>NC_133775.1:80866117-81098871 GCF_003597395.2 Chelonoidis abingdonii | reverse complement strand
GGTGGTGTTCTTTGTCCTGCTTGTTGTTCTCTAGTCTCTGAGGGGTCACTTCTATCTCAGGCTTTTAATCTTCTATTTATCTCTCTTTCCCTATGCTGTGCTGTCCAGTGCAGCAGTCTGAGAGTTGATCTTGTTCGTGAAGACAGAGGCAAAAAAAGCATTGAGTACATTAGCTTTTTCCACGTCCTCTGTCACTATATTGCCGCCCACATTCAGTAAGGGGCCCACACTTTCCTTGACTTTCTTCTTGTTACTAACATACCTGAAGAAACCCTTCTTGTTACTCTTAACATTCCTGCTAGCTGTAACTCCAAGTGTGATTTGGCCTTCCTGATTTCACTCCTCCATGCCTGAGCAAGTATAGTTTTATACTTCTCCCTGGTTATTTGTCCAATCTTCCACTTCTTGTAAGCTTCTGTGTTTAAGATCAGCAAAGATTTCACTGTTACGCCAAGTTGGTTGCCTGCCATATTTACTATTCTTTCTATACCTCAGGATGTTTGGTTCCTGCAACCTCAATAAGGATTCTTTAAAATACAGCCAGCTCTCCTGGACTCCTTTCCCCCTCATGTTATTCTTCCAGGGGATCCTGCCCATTAGTTCCCTGAGGGAGTCAAAGTCTGCTTTTCTGAAGCGCAGGGACTGTATTCTGCTACTCTCCTTTCTTCCTTGTGTCAGGATCCTGAACTTGACCATCTCATGATCACTGTCTCCCAAGTTCCCACCCCCTTTTGCTTCCCCTCCTAATTCTTCCCAGTTTGTCAAGAAGACCTCTGCCCCTAGTTGGTTCCTCCAGCACTTGCACCAAGAAATTGTCCTCTACGCTTTCCAAAAACTTCCTGGATTTTCTATGCCCCACTGTATTGCTCTCCCAGCCTATATCAGGGTGATTGAAGTCTCCCATTAGAAGAAGGGCCTGTGATCTAGTAACTTCTGTTAGTTGCCGGAAGAAAGTGTCGTCCACCTCATCTCCCTGGTCTGGCAGTCTATAGCAGATTCTCACCACGACATCACCCTTGTTGCTCACACTTCTAAACTTAATCCAGAGACACTCAGGTTTTTCTGCAGTTTCATACCAGAGCTCTGAGCAGTCATACTGCTCTCTTACATATAATGCAACTCCCCCACCTTTTCTGCTCTGCCTATCCTTCCTGAACAGTTTATATCCATCCATGACAGTACTCCAGTCATGTGAGTTATCCCACCAAGTCTCTGTTATTCCAATCACATCATAATTCCTTGACTGTGCCAGGACTTCCAGTTCTCCCTGCTTGTTTCTCCCAGCTTGTTTCCCCAGCTCAAATTACCTAGCTGAAAAGCAAAGCATCAACACTAGGTGGGTTGAAATGGATACAAAGCAATAACCTTCTCTGCACCACTAATGAACCAAAGTGAATAGAACACACAAAATAGAAATATCCCTGTCTAAATTTGTACAGTTTAGGCCACAGTGACCTTCACTGACAACAGGCAAATCCCAGTAAAAATCTGTTGCTAAAAACATAAAAGTTCATAAGATGGGAAATTCAGAATGAAGATTCCACAGCCAATGCATACTCCCAGCCAGCCAGCACCTGTATCCCCCATCTCCTAACCTACCCCATCTACACACTCCTGGCATTGGCTACAGATCCAGTGTATCTGCTCTAACAGTCATACACACTGACCTCCAAAGACAACCAGTGCACGCTGATGCCCATTACATCCTTCACTCCAATCTATCACAGACTATTTCCTTCCCACAAATATTTTTGATTTTACTCTTCACATGGGGTCCCAGAGACTACATTCTCCCACCTCCTCCATACAATTTTGAGTGAGATACTCCATGTGTTGTGATCACACTTAAATTTCATTTGATATTTAGAGTGACTGCTGGTTCAAGTAGTATCCCCTACTTTAGAGTATAAAGACTCTCAAATCTTTCAAAACGGAATAAGCTTTAGGTGGATTGTACCCTTTCAACCCTACATACATGCTACAACTCTCAGTGTATCTACCTTTGACATCCTCTAGTTTTGGCTGAGACCTCATGCCCAATATGCATTTAGTCTGCTCACTTTGCACACTTTGGACATACAATGCCACAGTTACTGAAACAAACTGAAACTCTTCTTTCTTCCCTGGAGATGGGAACTAGCATGATTTTACAGTATCATGTATACAGTAATATGTAGCTGAGTATATGAAAAGTTTCTCCAGTTTATGGAAGTCCTTTGCTCGTATGCCCATAGTGGATTTGATCCTCAATAGGTATAGGATTGGAGTCTAGATGGATGTTGGGCAGATTACTAAATATATAAGTACCACTTAGGTATTTTTCCCCCAGAAAGAATTTCAGATTCAGCGTATATAAAGTGTGTCACAGATTTGTCTACACTATGTCAGACTGCAAATGCAAGCAGCCCATTTTCAGTAAGAGGTAAATAAATCTTTCAGATGTTTTATTTATTTATTAAAACCAAGAAAATTATTTTAATTACAAGGTGATTCTTTTTAAAATACAGCTAAGTGACTTATTTATCCATTGTGAATTATTGTTTGAAGTAAAGTCACTTACCTGAGATACAAAGCCCTCATTAACTGCTAACACCACAATTGCCAATATACCCTTAAACGACAGCTGCATTTCACTATGCATATATAACTACAATGGATTTACTCTATCAAGGATTCAAGCATTTGGCATTGCCAATTTAATTTTTAGTAATGTTGTAACATCCATATTCAGAATAGACTCATTTAAACTAAACGTCTATGGCTTGATCTCTCAGGGTGCCAAGCACCTATTGCAAAGTGCAGGAAGCAACAGTTACAGTGGGAGCCGAGGCTGTTCCGCACCCAGATTTATGTAATACCTTGGCTTTTCTCCCTTGTGCTCTTGGTTACCAACATCATTTGGGATTTACACAGCTAATTCCAGTTCAATTCTTTTTATCAAACCATTCATAGTACTTTAATTACTTTCTGGTTCTCTCAGATTATTCACTTGGACAATAACGTTTTCTTCTTTGGCCTTTTTAATTACTTCTGTATTCACTTAGAGGTTCATTCTTAATTTCGGCATCATTTGATGTCCAATCCTAATCATTACACACTGCCTGTGACTTTTCATGTTTACAGTGAATTCCATCTATCACTAAAATGGACTCAAATTCCATGTAAGAACCGATGAGATGAACCCAGTGAAAGTTTCATGTGTGTGATGTCTTTCACTGTAAATCTAAATTCCTGTCAGTATTTAAATCTTTGAAATGCAGCGGGAATTTAAATAACGATTCAGTGATGAGGGCAGGTGGTTGTTTAAGTTGCTGTATGTTCATCCTGCTGTTAACAGCTTGCACATTCATATTATAGAACAGGAGTGCATAAACTATGGCCCAAGGGCCACATCCGGCCTGCGGGATCGTACTGCCTGGGCCCCGAGCTCCTGGCCTGGGAGACTAGCCCCCAGCCCCTCCCCTGCTATCCCCCCCTCCCTCACAGCCTCAGCTCGCTCACTCTGCCGCCAGCACAATGCTCTGGGAGGCATGGCTGTGAGCTCCTGGGGCAGTGCAGCTGCAGAGCCCGGCACTCTGTGCTGCATAGTGGCGGCAGTAGCAGTGTGGCCTGGCTCTAGCTGGGCGGCGTGGCTGTAGCACCGCCAGCCATTGGTGCTCCAGGTAGCGGGATAAGGAAGCAGGGAGCAGCGGGGATTGGATAGAGGGCAGGGGAGTTCGGAGTGGTGGTCAGGGATGTAGATGGTGGTTGAGGGAGAAAACAGGGGGTTGAATGGGGCCAGGGGTTCCAGGGGGCAGTCAGAAAGGGGAGGGGGTGGGTGGGGCGGCAGGAGGTAGTCAGGGGACAGGGAGAAGGGGTGGTTGGATGGGGCAGGGGTCCTGGCGGGGCCGTCAGGAATGAGAGGAGGGGTTGGTTGGGGCGAGGGTGTAGGGGCAGTCAGGGGACAGGGAACAGGGGGTGTGGACGGGGTAGGGGTCCCAGAGGGGCTGTCAGGGAACAGGAGTGGTAGGATGGGGCAGGAGTCCCAGGGGGGTGGGAGGGACAAATAGGAGGTGGGGGCCGGGTCACAACCCTCTCCCCTAACCAGACCATCATACACTTTACGAAACCTGATATGGCCTTCAGGTCAAAAAGTTTGCCTGCCACCATTACAGAACAAAACACAGCAAGGCACTTGGAAAAGAAACATAAGGTGTTAACAACTGCTACAAAATATTTCTTTAAGGTATGTTTCCTTCATTTCACATTAACATATATTCTGACAACAGAAAAGCAATATTAATCCATGTTATCGTATATATTTAAAGGCTGCTTTTAATCTACAGGATAATAGGAATCTAAATTTCAACAGCCAATATTTTCATAATCAGTATTTAGAAGATTACTTCATCTGCCCTTTTAAGTAGAGGCATCTCATTAGTTTCCCAGTGATCATTTACTTATTCATTTCTACTGAGATATTTTAAAATAGACATATTCTATTTAAATAAACACACACATTGCAGAAGCACTTCTCCTTTATAGAGTATTATAGAGCACATCTGTATCTCCTTAAATGAAAATCATTTATTCATTAGAAGGGCAGCCTTCAGTTTCCACACTAACATGTCGATCCAACTGTATTTCACCACTGCCCAAAGCATGTGTCCCCCCAAATCCCCATTTATGATTGAGGCCCTCCAACAGACACATGCTTTGGCCAAGAGCACAGATTATCAGTCCGATACCCAAGCTTTCCATGTTCTGACATGTACAACGTTTCAGTACAATGTATTCTCCCTCCTTGCTGGAATAATTAACTCTCCAGAGCCTCAACCACTACAGAGTCCCAAGTGGCATGTAATTTTACAAATCTCTCAGATAAATGCCAGATTTTGCATTTTAATACAAGTCAATACTATTGGGTGGAAATTGGGGCCTTCCTTGGAGTGATTCTGATCCATACCCAATGAATAGATTGCAAGGAGATATAAATATAGTATTACCCAGTATATTACTTATCTTTCAAATGAATATTATACGTGTTTTGCTCAGCCTAAAAGCCTGCAAGTTAAGAAGAAATGAAGCACCTTTTGGCATGAACAAAGGGTGATATGAATATGACAACTGCTTTCCTTACCAACCCTAAATCTTGTTCTCAGAATACATTGCCTTAACAGAGACACACTGAAAGGATCTCATTATGTAGCCATGCAGCAATGGCCACTTTGAGGAGTGGTTGGTAGTTATGGGTCAAACACAATAACCTTGATCCTTACATTTTGTAGACCAAAGGCATGAATATCTTGTCTACTCAGTTCCTCTCTAACTCTACCAAGTGCTATTTAGAGCCTGGCTCCAAACTTAAACTGAGGAAGAAGGGTCACAGGGAGACCCTTTTCAGGCCATACATTCAGAGAAAAAGGGCTACTGTTGTCAAATACACCTCTACACCGATATAATGCAGTCCTCAGGAGCCAAAAAATCTCACCATGTTATAGGTGAGACTGTGTTACATTGGGGTAGGGAGAGAAACTGCTTTCACCGCTCCCACCCCAGCTTCTCCCCCCACAGGCTTGCCACGCCAATTAGCTGCTTGGCCCGGCAAGCCTGGAAGGGGGGAGAAGCGGAGCTGAGCGGCATGCTTATGGGAGGAGGCAAGAGAGAGGTGAGTTGGGCAGGGGGGCCGCAGCAAGTAAGGCGGGGGAGAAGCAGAGGAATCACTCCCAGCTCCAGCTCACCTCCGCTCCGCCTCTCCCTCCTCCTCAGACCAAAGTAGTCCAAGCTAATAATATTTGAAGACCAAGGTCCACAATCCTCTAGTACAGTGTTTCCCAACTTGGGACACTACTTATGCAGGGAAAGCCCCTGGAGGGCAGGGCCGGTTTGTTTACCTGCCGAGCCTGTAGGTCCGGCCAATCGCGGCTCCCACTGGCCGCGGTTCGCTGCTCCAGGCCAATGAGAGCCGCTGGAAGTGGCGTGGGCTGAGGGACGTACTGGTCCTCCCCATCTGTGCCTCCACTCCCATTCAGCCCCTGCCCCAGTCTCTCCTCCCCCACTAGCCCTTATGAACCCCTGCCTGACCCCCCATCCCAGCACCCCACAGCCAGTCTCCTGACCTGGCCTGACAAGCGCTGCGAAGGCTGCTCTCTCTCTCCCCTCGCTGGAGGAGAGCTGAAAATTTCTTCTAGCACCACAGCACTCTCTGATGGGCAAAAGGCGGAACTGCAGCAACATTTTGGCAGAAGCTTTATTCTGCGTAAAAAATTGAAATCTGTGGGTCTCACTAAATATGTGCGTGCACAGTGGTGCAGAATTCCCCCAGGAGTAAAGGGCAATTAAGAAATACAGCTGAGCAGGAAACGGTTTTCCTGTCCCATGACATTTTTTTAAGATTTCAACAATTTTTCCCATTTTGTATCAGAACAAACCTGAGAACTTGCCAACTTTTTTTTTAAATGAAAAAAGCAGAGAAAGAGAGTGACTACCCTCAGACTAGCCAATACCCCAGTATTAAGGCCACTCAGCAGGCTATTGGCTGCTCTGGAATAGGTCTCTCAAGCTCTCCTGTTGGAGCTGTTCCGCTTTGCATAAATAATTAAATATTCGTTGAGCAGGTGAGAAAGAAAGAGAGACTCACACTAGCCTAGTGTGCAGTGAATCAAGCAGAACAAAGACTTGGGGGCTGGGTCTCTGACATGCCAGGATAACCACATACTCTGACTACCAGGTTATTAGCTATTCTGGGATTGGTCTCCCTCTCAAAATTCCATGCTGGACCTGAGAAACCTTTTCCCAATAAAAGTTGCACTGAAACATATACTGTCCCATGAAACATTTCAGTTTTGTCAAAAAATTCCCAAGCAAGTCTAGTAACGAGCCATTTTTGAGGTACAAAGAGAGGAAAAACATTAAATCTGAGTCAAAATTAAAAAGTATTATCCTGACGTTTAATTATCGATAACTCAAGAGGTTTGATAATTTTTTTTAAGATCAAAGTTTTTCCTTTGTTTTCAGAACGAAATATGCTGAAGTCAGAAGGGACAAGTTAAATTAAGGTTTTAGAAATTAAACCCTGCTCTTATCCTTAACTATGGAAAGGTGCATCAGGGTAAAGGGTAAAGGACAGAAAGGTAAAGAGAGTATTTTTAATGAAAAAAGTCTGTACAGTATATACTACAGTTAACATTGACTACAAAATGTGTCTCACATGTAGCACTACTAAGCATTCCTGACTTGCTCTCATTGGATGAAGACTAGTGTACATACTGGGTAGCATTCCCTTTTATTCCACAAATGAAAGTACAAAATGCTGAGCTTTTGTTATATGTCATGCTATTCCAGGTTCCATCCTTCTGCTATACACTGTATTTTCCACAGAACGCTTAGATTATCTTTTCCCAATATGGCTTATGCACCAGTTATGTTAGAAGATTCTTTAGAGGAAAGAAGCAATAATTCTTCACTGAAGTATGTTAGGAAGATTGCCCATCAGGGATCGTGGGTTGCTCTTCCTTCATTTCAAATCACCCTGCCAAGTGGCTAACCTTAGCTCAAGGAAGACTTTATATTAACTACAACAAGCTAAATAGTTTCTCAAAATGTACAGACAGAGATACTTTGCTTCTTACATATACTCTGAGGAAGGTTATAACCTGACCTATTTTTTCCCTCCAGCTCCAGCAGTAAAAACAAGACAGTACCTTGAATAGCCAGAATGACACTGAAATTAATTTAAAGAGAGTTAGCAGATTATTTCAAAAAGATAAATTCGTTAGGGCTTTTATGAAACATAAAATCAAGTTTAACACCTAGGGTAGACAGGCTGAATGTCACAAAATTCACTGTGGACTCTTAGAAATCCAAAGGGAATTTGGGATGACAGCATGGTCCAGGGGTTACAACAACAAACTAAATACATAACACTTACTTGATAGACAAGTCACTTAACCTCACTGTGCTTTAGTTCTGCCATCTGTAAAGTGTGTCCATCGTTGTAACCTGCTTTGAGAATCTCTTTGTGTGTACAGAGTGTTAGTACTTCACTGTACATTGACCAGTTATGGCAGTTAAGTAATTTCTGGACAATAGTGGACAAAGAGAGCTAAACACGTACTTTCAATCTAAAAGTGGTTTATTTTAGATTAAGAAGCAGTAAAGCAGAAGTTAGCACTACATCTTTCCATATGAAGTTATATAGAGACATAGTCTCATAATATAAATAAATGAATGGTACAAATCTGAACACTGAAGTGAGATGACCAGGCATTACATACCTAGCCATTTTTAAAGTTAACTCAATCAAATATTTTTTTGGCAGTAGATTGGGTTTTTACAAGTAATGCCTCCCAAGTTTTCATCTTATATGTACACTGTAAAATTTCATAGGCCTGAATTATGAATTGGGAGCCCCACAAAAGCAGCGCTGACTTCACTTTTGAGATCAGCTTCTCACAAAGATATAATAGAACACAATACAGGGATATCCAGATCTGTCTATGCCTTACAGTATGAGCTTGAGCAAGTCATTTAACCTGTGGCACAGTTTGCCCATTTGTAAATGAGGAAACTGACACCCAACTTTCTCAAGTTCTTTTAGCTCTATGGATGTCAAGTGCTCAATAAACACTAAGTGTAGTCATTCAATTGTTTTTGACCTATGACTCGCAGAGAGGAACATGGGCAGGTTTCTACTACTCCATTTATAAAAGAGCTGTTTCATTTCTACATAAAGAAAGGACGATAGACAGTCTTTGGCTGAAAGCCGGTAACATGTAGGAGATCATGTTGTGCTGAAGGACTTAAAAGTAATTATTTGTTATGATCATTATTAGCTGCTTTTAATCACAATAATGAACTAATACAGTAGTACTTATGCAGGGGAAAGTCAATGGAAATCCATTAAAAAGCTAATTAAAAAACAGTCTTTAAGAAGAGTCATGGCTTATTTATCTCTCTATTAGGTAATATAAACTAGTGAATTGTGCAGCTTGGAAAATTTCCACCAATATAGCTGGTAAACACTATTCCCCCTGCAGCTGTAAAACTACAATAAATCCTGCTTTAGAGGAACTTTCTATTGCAAGGAGAGAGGGGGAAAGGCTTTGCTATTCCCTGTGTGAGTAGAATTAAAATGGGAGAGACGCTATTTAGCATGTTAAATCATGACTGGCATGTACACTGTATCTACGCTGGCAGGACCAGGACTAAGGATTCACCACCAGAAGAAATGGTTGAAGCTGTAGTGTAGATAGGACCCCAGAGTTTACATGACCACTTTTTGTGGGAAAGGACTGGTTTAAATGAAACTTTAAATCAGGAAACTTTCTCAGGTCCAAGATAGGAAAGGGATTGGAAGATGGGGGATACCCCATAGTCTGTTGCTCAAGGCAGTCACTTGGGATGTGGGAGACATGGTTTCAAGTCCCTGCTCCAAATTAGGCAGAACAGGGTCTTGAACGGGGTCTCCCAAATGCCAGTTGAGTCCCCCGATCAGTAGGCTATTAGCTATTCTGGGGTGAGTATATCCCTCCTCATCTTAGTCCTGAGAAACATTCCTGACAAAAGTTTTGTCAAAACTTTCCCTCAAAAAGTTTTGATTTGGAAGAATCAGCATTTTCCAACAAATAACTATTTTGTCGAAAAATTCACAACCAGTTCTAACCTTCCTGGTATCACCTAATTACCACTCTTTCTTTAGCACTTACAGCCCATCCAAACCACTTCATCAGGCATGAAGAGGATTTCAAAAATGAAATCAAGGCAGTGGTTTCAGGATTTAAATATATTAACCCTACAGAATTTGTAAGTGACCTGATAGAGTTTAAATTTCCTGGTATAGTACATATATAGAAATATAGAAGCAGAAACAAATACCTGGGACTAAATTAAATTGTTACTTTGAGCAAAAATAGAAGGACAATAGTGCCTTGAAGGAAAACAAAGTTCATGAAACACTGATTAAAGCAGGTGGTAGAGTGCTGTGATGAATGACTATTCTGCTCTGGAAATGCGCATGAAAAGAGGATATTGTTCTCACCTGTGGACCTTTTCCTTTAGTCAGAGTCCCTAATGAATCCAAGTCCCTGTAGTTCACCTCCAATTCTTTACTTCGTTTCCTTGCAGACTCCATTTTAACATTACTCTTCCCAGTATTCTGAGATCAAAACTTAAACGTACTGTTGATCCAAATATTTATTACTCAAACAGGCAGAGAGCATGCTGGAAATATAATGGATTTAGTCTCTTTTATATACATTATCAATAAATGATTTTATTTATTTTTTTTTACTTTTCTTCAGGAAATATTTATGGTTTTCTATAGACTTTTTTTTTAAACTTAAGGTTCAACATAACAGGGCAGTTCGAAGGAAATGACCACACTCCATAAATACAAACACATGTTTGCTGGAAGAACACATTTAAATGCTCTACTGCAGTTACAACCATAATTGTGGGGAAAGTAGGTTTAATATGGTATCACTAATGCAAAAATTCAATTTCAAGACATAGCAAACACTTGACATTTCTTTAAAGCATATTTAACCAATAAATCTTTTTCTAAAGTAGTGAATATCACAGAATCCCATTGGGAATATTATGCCACATTGGTCTGCTTAACATCACAACTAAGCAACTGTGTAAACAAGGTCCTACCACAAAGGTGTTTAACCACACCCTAGATTAAAAATCTGTGAATTAAGAAGTCCACTGTAATATTTATGTGATTTAAATAAACACACACTAGAATGCATCTTCCTAGTTTGCCATTAGCAAAAAACACTCAAGTTTGATTCTAAAATCTATACAACAGCACATTTCTTCATTCCCTCCTCATACAACAACTCAACCACCAAGCATCCAAAATATACAAGACACCTAACTTGAAGCTCCAAGGAAAGCCCCACTCCCATATATCACTGTAGCGCCAAAGGGAAACAGGTAAGGCAACGTTACATGTAGAGCTTTATTCACGATAATGTTTATACTGTTATTATTTGTATTACAGTAACATTTGATGCCCAAACTGAGATCAGAGCTCCATTGTACTAGACACAAGACATGTCTCTAAGCCTTCACCATCCAATGACTTGATCAAAGTCACACAATCAGACACTGATAGGGCTGTGAGCAAAGCCCAACTCTCCTGACTCACAGACCAATGCTTTGTACTAGACCATGCTGCATTCCAGTTATGCGAGCAATGTAATATTTATACTACCCTATATTCTAGTTGTATTGGGTTATTATAGACAGAGGAGATAGCACAGCCTATTAAATTTACCCAACACTTGCCATTAGAAGACCCTCTTTTCTTACTTATTACTTTACAACTTTGCCAACCTTTAATTGTTTGGGCTGAGATTTTCCATGCTGGGTGTTCACCTCAGGCTCAATTTTTTTCTTCAAGGTGCAAAAAATGCATGTTTTGTCCATGTTAAAAAATTCTGGTGAACTTTTTCTGAGGAGCTCTAATATACACCAATTTTGAGCAGGGACATGATATTTGGCAGGAGGTAGTCCTTGTGTCAGGAATGTGCCTTTTGCCATTGAAAATCCAACCAAATCTGGCCAAATCACAGCCCTTTGAAAAAAAAATCCCATATCACATATGCTCAGAACAGACTACTTATATTTTAACTGCTAAAATCTCAGAGGCTTCAATTTTTACTGATCACACTCAAGCCTCTCACAGTTCTAGTGCTGACCAGCCTGAATATGTATCATTCCCCCCAGAGTGACTGAGCATGTTCCCTCCAGCCCAGGGCTATTGAATCAAAGACAAAGTTTCCTGTAATGGCTTCTCTCAGATGCTCCAGGCTGGGGTGGGGTCAGGTCCCAGATTTGAAGAACTTTCTATGGCAATGCCCCCAATCACACCCAGGCATCATGGAGGAGAAGGCAGTGTCATTCAAATTCAGAGGAGGACCACAAGCAGGACCAGGTGGGAGGAAAAGGAGTAGATTGGGACAAGCAATCTGGTGAGACTGGGACTAGAGGAGGGCTGGGAGGGCCGGGGAGAGAAACTGACTGGAACTAGCAGGGAAAAGTGACTGGGAATCAGAGGTGAGGGAGAGGGAGCCTGGAACCAATGGAGCAAAGTGACTGGGAGCTTGTAAGGGAAACAAAGGGATGAGGTGCAGGGTGCACGTAGAATGGGAGCCAGTTGGTGGGGAAAGAACACTGGACCAGGACCTTCCTGTCTCTTCCTGCAGTATCCTGCCTCATTCACCACTCACCTTCCAATTTCCCCAACAAATGCACCAGGGGTCCTACAGATAACAGCCTCCTTCACTGCACAACTCTGATTCTCTACCCAAAGTAGGTGTATCCTGGGCATTGAATGAGGCAGGGATAAAGTGGAAAAACTAGTAAGTGATCATGTAATTAAAGATTTTATCATAATGCATATGCACAAGGGGGCCCAATTATAGTCACACAGGTATTTCTGAGTGATAACTTTCAAGTTATTGACTTTGCAACCTTAACATACACAAAAAAACTATGTTAAAAGAATAATTATAACTTTTGCAATAGGAAGTATATTGTTGCTGTCACTTAGCAACCTTCACTGCTTTAGTTTTGAACAGAATGAAGCCACCACATGAGTCATGTTGCTTCTGTTAAGGAGACCAAAAGCAGTGACTTAAGTGAAACATTGAGCCGCCTGCTTTGATGATTACAAGTTTCATGGTTTTAAGACAGGCTCTATTGTGATTGAGTTTGGTATGCTTGTGGTAAAACCCCTGGGGGTGGGAAATAATTTTGTTATGGAAGCACATGTTTCAGCACAATGAGCACATTAAAATAGATTTTACCTCTCATATTAAAATAAGTGCTCAGGGACTTTTAATATACAAATATTCAACAGGAATCTTGTATGTATATCATAATGTTTGTAAACACAAGTATTGTTTCCCACAATTAAAAGCTCATGTTCAGGTGGTTTCTTTAAAAGCTTACAACTGACCTGACACTAACAGACCTCTTGGATGGACAGGCTGTAAATGCTTTCTATCAGTGAGTACATCAACCAATGCTCATGCACAGTAAGTACATATCTTACAAATTCTAAGGACATATTTAATTAAGAAAGATGTGAAATGACAGACCTGTTTTCTAAATAAACAATGATATTGATTTTGTATTTTACTGATATATCCAAAAGGCACTAACTTAACATTATGGTTTAATAAACAGAAGCTGTTCACTCTAAAGATGAAGTCACTGAATGTTTTGATAGCTGAGTGCATCCGCTACTTATACAAATATCCATGAGTGCAGTGTGAGGCAATGATAACTATCTCACCTCTAAGCACTGGGGAAAATACTAGAGGAGTAGAAAATGAAAATATAGTGTCTTAGGTTAAACACATTTGACAAAGGCTTGGATCTAAAGACATCCCACAGAAGACTAAAGAACTTTTGTGCAGAAGACTAAGCACTCATTCCTGCACCCACAACATTCAACAGCAATATTCCTATTAATTGCTCTGACCTGACTTCTCTCTCCATTACACCATTCTACCCTGCCCCAAAAGTGCTTATACTTATTGAATTTGAAGCGGCAAAACTGAATTATTTTGAGGATCTACATGCTCTCATGGTAAAAATTTCTACAGCATGTTTTAGCCTAGAGATATTTTTTAACACTCAGACTTAGACCTATGTTATAAACACTTGAAAAGATAGACCTTTAACTCAAGTGGTGCAAATTGGCTTACCCATCATCAGAAACATGCAACCCATGAGGCTTTATGTAGTTGGTTACACACCAAAGGGAGAAGTATATTTTCACAATGGTACTAACCTCTTAAATCATTATTCTGTACTGAAGTTAATTGGAATTACTGTTTTGCATTTTTAACGCTTCTAGCATC
This sequence comes from Chelonoidis abingdonii, assembly GCF_003597395.2. NCBI lineage: Eukaryota > Metazoa > Chordata > Testudines > Testudinidae > Chelonoidis > Chelonoidis abingdonii. The sequence continues at coordinate 81,085,012 of NC_133775.1, read as the reverse complement.
TGGAATAGCTTTAGCAAAGGGAAAACCAACCACAGAACAAAAGCTGTCAATAGGGAGACCCTTCTGTAAGAACAATGCATCACTTAAACTCTTGTAATGGCTGGATCATATTTCATAGCATGCATTAACAGACTGATCTACTTGCTGTGGTTACAATGTACCTTAGTTTCATTTTATTTATAAAAGCTCTTGTTTGCGAATCAACTGATAGCAAAACCGTTGCTCCTCACGTCTTTTTCATGAAATCTGTTTTGTTGAAGTGTTTGTAATCATACAAAATTATTTATTAGTTGTAGTAGTAGTAGTAGTATTAGATGTCCTGGGACATCTTAGAATAATTTTGTGATAACGGGGGAAAGATGTTGTCCTGGTGCATTTAATTTTTTTGTTGCTGTTTTAAAAATTCTTTACAGGATGGGAAGTCATTATAGATTAATTTTAAGTTCATCCTGATTTGATGTATCTCAACATTTAAAAATCTAACATGGCATTTATTATATTTTGGGAACAGGCTTCCTACACCTGCAACAATATTGCATCTCTCTGGTACAACACATTTGGTAGAAAAGGAAACAAGAAGAGGTTCTTTAAATACATTCTGAGCAGGCGAAAGATGAATAAAAGTGTAGGCCTTCTATTTAGCAGGATAGAGGAGCTAATAACTGATGACATCAAGAAAGCTGAGGTGCTTAATGCCCATTTCCCTTGAGCCTTAAAAGGGTAATGATGACTAGATACTCAACACAATTAATATTAACAGCAAAGGAGAAAGAATACAAGTCAAAATAGGGAAAGAACAGGTTAAAGAATATTTAGATAAATTAGATATATTCAAGTCTGCAAGGCCTGACGAAATTCATCCTAGGGAATTAATGGAATTAGCTGAAGCAATCTTGGAACTGTTAGCGATTATATTTGAGAACTCCAGGAGTAATGGTGAGGTCCCACAAGACTGGAGAAGGGCAAATATGGTACCTATCTTCAAAAAGGGGAACAAAGAGAATTTGGGGAATTACAGACCAGTCAGCCTAACTTAAGCATCTGGAAAGACACTGGAACAAATTATTAAACATTAAGTTTGTAAGCACCAGGAGGATAACAGGGTTATAAGGAACAGGGGGGATGGATTTGTCAAGAACAAATCAGGCCAAACCAACCTAATTTCCTTCTTTGACAGGGTTACTGGCCTAGTGGATAGAGAGGAAACCAAAGATGTGATATATCTTGATTTTAGCAAAGCTTTTGACGCAGTCCCATGTGATATTCTCATAAGCCACCTCGGGAAATGTATTCTAGATGAAATTACTGTAAGACAGGTGCATAACTGGTTGAAAATCCATACTCAAAGAGTAGTTATAAATAGTGTGCAGTCAAATTGGGAGGGAGTATTTAGTGGGGTCCTGAAGTGGTCAGTACTGGGTCTGACATTATTCAATGTTTTTTTAATGACTTGGATAATGAAATGGAGAGTTTGCTTACAAATTTTGCAGATAACACCAAGCTGGTAGTGGTTGCAAGCACTTTGGAAGACAGGATTAGAATTAAAAATGACACTGGAGAACTGGTGGAAATTTAACAAAATGAAATTAAATAAAGACAAATGCAAAGTACTGAACTTAAGAAAAATCAAATGCACAATTACAAAATGGTGAATAACTGACGAGATGGTAGTACTGCTAAAAAGGGTCTATATGTTATAGTGTAACACAAATTGAATAGGAGTTAACCATGTGATGCAGATTAAAAAAAGGTTAATATCACTCTGGGGTATATTAACAGGAGTGTGGTAAGCAAGACACGGGAGTTTATTGCCGTACTCTATTCAGTACTGGTGAAGCCTCAGCTGGAGTACTGAATGCAACCCTGGATGCCATATTTTAGGAAAGATGTGGACAAACTGGAAAGAGTCTGGAGGAGAGCAACACAAATTTTAAAAGGGTTAGAAAACTTATAAGGAACTATTAAAAAAAAACGAGGTATGTTTAGTCTTGAGTAAAGAAGATTGGGAAGGGGAGACCTGATAACATTCTTCAAATATGTGAAAGGCCATTATAAAGAGAACAGTGATCAACTGTTCTTCATGTCCACTGAATGCAGAACAAGTAATAATGGGCTTAATCTGCAGCAAGGGAGATTAAGGTTAGATGTTAGGAACAACGTTCTAATTGTAAAAAGAGTACAAAGCCTCTGGAATAGGCTTCCATGGGAGGCTGTGGAATCCCTATAATTGGAGGTTTTTATGAACAGTTGGACAAACACCTGTAACGGATGGTCAAGGACTTCTCAAGGTGCCTTCCAGTCCATGATTCTTGCACTTCATTTTTGCAAAAAAAACCCATTGTCTTTGCACTTTGGAAAAAAAATTGATGGCATAAGAGATCTCTCAATACTCAAAAACTAGAAGCTAAAAAGCCTTTGAGCAAAACATAATCTGAATTACTAACATATAGCCCTATATCAGAATGAACACTGTTTATAATAGCCATCACACTTGTACCTGATCACAGTTTCTCAAATGTTTATGAGCTTGCTAGTCAAAGTTCCTACATAGCCTCAAGAACCAGCGTCTCAACACTGCTAACTCACTCACCATCTTCAACAATTTACAGCCTCTGTTCTGCTAGCTTCCATAGTCACACAGAATAAGGCACAGAAAGTTACCGGCAAAAACAATTCAAAATGCCCTTATGAGAAGATAAGAACCTACTCATCCAGGACAGTTATTTTACCTAATCCACAGATATTTGATAACTTCTGAAGAAGCTCTCAGATAGTGCAGTGGTTTGAGCATGGGCCTACTAAACCCAGGACTGTGAGCTCAATCCTTGAGGGGGCCATTTAGGAATCTGGGGCAAAGATCTGTCTGGGGGTTTGTCCTACTTTGAGCAGGTGGTTGAACTAGATGACCTCCTGCAGTCCCTTCCAGCTCTGAGATGCTAGGATTCTATTTGATTAGTTAAGCAATTAACTAGGATATTGTCTCTGAGGAGTGCTACATTAAAAAAAAAATTGCTGTTCATTATATGTGGAGAACAACTGCAACACAGGTACTTACACTTCCCTCCTTTAGCTTCAAATGGAAGCATTTCTCTTCACTTCGCCTCCTACAAAGGCCTTTTTAGGTTACTGGCACAGAAGAGCTGTGCTGTTCTACAGCAGAAACAACTATGTTTCAGTGAAACGCAAAGACAACTCCCCTCCGCCCTCCAAATGCTTGCAAAGTCAAAGATCCTTTTCGACTGAAGCGCACTAATTAAGTGACAATTTATCTGCCCTTTGCATTTTTTGTGGCAACAGATCAGTTAGCAATTTCTTTACAATTAAACAGCATGGTTGTTTGTTTTCCTTTTTTAAGATGATACTTCATTCTGATCATTCAACAGCAAATATTACTACAAACATGGGACAATTAGTCTTTTCAGTTTAAGACAATTAGGGATGGAAGTCACTTGGGCTCATGCTGCTAGTGCACTAAGGTGTAGGACAGTTTCTTTTTAACTGAACAAGATCATAAGTGGACAATTTCTCCAAGCACATTAACATCTCAGTAGACATTCATTATGTGTCATAGATCTTTCTTCCCTCAAGTAGCAGATGTTAAGTTCCCTTATATGTACATATAAAGGTCTCCCCATTCTCCTTCCTTGTTTCTACAAATTTAGGGTGCTCTTAGATTGTGTACGTCTGTTTAGTGTCATTTCTACTGTTTCTGTCCTTAATTGCACTAGAAGATTGTACAGCACAAAGCACCATCGCTTTCATGGGGGAAGAAAGTGTGAATGTTGGTTGTGGAAAGATAAACAGATCTAACTGTTAAAGCCAGGATCCGGGAAATAAAGAGTTCCAGGATCTATTTCTGGCTATGCCAGTGAATGGTTGTGTGGACTTTTAAAGTCATTTAGGATTTGACATTCAGAACTTCTGAACAGCTGTTGCTCCAATTGCTGTCAACAGGAGCTGTAGGTGATAACCTCTGAAATCAGGCCCTTAGCCTGTGTGCTCCTTAGTTCTCTCATTGCCATATATGGAACGAACTCCCTACTCCTAGGTGTGTTTTATCAATTAACTCATGTTTATAAAGCTCTTTGCTATAGAGGAATGACTTACTATCCTATATCTATCACAACAGTTGGATGCTTTTTTACACAATGCTGAAACACATGCAAGATTGCTAAGTCAATCTCATTGCTCAGTTACCTGAATTTAATCATGCTATTAAAAAAGGAAGATGATCCTGCATTCAATAACAAACAACCAGAGGTATTCCTATTGCTACAGTGGGGTCAGGGAGAGAAATTTAAATATATTATGAAATCTGTATATACAAAAAATATAAATACATATTTTGTATGCACGCGCGCACATACACACACACACTGGTCAACATGTTAAATATATTAATTTTCACAGTAGAAGATATCTTCATAGTTGAGCATCACATCCTCAGATAAAGTCTTCAAGGTCTCACCTTCCCTCCTTACATGACACTGTTGTAACAAAAAGAAAACTCCCTGGATGCCTTAGTGTCTAGCACAGCTTTGCACATGGAATGGTAATACTGATGCAAAATTCAAATCACTTTCTGACAGCAAGTTGTGCATAGCTGCATTGACAATTTGTACAATTTGCTCTATTGTTGGAAAAATATGCAGGGGTATTAGAGATTTATAGGCTGCAAGAGCCAATGTTGGATGGGCTGACAATTGTAAATTCTGCACTACTATGGAAATTTCAAACGCTGTGTGGGCTTGCAAATGAGCATGATCCTTTTGCAGAGCAATTCCTTCCAAATTTCCATCTCTGCATTTTAACCCTGTCTTTTCACCATCCACTCAATTTTAGTCACCACTTTATAGCTACAACCTAGCTAAGGCTGAACAGGAGAAGGCGCCCCCCCAAAGGGAAACGTTCCATGCATTTGACTTTGGCAATGACACTGTAGATTGTGTTTGGGAGTTAATTCCGTTTCCCCATTTATATTGCAATTCTTGGCTAAGTTATTGCACAAAATTCACAATACTTCACTGTCAATTCCCTCAACACCTATTTATCTTGAGTACCAAAGGAAAAAAACCCTAACCCCCTGATTTTAGTTACAGCTTTAATGTTTTGTAGAGTCCTTTAGCTGTGAAATACAAACCAGATATTTTATAAATAGCTCGGGAGGGGTTTGTTATGTGGTAAAACAACCTCCTCCCTGGAGTTCAGTCTCCTTTGCAGCCTCCTTTTCTCCCTTCCACCCTTGTTTTAGTTGTTTCATGTTAACGAGGTACCTTTTATTGTCCCTTTTGCATGCCTGTTGGATTATTCTATGTTCTGTGCATCTTACATGTACGCCATACTTCATTAGAAGATATTTTAGAAAGAGAAAAAATAGGATGCCAGTGGCTGATTCTAGACACGTCTTCCATGCGCACTCATTAGAAATGACCTCAAAGCTGAGGGAAGCATTAGTTCAATGTCTGGTGAATTCTATGTCTGTTATTTTGACTCTGCTTCAACTTTGTTTTATTTCAACCTACGTTGTAGACAAATGCTCAATTGGCTCTATAGTAATGGCTGAGGAGAAATGTCATTAGATCTCTATTTTCACTCAAGCAACTTTTCAATAAACATTTTTTTTTAAAATTGAAACTCCTCCTGCTTACTCTTAGCCCAAGGATAATTTTGTTTTGAGCATTCCGGGTAAGACTAGTCAACTATTCTTCAGTGATACAAACAAAAAATATAAATTTAGATTCTTTGGGGGAGGAAACAGAGGATATGTAACTTAAAAGAGAGCTAATCCAAGATAAAACATTTTCAGAGACAAGAGTGTGATCTTTCTAATGATGGTACCTTTTTAACCCACTAGAACCTACTATTTCTCATTTGTGCAAACTAAATTAAAATAGGAAAATGGGAAAGTTATTCTTATTAAACTTTAAGTATGCAGAGGTTTATTTCATTTTTACAGTATAGATATATCTTTACTTTCAAGGGACCTTTTAATTACAGTACAATATTTTAAGAGTAAGGACTAAACAGTATTTCCGTCAATGACCAATCTAATGGTGGAATTTTTGTTAGTCTATTAACTGAGAATTCTTTTTGTGGCCTTTGCAGAGATTAACTTTTTAAAAGTCTGTTTATATTTTGCCTACACTTATAATTAACATGCCATCTCTACTTCTTTCTGAAATATTACTTACTTGCTATTTACACTGCAATATCATAATACTTCAGGATTATTTTTTCTCATCAGGTTAATTACTGTTTATCATTTTGGTTTTTCAATTAGGACAAAAATGCAAGGAGACAAAAAGCTTCTGGCATTTAAAGGCGAAGTCTCATCACTATGGTAAAAAAACTGAACAAAAAAATGAAAGCTACTTGTTTTAAGTCACACCAACTTGCCCAATGAAATTCTCATTCTGCTTCATGTACGGTAAGGTCAGAAGCATGAAAACATCCGATCTGTCACGCAGTAGCAAGTAGATGATTTAATTTGGTTTAAGCAGTATTCGTTGAACTAACCCTGTGAACAAAGTAGGCTGCATGTATGGTATGTCAACTTGGCACTACTGCAGTCAAGGCAGAATCAAAATGTCATCTAGTTTTCTTTGAGCACACTTCATATTTCACACAGGATGACCCAAAGCTTGTTAGTCTTGTCACTCTGGCTAGCCCCAGCCTGACCTTCAGCTTGTTTTTAACAGCAAGAACTAGAATGGATAATATTGAGGGCTTAAAATAAAACCCACACACTTTCTTACTTGCTGGGAAGAAAAAATTCTCAAGCCTGGTGCTGACTTGTTAATTGCCAGAGGGCAACAGCCGCCATAGGTTGCACTAAAACAGCAAAGAATGTTCAGGCCACGTTTCAACATCCAAGGGTCAGCCAGGTGTCGTCCACTTACAAGAAAACAATTTTCTACTTCTGAACTTTGTCTTTTGCTCCTCATTTCTCCTGAGGGGCAGGCTTCCTTTTTCTTTCATTAAAAATGATTAAAGGGAAGGAGACGAAGGAGTAGAACCAAGGACAAATGTGATACAACCATGAGGCTATACTGAACTACTCTTGGCAAATGTAACCCAAGAAGTTAATAATTCTTCTTAAGAATTAAGAATACACCTTCATTAATTTTGTGAACCTGCCATCTCTACTGAATTCAGCAGGAAAGGAAATATCTGTTAATCTACAGAAACACTTCTGTCTACAAAGTATTTCTGGGGACCAAGGGAGGAATTCTCCTAAGAGTTGTATTACCCCCAAAACCAGACTTCTTTGCACTGATTAATGCAAGTCTTTTGTGATGCATCAGACTCTGCAATGGTGAAAATAGATGCTCACTACTTGAAACATATATAGTGAGTTCTAAGTTGTTCTGAGCAAATTTGTTTCCTTCTGATATCTGGAGTTTATGCTTTAAATGTATAGTTGAAATAACTTTAGTGTTCTTTTGTATTCCTTTAGATGAAGAAATTTTGCTATCCTATTTGTTCTGCCTAGAGGGAAGAATATGTAAAGATCTTAAAAAATACAAGAGGTTTTGGTAGTGGGCCATCTACATTCTTTGATGTTTAGATTTTGATCCTGTTTATAAAGTGCTTATCAAGACTCTATGATAAGCAGCATCTTTGTACACTAAATTATATTCACATGATTAAATTCACAAATTGTCAATCTTTTCAGGGGTCTACTAACGCTAATGTGCTCACATCCACTATCTACCACAACAAAGTCAACCCTACAAATTCCTCCTTTATCTTATCTTCAGATAAAACAGAGGTAAAAAATTTTCTTTAAAAATGTGCAAATATAGATAAGTATTTCAGATGCAGTAATGTTGACAGAGCAGCAAAAATTAGTTTAATTTTCTGGTCTCTGCTCAAATACAAACAGTATTGCTCTTGGTGTGTGAGTAAATTACTTTGCATTACCACATGGCTTAAACCAATTATCTCTTTTTAAAGTAACTTTTAATAAATTATACCCTGAGTAACAGGAGATGAAAATGTGTGCTTACATGTCATATTTGCTCAAACAAAAATCAATTGCTGTTGGAAGCCAAAAGGAGGTTTTAGTTAAAGTTAACAATACCTAAACTCCTGAGATTCCATGTTTAGCTTTATCTGAGAAAAAGCAACTAACAGGAAATTGTTCTTGTGATCTCCTAGTCTTCAAAGTAGTAGCCTCTCAAATCTGTTTATTGGTTCAAAGTTTAATTAGCCATCTATATGCACTCAATCTGTGCACAGCAGGGAAGACAAAACACTGTCCAGATTGCACTGAAACATCACAGACTACAGGAGAACACAGAGTCTGTTTTACAGCATCCCATCTTTATTGGCCAGGCTGGCATTCCTGAACCATTCCATGGATACCTTTTAGTAGCCATTCCAATCCAGATATCCAGCTCCTTTCCTTCAATTCAGATGGCTCTCATGATACAATCTGAATTCCTGTAGTTTGCACAGTAACCATCACATCAGTGCAATAGATCATTTCAAATGTCTCTAACTAGACTACACAAGGGCCTGTCTGCTGACAGGGAAACTGACTGGCACAACCATAGCAGTATAACTGTGTAGACAAGCCCTAACACTGATTGCCAAGCAAGGAGGGTGGAGGCTCTCTTTGAATCGGGGGGATGTGAGGGGAAGGCAGAGGAATGGGAAGGAAAGTGCGGGGAAGTCCTGACACTTGGTGGGGACAGGGAGAAGGGGGCAGCCACTGCCGGCTGGGAAGGAGGGCACTAGGGGTTCTTACCTGCTCCTGGGTGGATTCCTTCTCCTCCTGGTCCTGTTCTCAGATCTAATCCCAGGTGCCATCGCAGCCGCTCCAGTCTCTACCTCCAAGTCTCACTCCCTGCTCCCCATCCCAATCCTGGGCCTCACAGCGGCCACTACTGCCCTTGTGGGTTTCGCTCTTGCCTCCAGACACCCCAACCCTGGGGCATGCACAAGTTTACAGAAGAGCAGAGCCCCTGTAATATTTCCATTGCAGGGGTGCTAGCCTTTCCACCCCTCTCCAGTTCCACCACCCCAGTGGCCAAGTATTCAGGTTTCTGTTTATGTTGACCTGAAAGTTTCTGCTCACGTTAGCACAGTCTTTCTCAGATTTCACTGTTTTCTCAGCAGGTGAGAGGGAACTGCAGCACAGTAGTGTAAATGGAGGATTCTCTAAGTCTTTAAACCATGATTTGAGGACTTCAGTATTCAGCCAGAGGCTAAGGGTCTATTTCAGGAGTGGGTGGATGAGGTTTTGTAGTCTGCCATGTGCAGGCGGTCAGACTAGATGATTATGATAGTCCCTTCTGACTTTAAAGTCTATGGGTAAGTATTTGGTAAGTGAAACCATATTGTTACATTTATTGAAGAGAAACTATTTGAACTTGCAATAAGTTTACTTGATTAAGAACGAAATGTACAAATACATGGATTCATCCCAGAGTAGAAAGATGCCATGGCTGAGTTTCTTTAGACAGAAGTCTGGCGGTAGATCAATGTTCTGTGTTTGGACTATGGCACATTTTAAATATATAAACCTCAACTATAGACATAGCTGCACATCTTGTTTCCTATACCTGTGAACAGAAGATACAAATGAATATTGTAAACGTCTAGGGGCATGGATATTATCTTTATTCGTGTCTTGTACAGGCCTGAACACCCCCCGGTACTTAATAAAAAATGTTTAGCAGTCTTGTGCTAAAAATGATAATATTCATGCTAATTTTCTTCTCTCTTCCCTCCTTTGAAATGTATTAAGTTAACCAGGAAAGTAGTGTTATATTGTAAAAACTAAATTTAGTAGTATAGATTAACATGCTGTTTGCTCTCAGTTGTACCATAAAAAACAACTAAAATCAGAGTTATTTAGAAAATTAACAGCTGTCGGAGCTAACCCAAAACAGACATTGGTTATCATCATGGATGAGAACTGAATGTTAAATTTCATGTCTAGATTCAGTCTTGTTTATGACTATTTAAAATGTTATCAATTTCATTTTGATCTATCTATAAATTGCATCACATCATCATTACAACTTACTGTGGTTTAGCAGTTCTCTGTAATAATCATCAACTGTAAAATATTTAAGTACAATTTGGGATATCATCCCTTAAAATATCAGAGGGGTAGCCGTGTTAGTCTGGATCTGTAAAAGCAGCAAAGAATCCTGTGGCACCTTATAGACTAACAGACATTTTGGAGCATGAGCTTTCGTGGGTGAATACCCACTTCATCAGATGCATGTAGTGGAAATTTCCAGGGGAGTAAATATATGAAGCAAGCTAGAGAATAACGAGAGTTAGGTATCAATTCAGGAGGATTAGGCCTGTATCACATGCGCTTGGGCTCGTGAAACAGGGAGGACGAAACTGGTTTTTGTAGCTGGCAGCCAATCACCAGCTTTGTTTAATCCTGAGCTGAGGTGTCAAATTTGCACGATGAACTGAGCTCAGCAGCTTCTCTTGAGTTCGGTCAATTTGTGAGATGGCCACTTGAGCATCTGCTATAGTGTGGCCAGGGAAGTTGAAGTGTTCTAGGTTTGTATTTGCTCCTAGTTTTGCCATTTATCTCTTAGTAGAGGGATGTCCAGTTGTCGCGATGTAATAGCAGCGGGGCATGATGAAGTCTCTACGGAATGAAATGGACACAATCAAATATTTAGGAATGGCAATAAAACAAAAACTGTAGGAGAACACTTAACACCCCTGGCACACTATGAGATCTCAAGTGGCCATCCTGCAGCAAAAAAACTTAGGACCAGACTTTCAAGAGAACTGCTGCGCTTCATCACTGAATGTACACCATTCCACTTTTTTTTTACTCAGGGGCGAAAAACAAAGACTGTGAATGGCTTGCAACTACAAACAGTTTTTACCTCCTTGGTTTTCAACTAACTGCTGGAAAGATAATCTGAGGGGGGGGGGGGGGGGGTGATTGAACTAACCTCGTTATCTCTAGCTTGCTTGCATATATATACTTGCCCCTGGAAATTTCCACTACATGCATCCGATGAAGTGGGTATTCACCCACGAAAGCTCATGCTCCAAAATGTCTGTTAGTCTATAAGGTGCCACAGGATTCTTATTCGTTAAAATGTCATAAACATTTGCTATTTTCTTATAAATTGGGATTAACAAGAGCTCCTGGAAACTATAAATCTTATTTCTAAAAATTTTATTTCTATCAGATGTTAAATCAACAAATAACATATCATTTAGCAATGCTTTAATAAAGTGTTTAATAAGGTAAGTCTTGCTTAATAAAACTGCTATAACACTTCCTCTCAGTATTACTAGATTTTCAAACCCTGGATATCTAGATTAGGTATAATAGGTGACAACTGTTCGTATCCTCTTGCATATGTCACAGATCTGACAACATAAACCTGTTTTAATGACTTTAAAAAGAAGTTACAAATCAATTCTGAAAGTAATAATTCTTATTCTAAAGTTAGTGGAAATTACGGGAATTAAGAAAAAATGAAGTGTTGTAATATACAGTACTGCAAAATCACAGTTTTTTTCACATGGCAATGTTTCAGTGGACTGAGAAATTTGGAGTATTCTGAAAAAATTAACCTATAAAATGCTGTGATATCAAGAAAGTAGATAAATTGGGGAAAAAAACATTTCCTCTCTAATCTCTGACTAACAGTTTTGTACAGGGTTTACAACAGTAAATAAAACTTACTCATGGACAAGTGTAGTTATTAATTTAATGGCATCCTAATACCAATGTATGGGTGACAATATAAATCAGTGTATGCACAATATGTGCTAAACTACCATAAAGGTAAAATCTCATCACCTGCCCTTGTCATCATTTTGATAGACCTGAAGAATGTTACCTCAGCAAAGATAATGTCATCTCAACTTCAGACCCATACTTAGTAAAAACAAGCTTACACAGTAAGACCACAGCAGTGTTGCTCTGAATGTATTCTTAGAATTCCTAAAAAGACAGGTAAAGCAAGTTGACGTTTTCCCTGCAGCACTATTCCTCTCTCTCATTCTGACCAACTTCAGTATCTGGGCATCTGGCAAAATGGTAGCGGTCAGTGGTTCCCTGACCCAGTTATGTGCAACACAATAACAAACAGTAAAGCTGAGATATTTCAAAGCTTCCTAATGGATTCAGAAACCCGTCCTCATCAGTTTTGTGAACTGGCCATCCCAATTCTTCAGAAGCTCTTAAAAGTCTCCCATAAAAAAACCTAGCATGCGTAAAACAAGAAGCAGGTAAATAATACTGGATTTTGAAAATTAATTCATTTTAAATAACGTAAGTTGTTTATAAAATTAAGGAAACTTGTTTGCTTGAAATATGTGTTTTTAAATGGACAGCATCCCTCATTTACAATATTTATGTTCCTTGTTTGCAGTTAACGAATGATTGGGAGCTTTTACTTGGGAGCTTAGGAAAACAAAGAAAAGTGTGAAAAGAAAGGGGAGGTGTGATTAGAGCAGCATGAACTGTGTAAGAAGAGCCAAGGAGCTGTACACAAACAAAAAATCACTATGAAATACCCACAGTAATGGAGTCTGAGTGGTCCTTGTTTCACTAATTATGTTTAATGAAGAGGCATTACAGACTTGTAGATGTAATCATGAAAATGTCTGACTAATGATTTTCCATTTATTCTACTGCACTCAGTAACCGGTAAAAAACACAGCAACACTGGAGAGAAAAAGGGAGTTTAAAATTCCGTGCTGAACTAGTAGAATGCTAAGTGAACAGCTGGTAGTGTTTCAGGACACTGGAGGTAATCCTCACACCAGAGTAATTTTGCAGGACAAACTGAAGTGAACAGTTTCAGGAAATACCCATTAAATACTAAGAGTCTTATTGTTAACAGTGGAGAAGGGAAATAGACTATGACTTAAAATGTACACATTACTTTCAGTTAGAGAAAGCTAAGACTTGTTGGATCTAGTCTATGCTACATCAATCCTAGAGACAGCGGGGGCCATTCTGGCCAGGGGTGCAACATAGCCTCGGGCTTTTACTGGGTTGTGCTGGCTTGCAACCATTCCACGTACCAGCTGAAGATTTGCTCACACCAGGGGAGGAGATGCTCAGATGCTGGCTGAGAGGCGTTAACAGGTCTGAGGATCTGCATCAATAGCCACTGAAGAGCATTTAGGTTATGCAAACAAAATCTGAATCAGTACACAACTATTGTCTTAAAAACAAACAAACAAACAAAAAGCAATACTGTTGCAAAGATTTCACGTGAGGAAACAACAGTTCAGCAGGTATGGAAGTCTGAGATCAATGTTAGATGCTATCAGCTATAAGCTCTGATGCCAAGGCAGATGAATGTGTTACATCGTTTATATGTTACATCTGAACTTCCCTGTTTCACTTTGGGTCTCTCCTCAGCATAGTATTTATTCAAAAACTATTTTGTACTAATGTGCTTATTTTTAACATAGTGTAGCCGAGAACAAAGGAGAAATACCCTATGGAAGCGTATGGCAGCTGACAATCAACTAACTCTTCTGGTTTGCTGAATGTATGCATACTTAGCACTGAATATGTGATTTTTTTTTTAGTTAGACAGTTTATCTAGGAAACCAAAGCTGTTCATGCAGAGCTATTACATTTTAATAGCTCCCTAGATATACAAGTAAATTTTTGACATGATGTTCAGTTGCAAAAGTTGCAATACAATAAGACAACCCTATCAATATCCCAAAAGTAAGCTATCAGGACCACTAATGGAACTCACTTGTAGAAAGCATCATCATTATGCATATGGTAACAATGGCAAGGCAGAGCCTTTCAACTACTGCACTACTTTCAACTACTGCATGCAGTCTAAAGGCTATAAGAGTGGACTCGGGTTCTTACCAAGGTAAGAAACAACAAAACTTTTAGCCAAATATCATTTTCGCTCACCAACAAAAACACCAGAAAGGAGATGAATACTATTTAAATGTATATCCCAGAAGCAGCAGTGGTGGGTATGCTTCCTTTCGCTGTTCATTGTACCATCTTTGACTGAGATTCTCCATTATCAAAACTCTATGGAAAAGGGAAAGTTTATGCAAAATTCTCTGCAGAAGGAATAAAGATGTGGAATAAGCTACCATGATAGCCAATGAAGCAGACAGCCTCATTGTGCAGTATTCAAGTGGGACTGGATCAGTTTCCAAGGAGACAATAGGAAAATGGAAATATAGGAACAAAAGGTCAGGTTTGATGGGAACCATAGCCTTTTCTGTTTCTTGTTCCAATGGTTTAGCATCTTAAAGTTAGACACTGTTCAAACATATCTTAATTCATACCGCTAATTAGCTGTAATTCCACTCATGCTTATAATCTCTTAGTAACCTGCTAGCCAATTCCATGCATAACTTTCACAGGTCTGAAAACTAGAGATAAAGTGCATTCACTACCACAGTTAATTAAACATCAGTTAAGTTGGTCATTAAATTAGCTTTAGAAGCTAATGTTTTTTTCCCCATCATAACACTGCTAAGTGACTAAGCTAACAGAAGCTCAGAATAGACAGAAAACCCCAATCCTTATATTATACTCAAAACATACAATTGACTTGTTATATAATTTTACCTCCCACTTACCTACAGGTTTGCTCTTTTTCATTTTAGTGTATTTTGACTAATCAATGGTTATAAAAGTAAAAGTGGCTCTAATACCGAAAAAGATGCATTTTAAATGGTCAATTAACTGTACATAGTAACTTTATTAAACAGTAGAAGACAAAGACAACTGTTAAATCCCTCATAAGGAGCAAAGTAACCCAGAAGATAATGTACTAACCTTTCACCTTTAGAGAAAGAAAGCCAAATATTTTAATATGCATTTTAGTGTTTTCTGTAGCACTCATCATCATAACAAGTGTTCTGTTTAAAATATCTTTGAAATTGATTTTACTGGTCCCATCTTTGTCTCCCAGCAGTGGATGTTTATCCACCTTGTTAGAGGGTAGAACACTGTCATCAAATTCATTTTCATTAATAACCTAAAAGGTCACAGAATTCTGAAGGAAACAGTCATTGGCTGAAGAAAAATAATGCATTTTGAGATCACGGTGCATAATGCTTTCTTTTTGGTTGCCGAATTTTTGTGTGTTTCATTTGGCTATTTATTTTTAAAATGTTCTCCTTTTCTCAGGAGAGGCTAATACCTTTTCCAAGTTTGAGCCAAAAGCTGTGGATAGGTCTGCATGTTCTACTCCCCGAATTGCCTTAAAAATAAAATTAAGACTCAGATTCATTCCAAATACATCATATCGTTCATAATTTTTACAACACATTTGATTTGTAATTACCCAGCAGAGTTACATTTTTAAGCAACACCGAACAAGCATTTAGAAAACAGGAAACACACAAAATGTTAATTCTTTGAAGACTGCATTTGGGAATACTTTGCAAGTTTAGCAACTGCAGACAGTCTTGGGACTAATGATCTCATTGGGAAAATAAATCACACCTATTGTAGGAAGCTGTAGGACTGAAGTTGTGTCAGTTTGACAGACCATAGTTCACAGCTTTTGGCTTACCACCTCAGATAATGAAGGAAAATATCACCTACCACATATGCACATGGCACAAGACCCAAATCTAGTTCCCAAATTGGTCATTTATGGTATCAAGTGCTTGTGTATCTTAGCATTCTGCCAAATTTATTACAAAAACTTACCACGTTTATAATCTTTAGAGATACATAACTGAACAGTACAACATAGATGTGATTCTGTATTCTCCATATACTATTTTAGCCTTCTTTACACCTTCAAATATGCTTTCTGACCATTGTACACACTGTGCCTTTGAGAATGGGACTCAGTGAACAGCCAAACACATTTCACTACCTGCAGTTTCTCCAATAGTTATTTTTTATTACATTCTAGCCTTATTTCATTTGAAGAGCTGATATGTTCTCACATATGTTACATTTTTAGTACAATCATCATAAGCAACCCCATCGGAGTTGTCGAAACAGATAGTTAAGGGTTAATGTCTCTTTTACCTGTAAAGGGTTCAGAAGCTCAGTAAACCTGGCTAACACCTGACCAGAGGACCAATCGGGAGACAAGATACTTTCAAATCTTGGTGGAGGGAAGTCTTTGTTTGTGCTGTTTGTTTTGTTGTTTGTTCGCTCTTGGGGCTAAGAGGGACCAGACGTGCAACCAGATCTTTCTCCAATCTTTCTAAAACAGTCTCTCACATTCAAAATAGTAAGTTCTAGGTAGATAAAGCGAGCTAGGCTTATGTTTGTTTTCTTTATTTGCAAATGTGTATTTGCTGGAAGGATATTTTTACCTCTGTTTGTGTAATTGTATCGTTAGGCTATGGGGAGGGAGTCACTCTAGTCTAATGAGCTGAAGACCCTGTAAACATTTTCCTTCTTGATTTTACAGAGTAATTTTACTTTTTTCTTTCTTAATTAAAAGCTTTCTTTTTAAGAACACTGATTGATTTTTTTCCTTGTTTAAAGACCCAAGGGTATTGTCTGGAACTACCAGGATTGTGGGGGAAAGGAGGTGGGGGGGGAGTTAATTCCTCTCTGTTTTAAGACCCAAGGGATTTGGGTCTTGGGTTCCCCAGGGCAGGTTTTGGGGGGACAGGGAGTGTACACTGGAATTTCTGGTTGGTGGCAGTGCTATCAGATCTAAGCTAGGAATTAAGCTTAGAAGGGTACATGCAGGTCCCCACTTTCTGGACGCTAAAATTCAAAGTGGGAAACATACCTTGACAGGAGTTTTTACATTACTTCACATACTGACCTTCCATCAACACCCACAGAACATCCCTATTTTTTACTAACAGCTGAGCTCAGCTTCACCTAGTTTGCCTGGCAAATTCTTAATAACTGGTTATTATATACTCTATACTTACTCCACTAACCTCCAACCATGGACAAATATTAAAGGTACATACATATTTCAGAAGAACTGTATTAGTCTGAGTCTGATGAACAGATATTAAACAAGTGATTGCTTTGGTATACATCAGTGAACATACTGTGCATGACACACAGAATATAGCACAACACAGACCTTCCATCATTCTCTGATTAAGAATAACAGGAACCTACTTTTAGAAAACAAACTAAGTCCAGGAGCTAGTCTGACAGTCCGCAAATATGAAAAGATGCATTACAGGATACTTAGCTATGAAATTATGCCTTCCGTAAAAGCAGGTGGGGAGGGGGAGGGGAGGGAGGGAGAGAGAAAGAGAAAAGCAAAAGGAATGTTACTAATTAAATCTCACAAGTGACTACTTTTCTAGCTAAAACTGAACACCTTCATCACTGCTGCACAGCATGCAAAAGATCAAGAGGCAGGTCCGACACTGACTAGCCAATATCAGAGCTGAACTATGCAAGCAATTTGCCACCTTCTCCAGGGTCCAAGGTTTGCTAAATTCATAGCATTTTTCAGGTCACCTATGGCATCCTTGGGACAAGAACTAGAAAGCAGAGTGAAGTATTCTAGCTAAGTGTTCTCATCCTTCCCACCCTTAGCTTGTTAACTAAATGTAACATGCTTGAAATCGTGTTCTGTTCCAAGAAGTATGTGACCCTCACTTTTCAGGTTATGGTCACACTAAGTAGGTTATACATCTTGATGCGGCCCAAGGAAATGAGAAAAGAAAGGATATTTTAAAGTACTTCATCAGGTTACTGTAGCTTATGATTCATTTTAATTCTAGCTTAACTTGTACCTACCTATCACCAATATGATATGCTAGTTTATAAGCAAGGGCAACGTAAATAGATGAACCATTATAAAGAAAGCTGATTTTCAACTAGAGTGTGGTTGTCAAAGATATGACTGACCTTTCATTAATACTACTGAACTAGATAAAAGTATTGCACAGCTTCAACCCTACTTATCTAATCCAGCTGTCAACCATTCCTTTGGCACCTCTATTGTTTTAAATCTTACAGAGTGATGAAGCATAGTTTTCTGTTTTGTGTAAATAAGTTATGTAATAGCTTGTGCAACTCCAAAAGAGAATTCTCTCTTCATTCCACGGCAACTTCAAAAGTGAGGCAGCAGAGGATTCTCTTGGATTTGTTCCTGATCTGAATTAGTATTTTACTCAAATGCATCAACAGTCATCTCTCACCTCTGTTCATGCCAGGAATAGCTAACCAGTGGTCACCATTAAAACAGGCACGTGCAAGATTACATTTATTAAGAGGCTCTTAAGAATGTGCCTGCAAAGCGAGTATGTTTAGAAGATCACATATATATGAGTTTAAGCATGCATTAATCCTCTTCCGGTTTTCAAGTGTCTGTTTACTAAAAACCCTACATTAACATTACAGGAATTCAGGGTAACAGAGAGAAATGGAGGGGTGAAAGTAGGGAAAGATGCCTGAAAAGAGTTGTGCCTGCACAGTGTGGCACATATTTAGAGTCCCATTTGGAAATGTGAACTATTTTCTAATGGTATATTGCTATTTTGTACCCAGCTTAAGTATTTTTGCCTGGTTTTGTTCCAAAGCAAAGCTGCAGCCTTTTAACAGGAAGTTCCTAATCCTTACTTATGAATTCTATACAAACTAAAGTCCCTTAAAATCCACAGGCATGTTCCCAAAGATAGTCTCTTGGGTTCTTCTTTCTTTACTGAATGCAGAATACATTGCCAAGGAAGTACTATTTTTTAAGAAGCGTAGTCCTTAAATTTTGTACTAGATAAACTGTCCTAGAAACCACAGATGTGTAAATGGAAAACCTTTGAAGATCTAGGAACAAGAAGAAAATCCCTAGAAATGTTCAGGGTCATCTCTCTCTCTCTAGACTTTCAAACCAACCCATTACTGTATACTATACTCAGAAGGGTGGGACTGCTGCTGTATGCTTAACTGTTTAGTGTTGATTTCAATTCCACATTTCCAATAAGAGCTCCTTGTGCCCATACAGGATGACTATGCGACTGCAAAACACACCTTCTGCTATACTATGAGTCAAGTATTTTTACAGAAAATTGTATGGTCTGATCTATACTGCTATGTGGAAGAAACATTTGGAAAGGAATGGTACATGTATGTATCACCTCCTTCCCCTTCAGAAGTCTGAATAGAGCTTTAGTCATTTGAGGTATGTCTACATAGCAGCAAGGAGCATGCTTACCAGTCCACGTAGAGAGAGAGGTGCTAGCTCTGCTCAAGCTAGCACACTAAAAATAGCAGTGTGGCTGCAATGGCATAGGTGGCGGCTAAGCCTGATCCCTTGAGTATATACTCAGGTGACCAGTCCGAACCACTGCCCATGCTACTGCAGTCACATTGCTACTTTTAGAGTGCTAACAGAGCAAGCACATCTGTCTACCTGCGCTGGGAAGCACATTTCCAGCTGATGTGTAGATATATCTTTAAAGAGAAGGTTCAGCTATAGCAATAAAATGACATTCAGTACATTTTTTGCTGAACTAATCTGTTTTTCACTAGTGTAAATGACCAGGGACAGAATGGAGGCAAAACAAAATGGTTTCTGTTGGCTTAACGTATTGCTTCTGACACAGAATGCAACTAATACTTGACTATTCTTTTTTTAAAATTATTATTATTTCCTATAGTCTAGTCTGAACTCTGAAATGACAGTGTTTCATAACTGGTCATGTATCTTGTTTCACCAGCATTCAGTTCCAAAAATAATATTACTCATAATATATTATTCTTCATTAAATTGGCCCACAACATGCACTGGACTTAATTCACCTATTATTCATGCTGCTTTTAATTCTCAACATTGACTTTGCAGCCTGTAACATCCAGTTCACTGTATCACATCATTCCCTATAGAAAACATTTGTATTATCAGCAGATAAATACAATGGATAAGAGATTTTTCTTATGCTAATTATTTTAGCCTTTTAAGGAAAATGTTTAGAGAATAAACATGTAGAAGATAATTAATTGTACTTAATTATTTAAGCAAAGAATTATTGTATGCTTACTGAAGTCACATTTTCCATTGTACTTTTGAATCCTCTACAGACATCTTCACCTAAGTTAATATTTTCATTTATCCAACTGGCAGCTATTAAACTTTCATTAGGCTTCACACATTTGTTAAGTCAACTTAACCTTCGCTCAAAAATACTTTCTAAGTATCAAATATCAGGCCTACAAATTAATAAAATTTTCTGTAACTTCACTTCATAATTATATCTAGCTTGTTAAAAACTGAAAGAGCCTATATTCCATGAATATTTCCTAACATAGATGCCAAGTAGTTGGGCCTACATACAAACAGCTTGTATTTCCCCAAAAGGCTGAGTAAGTATGGTGAAACCAACACAAGTCTAACTATTATGGTTACAAATAGCTGTACTTGGTGCTTAACAACCATGAAAGGCAAAGTCCTTGCCCGAAGAGTTTGTTATGCATTTGTGTTGTGCATTTTCTATCTTTGTTTTGGGGAGAAGAATTTTAACTCATGAAATGTATTGGAAAAACCGCCTGAATAAAAAATTAAAATTGATAAAATTTATAGTAAAATTTTTAAAAGTTTAACATTGATAAAAAGTCCATTTATCAATAGAACAAGCACAGCACATACCACACCAGAGCACATCCTTGCCAACACAGCCCTCCCAAATGTGGTTCAACTCTAAACCTAGAGTGACCACTTCTAGCAACGTAACAGTAGTTCAGTCTCCATGACCATTCACTCCATGGCTTTTATTTTCTTCCCCATCCTTACAGGAATCCATTAGTCTTAAAGACAAACAAGGCAAATACTCTTACTTCTCACTTTTGTTCTCCCTTTTTAATATCATGATTTACTAGGGTCTCACCGGTTGGAACCTACATTGCTGTGACTCTGAGATGAGAGTTGTCTGGTGCATTCGTTGATTCTGATACCTGATTCTTATACCCACTTAGCTGCAATATATGAGTCTGTCCTTTTCAGGAAGTTTTGATAATAGCTCAGATAAATGTGGATGTCTTCACTCAGACTGCATCAGTGAACATTTAACTGTCAGAAAAGTGGCAGCTTCCTTATGAGACGTGTCTGATGATGTACATTGCTCAATGTTTTAGCTGTAAGTTGCAAGTGAGGTAGCTGTAGGAAAAAGACTTCAATCTGCAGTTAGGAACATGCACAGTAAAATCAGAACTGTTTGAGAACAGATGTATATTATCCAATGTTGATTTTAATTTATAGTGCAAACTCCAAAACTTTCTATTATCTTTTAAAAACAATCATCGACCAAAAAAACCCTAATTTTATCCAAAATTTTGCTCCAACAGAAGACAGTTTCAGGAACAGAATGGTTGGAGGGGCTGAGATTCTGAATTCCTTCCATTTTTAAAAATATCAATATTGTTCTTACTAGCAATTTTTGAGGGGTCAGGGACAGACAGACACATTTATATTGCCTAATTTCACACTCAAATGAAGTTAATGGTTTCAAAAGCTCGATTCTAATGTCCACTGCATCTACATTCTGCACAGGACAGTGAAAGAGAATAGACACTATAAAAAACGGGAAGGAGGAACAGAGAAATTCTACAGAATACAAGTTAATATATTGGACCTAGGAAAATAGTGCTAGTGTAAGTTTGGAGGTGATGATCTGTGATATTCTCATTCTGCCCTCTCCCCCACATAAATCTCATTCTCCCCCCCTCCCCCCCCAAAAAATTGGGTTATTTTTAATCATCTTCAGGAGCAAAACACATGGGGTATACTATGAGAAAGAAATGTAAATGAACAATTAATTTTTCTAACACAAAACATAACTGAGATTTATCCAACCCTTGAGCTCCCATAAGTGCTGTGGAGAATGTGTGAGATTTCTGGACTATGTTTATGAAATACATCGCTACCTCGATATAATGCTACCTGATATAACACAAATTTGGATAGAACACGGTAAAGCAGTGCTCCGGGGGGGCAGGGCTGCGCATTCCAGTGGATCAAAGCAAGTTCAATATAACATGGTTTCTCCTATAACACGATAAGATTTTTTGGCTCCCAAGGACAGCATTATATCGAGGTAGGAGTGTATGGGTGACTCATTTTAGCTATATAATTTTGTGCTCATTATTACCTGGTCTCAAGGGGTTAAATTCCTTCCAGAGACATTGGCAGTCAGTAGGTAATAAGCAATCAATTATGTGTGTGTCACCTAGTCATGTCTGGGTCCAGTGAGTGAACTATCAAGATTCACTGAAATGTGAGTAGGTTTACCTGAGTAATACAATAGATATGCTAAAGACAGTGGCCAAACCAAGAAAATTGGTTCTTCCAAGCAGGCTAGTAACTAGACAATGGATCACCTAGTGGGGGACTTTGATCACCTGATGAGGTTGATCAAGCAGTGATGTAGGGGTCACCTGACAATAGAGACTGGAAGTTATAAAAAGAAGGATCTCTCACCAGCAATGTAGAGAGAGAGTGAAAGGATACTGCTTACAGGAGTCAGAGAGAGAGAAAGAGACTCCATGATTTGGAGAAGAATTCATGAGCTGCAGGAGAGAGAATCCTAGATACTCTAGAAGCAGCAAAGAGTCCTATGGTACCTTGTAGATTAACAGTCGTATTGGAGCATGAGCTTTCGTGGGTGAATACCCACTTCGTTGGATGCAGTGTCCGACATGCATCCGACTAAGTGGGTATTCACCCATGAAACCTCATGCTCCAATACATCTGTTAGTCTATAAGGTGCCACAGGACTCTTTGCTGCTTTTACAGATCCAGACTAACACGGCTACCCCTCTGATACTACATACTCTAGAATACTCTTGACAAAATCCCAAGGAATACCCAAGAGTGATAAAGAAACACAGAGATAAAGGTATACAGATGTTCTAACTAGATCTGTGTATCTTTTGTGCTGTCTAAAGTAATGAGTAATTGTGTTAGAAACCTTTGAAAGGCCTGTCTTTCTTCCTGCAACTATCACATATCATTGAAGAGGTGACCTGTAAACTCAAGTGCCCACAAATTGGAGACCTGGGAAAGGGTGTGCTTATTCAACCGAGGAGTCTGGGGGAGCGAGTTCTAGTCTGTGGCTGTTGGACTATGACATCACAGCTCTCAAATGAGCATGCTAGAAAAAGAACCAGCAACCTAATAGAGTGCATAGAAACCCAGAACCAGAGGCACTGCTTTGCCTCTGCTCAGACTCAGGAAAGCTTAAAAGCCAAAGGTGTTGGGACCTTATCAATGGGGAAGCTTAACCAGGACAGCAACAAGTGCTAATATATGTAAAGAATAATCACAAGTAAAGGTGGTGAATACCACCCAGTTTCTTAGAGTGGTTATAAAGCCCTAGGAAGTGATAGCCCTGTTCTTATTTATGTTAAGCTATTATCTCAACCTCATCTTGAGCTTCATGATATGCAACTCTCACCAATGGAACAGCAAACATCTTGCTGTTGAACTGCCTACTGTTAAGTGCAAAGATGTGAACGTGATTAATCGTACCAGATTTACTTCAGAGATTATAAAGCCATGATCTTTGGCTTTAACACCACATGCAGCTCTTTGAGACCCACACTTGAGCAAAGAATCATTATTCTTATACATTCAAAATCAAATTCAGAGGAAAACTATTTCCAATTATTTTATTTATTGATTGGCATTTTTATACCACTCATAGTAATTTGATCTTAGTCCCACAGTATTCCGGGACAGTATATTTTAGCTTAGTTTATTAAGGGGTACACTCTATCAGTCAAATGTTCAAAATATTCTATGGTTTTCCATATATTTCTTTAAAAGAATGTTTACATTCCTCTTCCTCTCCAGAAAGTAGGCCCAATCACAAAACAAACTGAACTAGACTCCTTGCAAGAGCTATCACCAAATTAAGATCATTTAAAAGGCTTAAAATAAGAATCTCAAAATACATAAAAGATTCAGCTGACGTTCAATACTCACCATTTGTAAGTCAATATTTACTAAATTATAACTATTATCTTTGGCACTTCATCATTCACCCTGTACTTAGCAGAGGAAATAATTGTGGTAACTTTTGTAAGCATAGACTTATAAAACTGTAACCACTGTGGTAATATCAGAAAAACTGCAAGATCATTGTAACAAAATATACTGTCCAAAAGAGAGGGAATGTGGTTATTCCAAAGGTGTAATGGTAGTCATCACATGAGTGTTTGATCTGCAGATAATCATAGACTTGGTTAAAGTGCCATTAGGGGCAATAAGCATTTTCTTTCAAGCTAAACATAATGAATAATTAAGCTCCTTCACATAGTGAGATAGCTGGAAACAGCAGAACAAAACAGTCCACATGCCATGAATAATCAGACACTAAACTGTGTCAGCCGAGAGGTTCTCTGGGCAGGGGCTAAGGGATTGTTTGACAAGCTGTGCATATGTTGTAGAAAAAGAAAGTAAGCAGACAATGAAAGATGGTACATACAGAGCTTCTTGTGGTATAGAACTGACTGGGGGGGCAGACTTGGAAGCAAGGAAACTGCCTGCTTTTTGTTTCTACTGAGTTTAAGGAAACAGGATGTTGTGTACTTTCTTTGTAAATAAACAGGATTGCACCAAAGAAATATATCTGACTCATATCTATTTATCCTCCTAACAGAAACAATCCGACAAGACCCTGAATACTAGCTAACTGCTCAAGCCAAGAAACAACAACAATATGTCAGGAATATATTGAATCAGCACCTAAAGGTATTAGTTTGTCTATTGTCTATATATTTAGGAACATTCTTGTTTTTGTTACTTGAATCATCTTCCACAGACCTCACAATGTTATAGTACTTAAGAACAGAATAGGGTAAAGTAACTTCAATGTTAAAAGGTCATAGCATCTTCCCTCCCACTGTGCTATAAATATAAGCATGCTACCTCTAATAACTTTTACACAGCTTGGATTGCTGCCTCAAAGAAGGAATGATGCTTCAGAGCTTCAGATCAGACTGTCCCTTAAAACTAAAAGTAAAACTCTGAAAGTCTTTACATGATTATGAATAAAGAAAAACTTGCTGATTCAACTAATTTCATAAGTGTTTGGCTCCTAAACATGACTCCAACCATAATAGCTATGAAATTGTTCTTTCATTTCAAGAGGATGTGGGTTAAAACTTTTCTGAAGATTTGTATTCCAAACCATGAACCACGAGCATAGTGAATTCAGTGTTATAATATGACTGCTCCTTTAATAGTTTGGGTGAGAAGAAGGGTGGAGCGTTTTTTTCCCCCATGAATGGAAAATACTGACTCTATAGTCAAGTTTATGATCAGATCAAACAAAATGGTTTATATTGAAGAGCAATACACATTTCCTTACACAGCTGCCAAGAAGAATTTGGATGATGGGTGCAATTAGATCTAAGTATAAAGGACCTGTGTTACATATATGCTCCATATCTACCATTTATTTCTTGGAAGCAGCAGTTGTCAAAATGGAGTTCTGTCATCTCCACTCTGCATCAGAGGAATTGCCAGACAGGATCAGAAACATGGTCCATCTAGTTCAGTATCCCTTCTCCAAGCTGCCACCAGTAGTTACTTCAGAGCAAAATGCAATACATTTCTATAGTAGGCAGATACGGGTTAATCCTTACCCCCAAAAGAGTATCCTTCATTTCCTTAATCCTACTTTCTATGCCCAGGGAGTATCCTCCTAACCTTTAATAGTTAGAGACTGGTTTAAGCCCTGAAGAACAAGGTTCATATCACATGATGGAAAGGATAATCCTATTTTTTGGATTTTGACTAAGCAACTTTTATCCATGCTGGACACCCTGAGATTAGAAACTGTAAATGCACTTGTCATAAACAGATAGCTAAGGGTTAATGTTTCTTTTACCTGTAAAGGGTTAACAAAGGGAACCAAACACCTGACCAGAGGACCAATCAGGAAACCGGATTTTTCAAGTCAGCGGGGGAAATTTTTGGGTGTGGGTCTTTGTCTCTCTCTCTGTTTCGTGGCTCGTCTCGGCTATGAGAGTGATCTTCTCCCAGGCTTTCTCAACTTGTTTCCAAGTGTAAGTACAAAAGATGAAGACATAGGTTTTATATTGTTTTTGATTGCATTTGTTGTAGTTGCTCGGATGTTTAAATTGTATATCTTGAATAGGCGTTTATTCATTTTTCTTTAAAGCAATTTACTCGTATATTGTCAACCTTGATATAGAAATATTTTATGTCTTTTCTTTCTTTTTATATAAAGCTTCTTTTAAAACCTGTTTGAGTTTTTCTCTGGTTAAGGCTAAGGCAGGAAGGGGAAATCTCTTTGTGTTAGATTGACTAGGTTTGAATCTGCATAGCCTCTGGTGAGGGGAGAGACACTTAACTCTCTGTTTTGTGGTTCAGGGGACTAGATGAACGGGGGAAATATGGGGAGGTAAAGAGTGGGAAGGGAAGTGGGTTATTTCCCCTTATTGTGAGACTCAGGGCATCTGAGTCTTGGGGTCCCCCAGGGAACGTTTGGGGAGACCAGAGTGAGACAGGCACTGTAATTCCTGTCTGGTGGCAGCGCTATCAGATCTGAGCTGGTAATTAAGCTTAGAGGATTTATGCTAGGCACCCACATTTTGGACGCTAAGGTTCAGAATTGGGATTTATGCTGACTAGGCAACTATTATCCATGCCGGATGCCCTGAGATTAGAAACTGTAAATGCACTCTATAGAGTGTACATATTAAGACTATTCTGAATATGGTTGCCTGGTTCGGGACATAGTGCAGAACATAGTTACCTAGCTGTTGTGTCAGACTTCTGTACCGTAAAGTGGTCTCCATCACTCTGAATTATTATTCTTATTATTTATTTCATTGTTTTGCAGTAGCCTTTAGGCTCCAGTTATAGACCCCATGGTGCTAATCACTATACAAATGGAACAAGAAAATGTCCCTACCTCAACAGATGTATCCTGGGAGCTCCTCCAAAATGTAGGGAGCAGTATGGGAGAAAGCACAAAGTTGCTCATTTGAAAATGTAACTAGTGGACAAAGAGGGTCCTGGCCCATGATTATGGCTTCTAGGCACTACAGTAATACAAACAACAAATTATATCTTCTTCCTATACAGAGAGGAAGTGGGAGTCAACTTCTTGATAGCATATGAGAGATGACCGATAGCATGGGGAAAGGCTGTACAGGGCCTTGAAAAGTGAAGATCAGTAACTTCTTTTTTGTGATGGAGAAAGGGGAATCAGTGGAGGGGACACAGGGGCACTTAAAGGGGAAAGTGTATGTCTCTGTCTATGTCTGTCTTTCTCCCCTCTCTCCATTCCTGCTGCCTTGTAGACTGAGAGAGTTAACCCTTGAAGGCTCAGCCAATTGCTAGTTCATCATTTAGCAGTAAGGCATTCCCTGGAAAATATCCCACCCTCTGACTCTTCCACTTCAACCAAGCTTCACAATCATCATCACTGTGTACCAGTATTGTTTGTTTAAAACTTATACTGTGTCTGTGTCTGTGTCTGTGGTGAAAAAAATTCCCTGGAACACAACTCCCTCATTTACATTAATTCTTATAGGGAAATTGAATTCACTTAACATCGTTTCGCTTAAAGTCACGTTTTTCAGGAACATACCTACAAGGTTAAGTGAGGAGTTACTGTACTCTTGTTACAGAACAAATGGGGATAGCGCATGTGGTTTCTGGAGACATCGGTTATGTCAAAGTACTACTGGGCACCAAATGCCAGGATTTAATAGAAATCCTTCTCCATCTGGATAGGAATGGGAACATGAAAATAAGTTTTGTTCTGGAGAGTTAAATCCAGTTTGAAAACGTCTATGTAGAGTCTTCTTCAGGCATTAACACCACAAATAGGCAGAAATGGATGTCCAAAATTGTTCTTGATCGTTTATGTTAAACAAACAACTTTTTTCTTTCACAATAATCAAACTCGGACTAGGAAAAAAATGTTGGCTGTTTCAAATGCTCTTTTTAAGCCAAATGAAAACACATTGCTCTAAAAGGACAAAAAGGTTTCACAGATAATGCCCATAGGTAAATTTAGAATGCATAGTACAAATGAAACTTATTCATGGAAGTGATGGGTTGTTTCCCCAAAAGTTATAATAATGCTGTGAGGAAAACGAAATTACAGATGAAAATAGTTACCTTAAAATAAGTATGAAATTTGAAGTAGCTCCCTTTGTTTTTCTTATAGTCATCTTACATGGGATGTGTTACAGTGGTTAGCAATAAAACGGTGATTGATCAGTTCAGTGTCTACTTAAATTGTTACTGTGCATGTATGCTAGTAGATATTTGAAAATCATTTTGTATTTTATGTACATATGAATTCACAAACACACATATTCACCTTTGCAATGTTACACTGCTCACAGCACATTGAAAAAGGAACCTAATTGAGTATTTGATTAATCTTGCACTAAATGAGTCACCATTTCAGAATTAATTTGGACATATCTTGACTACATGAAGAACAGGATAAATTGACAGATTTCAGAAATGCATTCCTTCATTATATGCATAGCCAGAAAGGAGTGGACCATCTTTCATTGGCTGGTAGTTTCTCTTTCTACTCGGTATGTTCATTTGTGAAGCAGTCATTCTTTCATTAAATGTAAATACCACCACATCCAGGAATGCGTATGTAGCTGATGTTCAGGCACGAGTACAGCATTCATTTTCTGCCAGAGCTAAAGTCTCATGCTGTATTTTAGGGAAATGTCAAATTATGTTTCAAAGATGGCCAGAACAGAGAGCAGTACTTTCTTCCTCCAAATTATAGCCTCAATATACCAGAAATAGTCTTCTGCCTCTAACTACCTCATCTTGGTGACGGAACAATAAAAGGAACAAACAATCAATGTGTGCAGCTTTCTTGTGTGTGTGGTTTCTGATCATAAGGGAGCTTGGTTGCTTGCCTAACCACCTGGGGAGGAGACTGAAAACAGATGAACGTCTCCTGGCAGTACAGACAGAGAGGCAAAACCCTGATTAAGCCACTGACATGACAACTGGCAGCCTCTGCTCCTGGCACTCTTTAAAAGAGAACAATATGGCAATTTTCCAGCCAAATTCTCCCAATTAGGTAGTTAGTGAAACATTATCCACTAGAATAGAGTTGATGATAGGAGTAGAGGGGTTATATTTCACTAGTTTAAGAGCCTTATTAATGCTGTCTATTTTGGCTTTCATGACATTGGGTACACATTTTGTTATGTAGTTCAGAATCTGTGTAGTGTGTTATTTTGTGCTATCCGCAAGGTAGAGAAAGGCTTCTGCCATAGAAATGGGATAGGGAACCCTTTATCAATCCTCACCATGTTGCATTTCAAAAGGCTTCATGGCTCTCTAGGTCAGCAGTGCAAGTGCCAGATATTTTGAAAGCCATTTTATAAAGCTTTTACCCGTCAACACTGCAGAGGATTGTTGTGTTCCCTCCTCCCCCCTTGGTTTTTCATTTATTTTTGAGTCACTTAACATTTCTCATTTTTATTTTAGCATCTGAAGAACAATTATTCCTACATTTTCCAGACTGGTATAGACAAAATGAAAAAGTCAATTGTGTCCGACAATGCAGCCATAATAGTGGTTCAAAACCTTTCAAAATGTTTCTCCAGGATTCACCACAGGTGTTTCACCACAGGTGTTTCACCACAGTGTACTGTGTTAAAATTTGGGCACCATCACTCACCATGAAATGTGTTATTTATTTTGTATTTTCTTAGTGAAGTGTCCAAGTAACTGGCAAAGCAATCAAAGTGGATAAAGTTATAAGCAGAAAGACAATTCATAGATTACAGTACCAAACAAAAGTTCTTCCAAGAAACATCTGTCTCCTTTCCTCTAATAAATAAAATCACTCTTTAGCACCTGTGCTAGTTAATAGTTACCCAAGTGGAGGGATAGTTTTTTGGGGTTGTTTTGTTTTTTAATAGGAAACATTAAGGAATTATCTATAACAGGAAAATACTTATAATTCTGATGACAATAGTTGCAGTCTTCACATGAGAACAAGAGCAAGTACGTCACATGGCCAGTCTTCTGTACTGCAAGTGAAAAGCATTGGTGAACAGCACATATTTTAAATAACATGTCTGGCTTCATCTTCAAGCCTATTAGCAGACGTGAAATAGTACATGCCACTGTAAATTTTCCATTAGATGTTGTTTCACTGCTGTGTCCAAATTATCTGAATATAGCATTTTAAGACTTTTAATTGAGCTGGTTAAATAATATGAATCATTCAGCGAAGTGCCACGGCCCAGGCCCACAAGCCTCTTGAGTCAATAGGAAATGAAGGGGTCATCCCCGCCTCCCTTAAGTGCCGGTCAAGAGAACTGAATGGATGTGAAAAGGGGAAGCTAGCTGCAAGTCAGTAAAGGACTGCAATGAGTCCTCTCCCCCGGCCTCTCCTCCAGAGTATAGAGGAGGAATTCTGGTTGAGCCAGAGTTCCTTCCAAGGATTCTTCCTGGGGCGGCATACCTTACTGCCATCCTTACAGGCTCAAGTCCAAGGGCTCAGACTACCCTTTTATTGAAATAATTTTTGAATAGTTTAAAATTAAAAAAACCCATTACTTTTTAAACTACACACCATTCTATTTGTAAAGCATTGTGTGGCATTTAGGTTTAAAACAATTATATGGAAGTGAAATGCACAAAGTATTGAAAAGAACCAGTCAAAAATCTTT
Source organism: Chelonoidis abingdonii (assembly GCF_003597395.2). Classification (NCBI taxonomy): domain Eukaryota; kingdom Metazoa; phylum Chordata; order Testudines; family Testudinidae; genus Chelonoidis; species Chelonoidis abingdonii. Next base: position 81,054,417 of record NC_133775.1, on the reverse strand, counting down.
ACCCATTTCTAGAAATTAACTCACAATTTTCTCTAAAATAGTAAAAAAAAATAAAAAAAAAAATAAAAAAAAAGGCTCTTACTTTTAATTTTTGCCCATGTGGTTCTGGAAATACCATAGGAAAGCTTATCATCATTACATTTACTAACCAATTTTGCAGGCTTAAAGAGATCCAATAAATTTTAAGTGGAGCTTCCATACACTTGCTAACTTCTGAGATTGCCCTGTCTAATTCATGACAGCTTCGGCTAAATCAGACCACACAAGTTTCAGGTTCTACTGGGATTTAATTAAGAGAATTCTTCTGTCCTCATCACAGAGCTTTATAACTGAAAGTAAATGGATAAACTTAATATTTGTAGAGCCGCAAGAGATTTATAAAACTGAAGAGCACCATTTTCAGTTTCCTGAAATACCCAGTTGTGTTTTGCGTCTTTAGTTTAAAAAAAAAAAAAGAAGCAGCTCCTAGTAAATGGAATTTATAAGACACAACCAACAGCTATGGAAATCAGCTAAGTTATTTCCTACATTAGTTAACTGTTTCTGCCAATAACCAGGTACAATTTTTCACACCTGCACTTCAGAAACAGAAATGGATACTTAATGACGGCTGAGCAGAAGTTTGGCAGGAGAAGCATAACTAATGCCAAATAACTCAAATATGGCAAGTAAGTGCAATTGACATCATGTTATGGCAGCCATACACATGGTTTCAGAATGTCCTGAGGCATTTAAGTGTATGCACAACTTGAGTTGCTAGCACTCTGACTACTAGGCAGTACAAACTAGTTTTCACTAATTTTAAGTTTCCTTCTGTTTAACACACTGTTTGAAACCTTAAGGCTGGAATCATATTTACTGAGACTCATTTCCCAAGGAGACTTAGACACCTGATTGCAAGTTTCTGGTTGACTCAAGCTGTTGGTATTACGCACATGCACACACAGACTTAAACACACAAAGGAAGATAGAGGAATAGCCTTTTCTCTCACGCACCAGTTGAATCTTTAGATAATATTTTTCCACTCACTTAATAGTGCATCAAAAGGAGGCTTTTAAGTCCTGTATTTTGTTTGACTGATGGTCAGGGTTAAGACTTCCTTGCACTGAGCTACTCATTAGTCTGGATTTAAGGTTTCTTAGATCATAAATGTCTTTGGATTGCTTCCACTGCAAGGACGCAGCAGCACTTCTAATGAATGAGCCCTATTTTCACAAGAGCTGAGCAGCCTCAACTCCACCCTAAATCAATGGGAGTAGTTCACGCTTAGCACCTCATCTTAGATCCCAAAGTAACATACTGCTATGCTCACTAGCACGTTTTGAGCTTCAAGCTACTAGTTTTTAAGTTACGACAACATTTCTGAAAGGCAGCGCCAGAATCTTTAATTTTTCATGTATCTGAATGACAGGTACAAACCAGCAAGATTCTCGGCTTGTTTCCACCATCCCTGCACCTACTCAGACCCTCAATAATGTTCTTTACTCTGAAAGGACCACCTGAGATGAAAAATGCTTTATTCTCCACATCCTCAAGATCTCTGCTGAGTTAGCTAACAAGAGTGATAATTAGCAACAATAACTTTATCAGAGATGAACCTATAAAACAACTCAAGATGGAGACACCGCTGACCTTTAAAGTAAGGATTCAAACCTGAATTTAACATCTTGGGTCAATCTCTAGTTTTCAGACTGCCACCTATGACTGAAACCCATGAACCATTTTCTACACGCCAAGCATTTTCCCACATCACCTCCCCCTTCCAGGTTGTTCAAAAGAAGCCATTCCATTAAGCGTTGGAAATAAGGTTCAGTACACAGCATGAAAAACATTACACCAGCAAGACAGCGTGGGCCACATTGTATCTCACCACTCACACGGCAGTGTGCTGCAATGAAATTCCCATCTCACCCGTGGCAAATTCAGAACAAGGGAGGGGAGACAGGAGGGTCAGAACACTAGCTAGCTACACTAACTGCTACAACTGAACCAGGGTGCAGAATCCTAAACTCTCCTATTGCACTCACTGGAGTTGCAGAGGGGCACTGGGGATGTCCCTTAGGCAGTCAGACTCCCCCAGGTCCCTTACTCTGGACTGTGCATTAATGGCACGATTGATCTTTTAATGTTTAAACCTTGACCATTTACACAGAACCTGGATCCAGTCACAAGAACGTCATGAAATTAATGATGTGATCTTTGCTCCCCAAACACAGAAGTCTGCTTAGACACACACACAGAGCTATGAGAAAATGTGTATTTCTCATATTTTTTACAAAAGTAAAAAAGGAAAAACTTGACTCTGTAAAACTAATAACCTTAAACTGTCTCACAGGACCATCTATGCTTCCTCCCAAGTAACTACTCTCCAGTGTGATCACTTATCTGATTTTGTAATTAGATTAGCTGAACTCTCTCAGTCACGTTGTAATATTCTGGGTTAGATATATTGAACATGAAAATCTTAGGAAGGAACTTAATGACAAGTACAACCGAACTGCAATTTATAAGCAAATAGAATCTAAGTTGGAAAGAAATAAACTGAGTGTAGAAAGAGAAAAAAAACTATTGGACTTTAAAACATTCCCTTTCAGAATCTGTTCTGCAGAGGTCTCTATCAAAAACGTCCAAGTCTACACTTAGCTGCAGATAGACATTAAAATACCTACAATGCCAGAGACTGAAATTAAACAGTATTCCTGAAATAAAAGGAGGGAGAGTTTACTATGTAGCTCCTTAAATCTTAAGACTTACATTTGGCATTCAAAAGGCATTTCTAAACTGAGAAGAGATTTTTTTAAAGAGTAAGACTAAAGGAAGGTATTTGGACACTGTTGTGTAAATCATCGAGCTCAGTTTCAGCTACTGAATTTTCAATTTTCATTAAATTTGGTCATTTTGGATTTAGTTGAGTTGCTGCTTATTTGAGAAAGTGCTCATCCTAAAGGATCATCTGTATTACCGCTCCACTTAAGGCATACACCTTTGATATAGCTAAAAGACACATATGTCTGAAATTAATGCACATTAGGTTCTGAGTAGAGAGAAAGAAGCAATACTAGAAATATTTCAAGTTTTGCAAAATTTTATTTATCAGAAAATCCTGCCCCCTTCCTTGCCTCTAGCAAGCTACCAACAACGATGGCCAAATGTAATGCTCCAACTTTCTTTTCAAGGGCCTGACCTAGCAACCATTTACTTCGAAGGATGTTGGATCAAGCCATGAAACAGTTTGCTAACACACACCATATAGGGCCAGATTTATCCAAGAGACATTTGATAAATTTGGTCCTTAAAAAGCAGAAGGGCTTTTCTTAATAGTGTAATTGAAAATGTGGCTTCAGCAAGTGAGGCATCTGTTTGTGTAGACATCCAAATGGCAGAATTTGCTACCTCCTCTAATTGGTGGCATATTCCATTTTCTTATTGATTTTAAGCTCCTGATTAGAATGGTTGTGGAATAATACTCTGCAAAACAATATTACATCTGTTACTGTTACTCATTTTCAAATACAGAGATTCTTTTAAATAGAATGTAAAAGGAGGCTGTCAGAAGTATAACTGTGTATACAATCAGGCTCTATTGCATGCTGTGATTACAAAAATGGAGGTCTGAGACCACAATCTTACATGCTGAACTCAGACTGCCTGTTTTGTTGCTCTTTAAACTGTCATTATTCCAACCGCTGAAATTAAAACAAGGCTGCCTCAGTAAGGACTTGGTGTGGTATTTTTGGAAGCTTCCATTCATCAGGCTCAAGTCATACATGCACACACTATTGTATCAGTGTTTCCCCTTCTGATGTGTAATCTTTTTAAGCCTACAAGTCACAAGAGAACACCAGCTTGGGTCACATGTTCTCTCTTCCCACCATCTTTTAAATACACAAACACTTACAGCATTCACTTAATTGAGAATTTAAATGTTTTTCAGAGCTACTTTACTGGGTCTTTCGTGCTTTTTAGGGAGATTTTCTTAATCACCATAGAAACACGGTTTATAATTCTAAGTGTTATAAACCAGGTGCACTCTTAAGAGATTTCAAAACCATGGGAAAGCTTCCCATTCAGAAAGTAGAGCTATACAAAAATCAAGATATTATGCCACGAAATTTGGGTGTCAGAAGAAAATTTAAGCTATTATATAGCATAGGAACATACTTGTCTTCACCCATCTTGCCAGGATTTCTTGTTAAGTTTACTATTTTATTGTAAGAATGGCTTTACTGATGTGGTGCTCGCTGTAAGACCTAATAGTCTGAACTTCTGTTCACAATGGTTGGCAGAAAGTTGAAGATGACACTGCTTGCTTCCCTCCAAGAGAACCCAACAGTGTGATTTGTGCAATGTTTCCAGCCTGAGGAATTCTTGACAAGTGCATTCCTTCCATACCAGTCTATCAAGTGGAGAAATTAAGCCTGGAACCAGTTTTTGAAATTCACTGAGCAGACCTCTCACTTCCCTATTAGCTGCAGAACATAAACCAAGATCCTAAGAGATTTGCAAATCGGAAGAGAACTACAGTTACTTCTAATTAATTGGTTAATTGCTGCCAAGAAATTTTTGGTTTCACCATGACTTTATTTTAACATCCAGTTGTTTAGCTTTATTTGCCTTAATGCTATTTCAATTATAGACTTGCAGGAAAAAATGTATAATACATTTTCAAAGCAGGTACTAGTGTCTTTTTGGAAGCAGTTCACTGTTAACTGGTACAAATTGGTTCAGCTGAAGGAAAAGCACATTTGTTTTTTGGGATAAAATATAGCCCTGTTAAGTAGCACTCTCAGATCTGAAACAGTTGGGCTTTAATGTCAAATACCCAAATCAACAACAACTGTCATGTTTACAACTGCAGAGGAAAGACATAGTGATTAACCATATTTAAACTACCAAAAGCAAAAAAACAGTTTAAAGTGTGTAATTTGCTTCAAGTGTAACTGACATTTCAGCTTAAAAGCTCCTCACAACTGTCTAGACATCATTCTCTACTCAGAATAAAATAAAAGCAGTCAGTCACAGTCATACATGGGAATCGCTCAAACGACTAATGTGGTCTTGTAATAAAGTACCAATATTCAGAAAAGTATGTGGCTGTGACAGTAAGTACACTTGTTCACATTTGATTAAAAGATGCCCATAATTGCCAATGGACCATCATGGCCGCATATGCACAAAGTACACTTGCAGGCATTCATTCTGGGTTTTGAGGGCCTAAGCCAGACACAGACATTTGAAAATGTTGGGTCTCTCCCAAATGGTAAGCATTTAATATGGTCTATATCTCCTAGCCGGAATTCATATCACATGGCAGAATGATAAGAAATGTCTAACCAGTTCTAGGTTTTCACCTGTAATACCTCATATGCTGCAAACTAAAGAAGTTAAGGAACACCAGATTTAATGAAGTGACTTATTTCCAAACTTTTTATATAAGAGGCAGGATGCCTAATATTGTTTCTGGACCTGTATTAAGCCCTCATTTTCAGTTGCTTATAAGTTGATCAAACTTTAAAAATTTGAGCTACTCTTTTCCAGGCTTGGTACCAGCGTCATGGTTTACTTTTGAAAAGTCAGCAAAAACTGATCAGACATTTCCTAGAACGAGAGCAAAAATAAATTGTTTTGGCAATGTTATTTTGTTAGTTATTTATTTGAAGAACTCTTGTGCCATCGTGATTAGAGCCCTATCAAATTCATGGTCCATTTTGGCCGATTTCACAGTCACAGCTATTTAAATCTGAAATGTCACAGTGTTGTAATTGTAGAGGTCTTGACCCAAAAAGGAGTTGGGGGGGGGTCCACAAGGTTACTGTAGGGGGAGGAGAGGTACTGCTACCCTTACTTCTGCGCTGCTGCAAGTGGTGGTGCTGCCTTCAGGGCTAAGTGGCCAGAGAGCAGCGGCTGCTGGCTGGGAGCCCAGCTCTGAAGGCAGAGCCGCCGCCAGCAGCAGCGCAGAAGTAAGGATGGCAGAGCTGGGCCCTCAGTCAGCAGCCACCACTCTCTGGCTGCCCAGTTCTGAAGGTAGAGTGCATAAGTAAGGTGATATGGTATGGCATTGCCACTCTTATTTCTGCACTACTGCTAGTAGGGCACTGCCTTCAGAGCTGGGTGCCCAGCCAATAGCTGCCACTCTCTATCCACCCAGCTCTGAAGGCAGCATAGAAGTAAAGGTAGCAAAATAACCTTGTGACCACCTCCCTGCAACTCCCTTTTGGGTCAGGACCAGCAATTTGAAAAACTCTGATTTCCTCATACAATTGGTATAGTATAGGGTTAAAGCACACAGAAGACCAGATTCATGGGGGGAGACCAGATTTCATGGTCCCTGACATGTTTTTCATGGCTGTGAATTTGGTAGGGCCCTAATCATGATTAGTAATTTGGCAGGGGGAATTGGTGAAGTCAGAGAAGTGTTTTTGCTGTGCATGAAACCTGCCCAAATTATAAACCTTTGAAAACTGCTATTTGCATATGCCCAGTATAGCTTTTAAAAATCTTGCTGCTATAATTGCAAATATTCCACCTACACCAAGCACACACCACAACCCCACTGACCTCCATCTGCACTGAGTAGTCTCTGATACCACAGACTTATACAAATGCATTAGCATAAAATTTGTAAAATAGGTTTCTATCACAGGATATAAATCTCTCTACAGGAACTGGTTGTATTATATAAACTATGTGCAGGATGCTTGGTACAGGAAAGCTTGTTTTTTGAGAGTTATGCTTTGATAATTAACAAATTAGCAATCAGACAAAATTATCATAGTTTGAAGAGCAAATAAAGACATCAATGAGGGGGAATGACACCCAATATGAAGTCCTCATCAATAATATAGATGGCAAAAACTTAGGCCCATAAAATTTTACATGAAAATCTGTGGAGGAATCAGCAATTGAACATAGATCAAGTCCCACTTCCCATTTTAATTATGAAACTATCCTTCCCTTCACACACTTCCATCTGAAAATAGTGATTGTGCTATTTGTCAAACTATGTCTATTCCTGTCAGCTTAATGTGATTAAAGTGTTCATTAAAAAAAAGTAATTTTCAACCCCGACCTTACAATTTAATGCCCCATTTATCTTAAATAGAGAACTAAGGAATCAGTCACAACAGGGAGTGACTTTCAGAAAGATTTCATCCCGATCTGACCCTACCTAATCCAAATCAATAGAATAATTGGAAAAGGCAAACTACCCAGTCACTCATAGCAATTATTATGAACATGTGTGAAGGCACCAATCACCATGGTATCTCTGAATGCCTTAAATGATTTAAATTAGATCACTAACAGTACCAAAGCGAGGTGCAATAACACCATCTGCTTTTGCTAAGATATAGAGATGATACAGTTCTGGCCGGTTGGCTAAGAGCCCAGGCTTTCATATCTTACGATCAGTTGAAAGCCTAGGGAAAAAGGAGTCCAGCAACCCTTTCTGAATATGTTCAGGTTTGCAATTAAACATATTTTTTGCACGGGCAACCCTGCTTCTATGGAGCTTAACCATACATTTGGGACAATACTAAAAACCAAAAAATATACTAATCAGGGAAACCATGTTGCAGCCTAGTGAAAGTAAAACCAGAATAAAATCTAATGGTAAGTCCATAACACATCAAATGTTTTATTTTTCAAAGTACACCTCTACCTTGAAATGCTGTCCTTGGGAGCCAAAAAAATCTTACTGCATTATAGGTGAAACCATGTTATATTAAATTTGCTTTGATCCACCGGAGTGTGCAGCCCCGCTCCCCCAGAGCACTGCTTTACTGCATTATATCCAAATCCGTGTTATATCGGGTGACGTTATATCGAGGTAGCGGTGTATACTCTTTGTTTCCCTACTTCTTAAACTGACGAATTTATGTTTCCTTCAGACTGGCTCTCATTTACATACTTCAAGGATATGTCCAGAATGAAGGGCAAGCACATTGAAGAACAAGCTCAGACCTTACTGATATGCTGCAAGTTGCTAATGCCCACCATCAGAAGTCTTGGATGCAAGACACTCACAGGCATCCTTAAAATAAATGGATGTGCTAAAGCACCTTCCTTCATGGCTAATAGTAATAAGAGCAGTTGAGACTCTCTTACAGTGCAAAGCAGCTGGGCACAAAAGAGGGGGCTAATGCCAGGAGCAAAATCATGCAATGCCACAAGAGATGGAGTGTGGAGTTAGTTTGGGTAGATACCAAAGACATGGGCCGGGTGTTGGTTCCTTGCAATAGGAATGATCTGAAGTACCTGTAATGTGACCCTGTAAGGAAGTAGAAAAACAGCCATGCCCTGGGCTCAAGACTTGAGCATCTGTCTTGGAATCTCCACAAAAGCCTGCATACTATACACTCCTAACACTCTTCCATGACTTTTTTGTGTGTGGGTGTTCATTCCACTGAAGAGTGTGTTTTTAAACTGAGATAGTGATCTCTGTCTCACCGATTTCTCATCCTGACTGAATCAGCCCACAAGGCCCTGAATTTTGACTTTCCGCTCAACCAAAGGGGCAACATTATGCTCTTTTAAGTAGTGTTTCTAGTTGCGTACTGTATGAAAAAGTTTGCTACAATGCTTACCAGGGCTTGAGTTGGTTTGCACGACCTGGAGACCACTATTTAATACTTAACAGCTCTACTGGGAAGTGTGTTGTATAACTAACCAGTCAATATTAGGCCATTGAGTGGGTGGGATGTCTTTTCCTTACTCACACCTATAATGCTGCAATGATGTTTCTCCTGAAAAATGCTCCTTTTGGGGAAAGGTGGGAATTAGACTCATTTTTACCTATTTCATATCTTATTTGATTTAACATTTCTAGAGGCTTAGGAGGTAATCATGAAAGTTATACTCTACTCTTTCCATGCTCTCTTTTCACAAAGACCCCACCATAACCACACATTCCGAGTTCTGTACCCGTACTGTGAAGATACAATACTTACAAATCTCCATATGGTTTTAAACATTTATAGACTCACAGCACTGACACTTTCAGATAGCTAAATCTCAATCATCCAAGTAAAAACAACTTTAGCATAAAATGTTTTTGTTTTTATAGCTAATGTTTTCCCAGTATCACTTAAACTTACATTTTCTCATTCTGTATTGTTAGTAAGTTTGAGAAACAGAAGAATCCATAAAAATGCAATATCAGAATAAAAATATAAATACTCTCCATTTAACAGAGAAAAAAAGATGGAAAATTGCATACTCTAGGAAACAAAGCAAATTAGTTTAATATTTCAACTGGCTATAGACAGAAAGCAGAAATTCTGTGATAGGTAGCATGAAGGACATAGTCCAATTCTCCAGCTTCTTCATTTTGTGGACCATATTGAGAGACATCTTCAACATGACCCACCTCCCCAACAACTCATTCCTTGACTCTCAAAAGAGTTATTCTTTTTATTACCAGGAAGAGATGTGCTGACTACTGGTGGTCAACTGATCTTTACTTTGTGCATTGCTGACCATCCAAGCATTTAAAATCTTTACGCTAAGGTTTTAATAGAAATACTTGGGTGTGTGGGTGGGTGGAGGAGGGCTTGTTAGTTTATTTCCTGTGAAACATCTTCAGCTTTACTTTGTTCATGAATTTCTCTGGAGTGCTTTCCTTTAAAATGTTTGTCAAAAGATAAGATTAGGTTGCTGGATAATGATTGTTGTGGGTGGTGATTGTTCAGACACATATATGAAGTAACATCTACAGGAGATGTGTGTGGTACTATGGGAGCTATAGCTAGCTGGATTTAAGATTAATGGAGGTTTCCCCATAATCCTCACTCATTTTCTGCAGGTTACTCCACACTCCCATCCATGCCCCCTCCAGCTTTCAGCACCCTTTTTTTCATGCTTTCCAGGACCCTGCATTCCCTCCTTCCTTTGATTACTTCACTCCACCCATGTACCTTATTATCTACCTTGGTATACATCACCCTTTCCATGTCTGCAAGATCTTCTACATCTCCCCTCCCTCCCAACTCACACACAGGCACACTGTGCCAGGATCCTTTCTCCCCACCAGCCCAAGTCTATGGGTGGCAGCCCTTCTATTGTGAAACCTAAGAGCATAGTTCTATGCAACCTGCTCATTTGCACTCTCCATACTCCTCGCCCTGCAGCAAGCCATGTTCTTTCATATTCAGAACCCTTCTACACTCTTGCCCCAATTAATTTCCCTCTGTTTCTACTCCTGTTCCAAGTCCATATCCCCGTGCTGAATTAAGTAGCTCATAAGGTTATATTTACAAATTTCACAATATTGAGATCCACTTGGATACTCTTCCCCCACTTTGAGATTCTAAAATGCATCATTTTAGCAAACTAAAATGTACTTGGAATTTGTAATCCAACCTCTTTCACCAATACACTGAGTCCAAAGAACCTTTTTTTTAATCTTCTTAAGGATGCTTGTATTTGCAAAATAATAACTTTTACACTTCTCTGAATTTTACCAAATTTCTTTAAAAAACTCTTCTCTGAAAAGATGTAGCACGCAACATTTTTTTTCCCCCAGAAAGTACATGGAAGGGATTAAAGTCCAGGGCTCTTGTATTAAATTGTGCATGGCAATTCAACAATGACAACTGCACTGGAAAAATGAACAATACATACTGTGCTAACTGGACTGAAAATTGGGGAATTATCCATAAATATACTCCAATTCATTATACCGAACATAAGAAGCTGTAGAAGTTAAAAGCTTTAAAAAGTTGGCTTATAACAGGAAGCTACCTTCTACTTTAACTTTGGAATTGGGGCAGTCACTGCATAACAGCAACATTCCATATTGTTTTCTTTCCATACTCACGCAGAATATTGATATTGTTACCTCCAAGACCATTTGGGCCACTGTACAGGTTAACACAGTAATCAACTGCTAAGTGAGGAATAATTTTGATAATCTCGTCTTTCAGTGTATTGCAGCATCTCTGCAAGAAAGAGTTTTTACACACTCTTAATTAGGGTGACCAGATGTCCTGATTTTATTAGGACAGTCCTGATATTTGGGGCTTTTTTTATATATGGGCTCCTATTACCTCCCACCCCCGTCCCGATTTTTCATACTTGCTATCTGGTCACCCTACTCATAATTTTGTTGTTCTTGCTTAGTTGTTACTTGGGAAAGATGTTTCTTGAATTAATGAACAGAACTAACGGGAAGTTAGCTAAGGTGCAAGTGAGGTCTCTCCTCCCCAGATAAAGGTTCACATTACTTGTCAGAGCCATGCAGTATCTACCCCCTGCCACCAAGTTTTAAAAAAAATATTACCTGACAAAAAAGTATGATAACCTGCTGCTAGAAACAGTTAATTCTCCGCTACATAAAGTGCAGGGTTGCTGCTCAGTCAGGATATTGGTTTTGCAAGAACTCTCTCCATTCCACAATGTCTACAGGAACTGCGGACAGCAGCTCCAGAAAGTGTAATTACAAAACAGTCTCAAATGACAAGATCAAAAGAGCTTTGGTCATGTAAGCTCACACTAATCCTTTTGTAACAAAAGAAAGACTTCTATCTGGAGTCAAAGGAAGCAGAAATTATCTCTTCATACAGATAGAGCATTCAAAGGAAAAAGGGCAATAAGTAAGTTGAACCTTCAATGCAGTTACAGTACACCACTGACCTTTAGGGTTCTTCAGTGTTTTTTTAAGTGCAAGGACAATTATGATTCTTCATGGAGGATCAAAATGGTGGCTTATTAAAACACACTTCTCCCATTTCCCTACTGGTCACTAATTCTGTTATGAACTACTAGCCCCTTTCTCACACTTTTGAGAGCAAGAGAAAAATTTTAGCAGAACATGTAAAAACAGAGTCAAAACTCACTCACATTTGCATGGCTACATACACTGTCTGGTGGATTGAAAAGTGGTTGTATGACAATAAACCAAGGGCAATGTAATATACAATCTCTCAGGTTTAGGGAGTTCCTAGTGACATAACCACAGGAGTCATTAGGTTTCATCTCAAATATCTTCATTAGTGATCTCTAATATAGATGAAATAGCTCATAGTGATATTCACAGTTGATACTACGTGGTTAACAGCAATGATGACCAAGTATAAAAACCTATATAAGTTAACTACCTGGGAAAAAATTAAAGTGTGTTTCAGCCTGTAAAAATCAGAAGCTAGTATACTTTTGGGGGAAATAAAAGGAATGGTGATTCAAGAGAGACACCAGGAAAGCATAAATACTAGAAGTGCTTTAAGGATAACAGACAACAAATTAAACAAGAATTGAAACACAGTATGGCAGCAAAACTAAGCCAGTGCAATTGTGGGCAATGTCAATGCAATCTCTGCTGTACTGTACAAGTACAAAATCTTCACATGGTATACTGCAATCTTTTCCCATTTGAGTTGTTCTTTCCAGTGTTACCTGCTAAGGTGCTCCATTGTCTTGATCTTAGGTTTAAGAAGCTGTAAGCAACTTTGTGCTATGCTAGTCAGGGGCTGCTCCAGGCCCCAGCACGCCAAGCGCGTGCTTGGGGTGGCAAGCCACGGGGGGCGCTCTGCCAGCGCTGTGAGGGCGGCAGGCAGGCTGCCCTCGGCGGCTTGACTGCGGAGGGTCCGCTGGTCCCACGCCTTCAGAGGACCTCCCGCAGGCATGGCTGTGGGACGTCTGCCAAAGTTGCGGGACCAGCGGACCCTCCGCAGGCAAGCCGCCGAAGGGAGCCTGCCTGCCATGCTTGGGGCAGCAAAATGCATAGAGCCACCCCTGATGCTAGTTAAGCTGAAGTTCGTTTGATAATAAATAGTCATGTAACACAAAATTAAGATGGTGAGGATGGTCAGTCTTAACATAGTTTCTGAAAAGCCATATTCTGACACAGACAGAGAGCTCATTTAAAACTCCATTGACCAAAACACTCATGAATACAATGCAGGAAATTTTTCTGACCTAGCAGGAGAATGGGCTAGATGACCTAATGTATTGTTTTTCTATCTTTTCTGCATTGACCTAGCTAGTACAAGCTGAACACCTCTGTAGTTCTTCAAGCAGCAAGAAACAGCTGGCAGATAATGCTCAGAATTTTCCTCCTAACTAGCTGTAACTAATGGAGTGAGGCAACAACAAATAATCTCTTTCAAATGATTGTGCTCATGGGAGCAGCTGAATTTCTGTAAGAGAACCTCTGACAGCTCCAGTAAGTGTGCAGGTAGCTTGGGAGTGGGGGTGGGAGGTGGAAAGGAGGATACCTAATGGCTGCCAATAGAATTAACTCTAGAGGATAAAGCACCACTGCCCACTGAACTGGGTATGGCCCTGCAGTAAAATAGCTCTAGGTGGAAATAGTGGAAACTCAGGTGGTACAGCAACCTGAACATATGCTCCACTTAAAAACCTAAGGGAGTCTGCCACCATGACTATGAAACCAGTAGAGTTTGGCACTGTACCTGGATGCCTTCCAATGCCTTTAGACTTTCTGAACAAGTTTTGCTGAACTCAAACGGTCAAATATGGTAATAAAATTATTCAATACTGTAAAACAGTGATTCAGATTTTGAAATTAATATGAAAATTCATGTTTGAATTACATAGTGGTACTTTAAATTGTTTTAATCACCTCCTACTGTCGGGCATTCTAGCTTCTTCCATCATAACCCAGGAGTTAAGTTGGCAAATTAGTTCAGGCCAATAAGAATCTAAAATAATTTCCAACAAAGTTTTGTCTTCGAGAGTCATCTCATACCAAATAGTAAGTTACATTTAGGTAGCACCTTACCAACATTAAGCTTCTCAACAATCATGCAAGGTATTATCCATGTATTACACTTCATCAAACTTTCTGTACCTCAGATCTGTGACTTTCTACCAGGGTCACACAACAGGTTTCTTGCACATACTTAATGTAGAATTTCCTGCTTCCCTATGACCAGCTGTAACCATTATCGAACACAATTTCCCAAAAAGGCTCTGTGGACCAGTGATTCAAGATTGTATTCCTTTTCTCTGCCACTTACTCCTCATATGACACTGCACCTCAGTGTGCCTCCATTTCCCCTGCATGTAAAACTGATAAATTGTATAAAGCTTTATTACTGTCTGAAGCACTCTGGGACCTCTCACATGAAAGGCATTTATATAAAACAAAAATTATGTTACATTATGATCTGGGATTAGGGTTTTAATTTACTTTGCGGGTTTTGAGACTAGGGACTACCCTACCTACAGGATTTATTCAGCACATAATATGATCTGAATACAACTCGGTCTTCTGCTGATTTCATTAGATTTTTTGTAGAGATTGGTAATTTACTACTCTTCATAGGTCATATGCCTTTTTGGCTTTATTTTTTAAAAATAATGTCTGCACACAAACTGCTGAGAAATAATCCCTCCTCTGCTCCTCTTTTCAAGAAACAACATGGTCTGTATCCCTCCCCTCACCCCTGAAGTTAAACCATGTTTAAAATTCGTAGTTTCACTCCTAGATAGCACAGAAAGGTAATGCTGAAAGTGTGCCCCAAACCTGCCACCCAGATTCTGTTAGACAGAAAGATGCTTTGATATGTAGAAGCCACTCCGATAATCAGGTAATTTCCCAGAACAAATAAGTTTCCTTTTACCTTAACAGAAGAGCAGGTTCCTTAACAGTTTTCTAATGGTTTTTCACCTTCATATAATTGCACTTGAATTCTGCCTTGAATTTCACTGTGGGCTTTCACAATAAATCATGTAACTAACTAACAGTTTACAGATACCGAATATTTGCACAATCAAGATCTGAGGGGCTATTTTGCAGCTGCACAATTGTAGTCAGCTAATGATTATGCCCTGTTGCTAATTGCCATGCATCTTGTGAAATCTACAAATGCGCTTGATTTTACAAAATATGAAGTGGTAGGATATGTCACAGCAGCTTCAACCTTTTGCTTGTTGATCTCTTAACTCACTTGACACTTACTAGTCCTTTGTAATAAAGGTTTCAATTGCTGTTATACTTACAATTACATTTAGTGCCTCCAGAAAAGGTGGACATTTCTTTGGACTGTGAAGTATTGTCACTGTTATATTCCTAATGGTATTTCAGTTGTCTGCATGTGGATTCAGATATACTGTAATAGCAACTCCAAAACAGCAGTGTCACTAAGTTGACTGTTTCCATGGAGAGAAAAAATAGGTCTATTCATAATTAATGGAAAAAAATTTCAATCCAACATCAGTCAGGGTTGACAGGGGAACTCTCCTTTTAAAGACTAAAAAAAAATTGTCATCTATGTCAACTGTTTACATTGCGTATTTTCTGCAATTTGAAGGCAATGTCTCAGAGAAAAGCTGTCACGGAAACACATTTTTATTGCAGATGACAAGTTGGCATAAAGATAACGCAGGTGAATAAAGGCTAAGGAAAATAAAGCTACTTGTGAGGCAGTAACAGAGCAAAAAAGGAGAATACACCACACAATTTTATTCCTGTAATTAAATGTCAGATATACACAATGCAAGAAAATAATTAGTACAGCATAACTGATTACCATTCAGCTGGAGCCCCGTATATTCGCCAAACAATTTGTACCAACACAACACAAGCTGTTCAAACAAACTGATTTTTTTTTTAAATTTCTACATGTAACAATCCTATTCTATCAGTGCCTAAAATACAGTGTTTCATTATTAATACAATGTCTTCTAACAAGCTTATGGAAGTTCAATTTGTAACACAGGCATGCATGAGAGGTTGCAATCTTTACCATGCAATAGTTGATTCTCAAGATAGTACACATAATGCACCCCATTTATCTAGGAGCTGGGTGAAGCTTCAGCAAAAAGAGATGGCATTCTATAAGAGCATCTGACAATCCACAAGATACGATTAGAAAAATCTAAATACTGAAATTAATTAACAATGTCTTGATCAAGTGGGCTGCTTCTAGGAGACTTCTCTGCTCAAGAATACGTAGCTCCAGAAACTGCTACTTGCTTGGGGAAAATCTTCTGATATAATCCAGAACTACGGGAAGTCTGCTTGTCTCAGTTCTGGTCCAAATAATCCATTCATGGTAGTACTTATGTATCCTTCATCTCCAAACAGAAACCCCAAGCTTCATATTTTCTCATCTACAGGGGTGCCATGACTTATTTGGTGTCACAAGTTGTTTGGCAGTGTTTCTGTGAATCTCATTCTAATTACCATGGTTTTCAATGAAGTTGTTTTTACCACCTAGCTTTTCACACTCTGTCAGAGCTTGTGAAGATTTACTGTACACTACACAAAACCAAAATAGCTGGTGTAAGTAAGTAACTGTGCTCTAGGTGCTCAAATTCTCTTGAGATGGACCACAAAATTACATTCCGCAATCCTTACTCAAGCAAAATGTCTCATGGACTTCAATGGAGGCATTATTCAAGTAAGGAATGCAAAACATGGACCTTTGTGGTCCATTCTTACAAAAGGAAATACCATGAGATCTCATGGGAAGTCATTTTTGGGGTAACTGTTGCAAACTGCAGCAAGAAGCTAATCAAAATGTGTTTGACTTGGTTCTGGCCTCACTACAAGTATTTCTACCAGCAGAAAATTTTTTGACACTTTTACTGCTCCTGATTTTTTTTAATTGATCCTTATTCTTTTCATTATGCTCAAATAATAAATAATCCCATGCCTTGTATATTTATCTCTGATTATATTCAGAACTTGAATCATGTTGCCGATTTAGTCTTAATCTCATTTAAGGAAAGATTAACCTCCTTTGACCTTTCACATGGAGTCAGCTCTTGAGAATTATGATGTGAAATTATTCATGTGTGACTTTGCTGTGCACCCTAAACCAATAAAGCTAGAATTCAAATGTTCTCACAGATCAGTGTCTGGCTATGCCAGAAGAACAGAAGACATTGGATGTGGTTTAATTAGGCTGCAATTTTATTTGCAAATGTCAGGGAGTACCTGGCAGATATTCGTGTACAGTGCAGGTAATTCCATAATCTTTTACATAAACTGGGGGTGGGGAAGTGCTGCTGTCAGCCCTCCCCTTTACCCATCTTGGTCCCCAGCAAACTCACTTCTGGGACTCCTCCCACCCCCGAATGAGGATTAACGGCACAATAAAGGAAGAGAGGTGGTTAGCTTCCTGCCATATCAGTCGTAGGAGCCCGAAACCCCTCAGCCCTGTGTCTGCTCCTTTAAAGAATACCTCCTTTAAATCTTTTACCAGTCCATTTTATCTGATCACCATATCCCTTCCCTACAGAGTACCTGCATGGGACATCCGCCCCATACTCACAGTCTAACTCCCATTTCAGGTCTGCCACAAGTAAGCCCCCAACCCACAGTGGAGAAGGCAAAAAAACCCAACAACCCACAACCTCACCTTGGCCAATCTGGTAGTGAAGGAAAAAATTGTCTCCCAGCCCTGCAAGAAAGGAGCGACTAGTACAATGCCCACAGCAAGTCATCACAAAACCTGGTAGCTAGCTACGTCCATAGGTGGGAGGATGGGTGCTGCTCTTCCTGGTCCAGGTAAAAGAGGGCTTTTCCCGCACTGCACAATGTCCTCCCACCCCTTTTCCAGGAACAAGGGAGGAAGAAGAGGATGGGTCAGCATCCCCACACTGACCTGACTTGAAGCTTCCACAGCAAGTCACACTGGCTATCTAGCCCTTAAAGGAGCCACACTTATTTTCCTACAAGCCAGACAACAGCCCCTACTGCTTAATGCATAGTGAGGTCATTTGCAGCAGACTATGCATAGATTTAGGCTATGTCTACACTAGAGACCTTACAGTAGCACCGCCACTGATATACCGGCGCCGCTGCAAGATTTCTCGTGTAGCCTCTCTATGCGGATGGGAGAGAGCTCTCCTACTGACATAATTAAACCACCCACAATGAGTGGCAATAGCTATGTCGCACGCACTGAGCACACTACCAATTACGCCAGTGAAACTTATGTCACTCGGGGGAGTGGCAGTGTAGACATGGCCTTAGGAAGTGCCAGGGAGAATTACTGCTACCTAGAGCTTCTGTATTCCATTGGCTTGTAAATGGAAAAATATGAAAACAGCTGTCAGAACTGGGCATAAAGTAGTTCATAGCTGTCCAGGAGAGGAATATTTGAAACACTTTACACTAAGAAGAGATATGTAAATAATTCTGTCATAATTAGGACACTAAAAAAAAGGAAAAAATCAAAAACATTCAACCAGTGAAGTGAAAACATGTCTACACAAACTGAAAAGTGTCATCAAGGGACAGGATTTCTTAGCCAGCTCCATGTCAGGAGTGTTCCAGTGGAGTGATATTCTCAAATGTGTCATCTGAAATTAGGCTGCCTTCCTGCCAAACAGTTACAGTCTGGATTGGTGATCTATGTTTCAAGTAACCCACCAACATGCTTGAGTTTCCCTACCATCAGTTATGCACCTTGACTTTCTTCTCTTCACTTTGTAACCTTTTTTTGGGGGGGGGGGGGGGGGGGCGCGGATTGAGGGGAGAAACAGGAGTGAGACAAAGAGCAACAAGAGAGGAAAGAGTTCCACTCTAATAGATTTCTGTATTAAAAGGCCAGAAATCTCAGCAGTGTATAAACTATTCTGAACAGAGGTCATTCACTTAAGCTTAAGGGGTACTGGTAAATGTCAAACAGCAGTACTAGACTAGATGGACTACTGATCTAATCCAACATACCAATTCCTATGTAATAACTGATAATGCCCTACCAAAATACAAACAAGTTTCTATTACATAAGGCAATTATTACACAAGGCAATAAGTGCTACAGAGCTGCTGTCTCTTTACCTGTGGCCTTGACTGTAATAACTGTAATCAACTAATTATATTTCCACTGGGAAGGGGACTTCCTGTTGCACAGAACTCAGGCAATAAACACCAGGACCATTATTGTATAGATGTGCATATGCAGGTGGAGCTCATGTCTACAGCCTGAACACATTAAAAAGTGTATCCTTTAAAGTAAGTTTTCATAACGATCTCTGCAAAATGCTTAAATAAATATATACAAGATGAGATGTCCATTTGTGTTTTGGGGACTTTCTCCGCCAGATTCTCTTCTTGACCAACATTGGTATACTTACCACAGATCAAATTCTCTGAGTGAAATAAACATGCCTTTATAGCAGATTGTTTTTCCTGGATACTTTCCATTCCAACCATTATCATTTGTTAATGATAGAAATGGGATTGGTCACTGTCAAGTTGCTATTTAACTCTTAAAGCGCACACACAGTGACATTCTTTTGATCATGAATATAGAAACTATACTAACTTACTGAACTGTGCACAGAAATACTCAATACAAAACTAAACATCTGGACTTTCAGTTAACTTAATGACTTCTGAATTTTTGGTATTTCATTTTAAAATATCCACTTCATCAGATCTTATATTTCTACAGAAGCTATCACAGCACCGCTTATGGCTAGTAAGTTATCAGAGCTCATCTCATGTTAGAACAAACACTACGGCATGGTGGTACTGCTGAAGTTTTAACACCAGATCAGATGACTCTCGCCCTTTGTCGGTTACACCATCACGATGGCCAGTAGGTGATAGCATGTAACTTTTGGTGAAGAGCATCACTTACCTCAGACATCTTCGTAGCATTACCTCATCTGTAGTGACTTCAAAATGAGCCCTTAAACTCTGTTTAGAGCAGTGTTTTCTTTTTAATCTGATCGAATGACCAAAATGCAGGAACATCTCACTTTAGCCCCAAGCTTTGGTCATATAAATATACACCGTTGCCAGACCAGAGCACAAGCCCATAAAAAAAATTCTAAGATTATTTTCCTGAACAGCCCATGTCTATTCTCATCACCATGATGCGGAAGCAGCTTTCTTTTGCTCTCATTGAAGTCCCCACACATGCTTATTCAGATGCTCTTAGCGCAGCATGTTTAGGGATTCCCATTCTGCCCTTATCCACCATGCCTCCATACCTGCCTGTGCTCTCTACTCTCCCTGACAGACACACATTTTGCTTTGCAAGCGTCTCCTGGTGCAAGAAAGAGCAGACATCCAAATTACCCATCAAAGCCAAACTCTTGCAAAATACAGCCGGGCCTCAACAGGAATTTAACCCTAAATTCACCACACAATCTCTCCAACAGTGCTCTAATCCCTGGCACTACGGTTACATGATGGAAAGCCTCATCTAAGAAATTCTGCAAAGCTTGTATGTGCATCCCTTCCCACAGTACCTCAGGCATTCAAAAACCACAAGTCAGATCCCATAAAACCTGGAGGTTTGATTAAAAATTAGAAGGTAAATGAAAAAGCACACACACACACACACACACACACGTGCACACAGACTATACATATTTAATCTCACAATTTTTAAGCAATTCTCCACAACCGTCAGGGCTAGTAACTTGACTTTCTTATGCAAGCTGTGATTCTTATGTAATCACATGGCTCCTAGGGCTCAGGCTTTACTGAAAATATCAAACATCTCAAGACAAGATGAGCACTAGTGATCCTATGTGAAGATGCTAAGGAGAATGGAAGGAGAAGTTCCAGCAACATTTCAGTGTGATGCAAATATCACCGTGGTAGCAACAGGCAATGCTGCTGCCACAAACATGTATTTTTCCCAGTGTTTGTCAAATGATTGCAGCTTTATGAGAGCATTTGAGAGCCAGAAAGTGCATACCACTTGTTTTTCCTTTCTGCGATTCTCTCAGCTTGGACAAAGAAACAAAGAAGAAGAAGTGAGATTGTTCTTTCATTTTAATAACATCAAATATCTTCTACACATAAGACAAACAATTTATTTTAAAACCATAACTTTTAATGTGGTGCTCTAATTTTTTTTCCCTTTAATTTTTGCTGGATTTAGTGTATCCGCTCAATACCTTAGCAGATGATAGTCATGAAGTATTTGCTAAGAAACAAACATGGATAGAGCATGGGAATTTCAGTCAGGTGACAACTTCTACTCCTGCCTTTGCCATTGGCCTGCTTTCACAACTTGGGTAAGTCTTTTCATCTGTCCCTGCCTCCATTTCCGCTCTCACTCTAAGTCCATCTTATCTATTTAGACTGAGCCATTCGGGACAGGGACTCTCTTACTTATCATGTGTTTGTACAGAATCTGCCACAATGGTTTGAGCATCTAGGTGCTACCACAATACAAACTAATGAATCAAGAAACAATGCTAGGAAAGACCAAGTGGGACCATACAACATACAGCACACTGAAGAAGCCTGTATCACCTAGTTTCTGGGAGTGCATCCTTAGACAAGTATTGGGGATAGCCGTGTTAGTCTGTATCCACAAAAACAACAAGGAGTCCGGTGGCACCTTAAAGACTAATAGATTTATTTGGGCATAAGCTTTCATGAGTAAAAACCTCACTTCTTCAAATGCAAGCTTATGCCCAAATAAATCTGTTAGTCTTTAAGGAGCCATCAGCATTCTTAGACAGCTACTCTAGGGCCATATTTTGTCACCCCTGGTTTCTCCTACCCCCAATTTGTACATTTACACTAGACAAGTATCATTAGTTGTATGCTCATATTCCTGTTGGCTGTGGCCCATGTAGTGCCAGCTTGCCCTTCCACGCCGGCTATCCCTGCCAGATGCTTCAGTACACATGACAGGAAATGCTGATATTTGCCACTTACCCAGAACACTATTCCCCACCCAGAATTGTCTCTTCTGCAGCTACATTTGGAGAGATTGTAAATGGTTTGAAGGGCTTCAGGGATCTAGAATCTAAGCACAACATTTTCATCCTCTGACCACAGCTCTTTGTGGCCTTTGCACATGTACAGATACCACGCAGAACGTGGTTTCAACACAAACTGCTGGTGGAAAACTAAAGCCATCGTTCAGTTAACAAGGAAATTAGCTATGCAGTTACCTGCTTTAATAGGATCAAATGTAAATGTTTCCTTCATCTTAGCATAGCTTTCATGCATGGGTTAAAAATGAACTGAATTCCTGGGTTTAGTTCTTTTCAGTATGAGTAACTGGTACCCTCCATGTACCATGTACTTAGCTTCTACGACTCTCCAAGCCTATTACAGTAAGTCAGAATGGACTGGTTCTCCACCTCTTCTGCTTAAGTATTTTAAACCACAGTAGGATACAGAATCACCACTGCAGACTGTAGTTGTTCAGTGAGAAGGGGTCTGGGTAAAGAAACTTAGCAAATTTTGAGAGAGAGATAATGGAGAATTTGAACTGGTCTTTGGCCTGTTAGAGGAAGCTTCTCTAGATATTCTGTATAGGACAAATACACTGAGTGCTCCCTGTTACCCTCACTCTTTCATTTAAAACATGGAATGACATATATTTAATATATTTACACAGCTTATAATTAACTTGTAGAACCTCCCAGTGGATATTATTCAGGTTAATATTTACCAGGATTAATAAATTATTAGGTATTTATTGTTAATATTTGTATTACAATAGCACCTGGGAAACCACAGGACCAGAACCCCATTTTGTTACGTTCAAATATGGGAAAAAGGGAGTCCTTGCCCCAAAGAGCTTATAATCAAAGTATAGGACAAGCAACAACAGTATTTTACAATCTAAGATCTTAAAATCTAAATGTAAGATGCAGAGAGATAGGGGAGTACAAGGGACCAATGACGCCATATGGTCAACATGGTTGTTGTATCTGCACCTAGCAGCCTAACCACTGTCATTGTTATGAATGACAACATCCATAGTTACACTAAATAAAATACAAATACTTACAGGGAATATTAAATAGTTGGGTTTCAAGTCCACGGTTGGATCTGTAAGCAAGTTATTCTCCATTGTGTGGTTTCCTGCATATTTCCCCCAGATGTCTGTTACTGGCTACTGTAAAACAAAGTACCAAAGGCAAGTGACTGCTGGTCTGCTCCAGCAGGTCAATTCCTATGTTCCTATTCCAATAACACTAATGACTATTCAAGAATAATCATTTGCAAATACACGTTATTAGCTCCCTAGTTAGTCAGGATGGAAACTGGTCCCAACAATTTAACAGTCACTCATAAGAAAGCCTTTATCATTTCACTCCTTCCTCCCCCAACTATCTCTGGTGTAGCTGTCAAAAGGGACTAGGCTGCTTCTATAATTTTATCCATTTAATTAAAGTTTACTCAGTTGTTCTTTAACAAATACACAAATCTGACAAAATTATGGACATGTCCCTTGATCAAAGTAAGGGAGCAATTATTGAGAATAGTGTCACTTAACTCAGCAAATGGCCAGGCAATAGTTTATCACATAGAAATTACTTGAATTAATGCCCCTTCCTGTGAGATGAATAGCAGGGATTTTCACTCAACAAAAGACAAATGTTATTAGCAACAAACTGACATAGCACAGGGTCCTTCTATGTATCCAAACGCTCAATATTCAATGCTATACTTCAGTGTTTAATTAGTTGAAAAGGTCAGTCAGCACCTAGAAATGGGAAAGATTTTATTAAAACAAGTCCTGAATTGATGTTCTGGGAAGAATCTGAAATGTAGCATGTTTTCAAAGAACGAATAATTTTCACTAACCCCTTCAATATGTTTATAGTTCAAATGAGTCCCCTAAGTTTAAAAAAAAATTCTTTAATGTAGCTTTAAAAAACAAAACAAAAATTGGGAACAGTTTCACAGATACGTACTACAATATGTTCATAACTGAAAGACAATCACACATTAGGATCAAACACCTGTATCTAACAATTAAATTTGTTTCAAGCGCAGGTTGAATTCAGATACTGGCTTACTACAAATTGCCTTCTCCATTTATCTGGCTGCACCAATCAGACCTCTTATTTAGAGGTGGGTCTTCGATTCTGATTTTTCATTGCCCATTCACATAGCACTTTTCCTTAGGATTTGAACTAAACTGAGTGTGTGCTTCAAGGCCTTTGGATAGTACAAATTCACATTACAATGAGTGTGTGTGATGGGATGATAGCTGGACTGATACCTTAGAAACAATCTGAATATTTAAATGAATTTTCTTTGACTGTCTTAGTGCTCTAGATGTCACTGCTTTCTGTGAATGTTCACTAGCAATGATGCTCATAGGAATCAAGTATCAGAGGGGTAGCCGTGTTAGTCTGGATCTGTAAAAGCAGCATAGATTCCTGTGGCACCTTATAGACTAACAGATGTTTTGGAGCTTGAGCTTTCGTGGGTGAATACCCACTTCGTCAGATGCATGTAGTGGAAATTTCCAGGGGCAGGTATATCTATGCTAGCAAGCAAGCTAGCTCATAGGAATGTTCATGGAAGCAGCTAGTGCTACACTAGTATTGGAGAATGCTTGCAAAGAGTTATGTATTGGTCAATGAAAAAAATTCTCAACACAGACCTCATTCTACAATTCGAAACTAGTCAGCATTGTTCATATTCGGTATTACAAATATTGGCAAGGTTCTTCTCATAAGCTACTAGCCAAGCACCACTTATGAGAAGTATTCAACAAAATTTCAAATAATGAATAAATTACCAAAAGCCACTGTCTGCCTGAAAATATTAATCAATTTTTTTCTGAACTAATTAGTAGAAATATTCCTTTTACTTAGCAATGTACTCAATGGCCAAGAAGTTTAGGTAAATACCATAGGTAGGTCCTCTGACAGACATGCTGACAACCAACATAAAGTTCAATATAATTAAGTAAAGTGCAGTGGCTAGTTTTCATTTAAGCTCTTCTGAGGATTTGCTTAGAGCTCCCAATTTTATTAATGGGAGTTGTGTGCACAGCTGAAAATATCAACT
Organism: Chelonoidis abingdonii; assembly: GCF_003597395.2. Taxonomy (NCBI): domain Eukaryota; kingdom Metazoa; phylum Chordata; order Testudines; family Testudinidae; genus Chelonoidis; species Chelonoidis abingdonii. The sequence goes on along the minus strand of NC_133775.1, from coordinate 81,029,707 downwards.
GCGGAACTTCTAGCCACAAGGTAATCTGACAACAAATTGAAAAGCCTATTACATTTACAGAAAACAAGAATAGAGGAGCAGAATCAGGAAAAAAAGGTTACCAGATGGATTTACTTGCATATTACAGCAAATTATACTTATTATTATATAAATCCATTCGCAATGGAGAGAACATCTGCCAAAATAGAGCCTCATATGGCAGAGCTCATCTATAAACCACTATATTTGCCTAAATTACACACATACACCCTATTATTTTCTGGCCTAAAACCAAATATACATTAAACTACTAACATTCTTTGTCTTACAACACCACAATTTACAGTCATGTTAGCACAGGCTATAATAACATATGTATTCTTGTTATTGATCATTAACATGCCTCCAATGATATTTTGAGAAACTGTATAAACCAGTTCTTTACACAGATATATAAGCTATATTAAAGGCATACTTTCTAAAGTAACTGAAATCTCATGGGTCATTTGACATTTAATGTTATATCCATGTTAGTGAATTGGGTTCAGATAAATCACTACGCTTTCTCTTAATGCAGGGGGTATTAAGTTCAGCCTCTTCAGGGTCTGCAATCTCTTAAAAGCCTGAGGGTCAAAGTCACCTCCAGCAAGTCTCCTGATTGATGTGGACCTCCAGAGCTACTTGAACTTGGAATATTGAGCTAGCAGGCATGAGACTATATTTCTCCTAATTACATAAGGAACCTTGCAACTTCCTCACTATTTTCATATTAAAACCTTCAAACACTATTAAGCTTTGTAACAAGAAGCAAGAATAAAAGCTCTCCCATGATCCATGATGGATTTTGTCCATTAAAATGTCAAGAAACTCCCCTTGACAATGATCTGTATTTGATCTTGATAACGTGCTCTTCACCTAACAATTCTGACAGAAACAAAATTTTAATCTAAGAACTGATATTTCTGCTTTTCAAACAAAAATCATAGTGCATTCTAAGCCCAGCAAATACAGCAGAATTCTGCAAAATATAAAATTGCAGAATTTTAGTGATTGTGTTTTTTTAATTACAAATGCCCCATGAAAGAGAAAATATCTCCACCATTAAGATTAAACAAATAATTAGAGTGATTACCTGTAGTTCAACTAGTCAAAAGTAGCAACTCTTCCAGGTACCTCTCTTAACTCCATGAATTCATGTATTCAAATTATGTGCACAGCTACCACCTTTTCTAACAGCATTTGTGGCTTTAACACCACAAACATGACACTTGACATTTTAATTGTCAAAATCATGCAATGAGACTTCACTTTTTGAGTAACAAGTGGCAACCCCATCAAAAAAATGTAACTGCCCACAAATTTCTGGGATGCCTAGGAAAGGAACAAAGAAACCTTGCCCTACAGCAGGGTCTGGTGCTTGCAAAAATAAAGGGCACTGGCAGCCCATAAACCTTTCAAGTAAATAACTGTTCCCCTTTTATTAAGGAATGGACATTTATGAAGTCAAAAGGTTTCAGAGGCAGCCGCTTTTATAGAAGAGAAGGAAAGAAAAAACCAATAGCTTCTAAGAACCAGTCTGTGTAAAACTCCATGTTCTTTCTATTCTGTTCGCTGTAATCCACAGGAGTGCAGTCTTTACACACCAAATGGTTATGTTTAATCAGAGTCTTTTGTTCTAAGGTTATAATTATCACCATTCCACCCTAAGCTGCAAAATTAATTGCCCCTTAATTAAGCTGTTTTGAAATTAGGAGCCATGGATTTGTAGACAAAGGGGAAGCTAATTTATCTTTTAAGGGGAGCAGTTTTGCAAAGGTATGCCTCTACAGTGGAACACTTTTTACTTTTCTTTTTAAAATATACCATAAACATATGACATTCCCTATACACACGGTGAGAATGTTCTGAAAACCTTTGGTTTCTTCTAAACTAGAACACAACTCAAAGAATGGTCTAAAGAATGGCTTCCTGACTAAAAGCACAGAAGACACCATGTGAAAATAAAGATAGACATTCAATGGCAATTATTCCAAATACACATATTACATTTTGATATGTCTGAGAACATTGTGAGGGAAATATATAAAAAGGCCTCTCATGTGCTATACTCACAAAATCCAAGTCTGTTTCAAAAGTAATCTCCAGTACAATGGTCCTCTGATATAGATGTACAGCACAACTGTCTCTAGAACAAGCAGCTTAAAACACGACTGCCCTTAAACCAACCCAAAGTTAGTAACTATTATGACACCTAACATAAGATCCTAGGAAGCTGGAAAAGTCATATAATTGTTGTAGGTTTATCAGAACATTCTTATAATAACTGCTAACTGTACTAGGCAGGGAATATAGCTAGTCAAGGGAAATGGGACAGCACCCCCTCTCATTCCCCACCCTTTCTTTGGGCATGACCAGTTCCAGGGAATGGAGCTTCTGGCCACATGGAGTCTTTAAGCGTGGGTATACTCCCCTTGCAACTCCCACATTTCCTGCCTCTGACTATCAGGAAACCAGGATGGGTTCCTCATTGGCTGCTTCTCTCCACTCACCCCTCTTTGACTGTCATTTCCTTGCTTTTCTACCCTGACTGCCATTTGGACCCATCTCCACATTTACCCTTCCCGGTCTTGAGTGTTGATGGTTTCCCTACACACCTGTGGGCTTTTGCCAATCACTTTATGGTGTTAGGAAAACATTTCTGCCACATGGCAAGAGTGATGTATGCTGTGTGGGTTGTTGTTTCTGTTTGTTTGGTTTGGTTTTTTTTTTTTAAACTTCCATCCAGCAACCAGGAGAGCTGATTCAATATTTGCGCTGAGAATTCTAGCACAAGTCCAATTTGCAAAATAAGAGACAATAATTGGGGCATGATGGGGCTAAGAGATGCAGGGTGGAAGTGTGGGTCTCTCAAATCTGGCACAGACTGAAGCTCCACCTTATCTGTGCCTTCACACTTCTACAAGAAAAGGGGGGATGGAAATTAGACTGCAGAGCCTACTATCTATTAGAATGATGCAGGGTGTCTGTACAGCCTCCCCGACTTTGTGACTGAGACATTTCACGTTGGAAGGGTCAAGTAATTTTAATCTACACTGGACTAGTTCTTACTGCTAGCTCTGAAGGTCACTTAACCTCTTTACTTCTACTGATTTATTACGTTTATATTTCATTTAATTAGAGCTTGCTTAGGGTGACCAGATAGCAAGGGTAAAAAATCGGGAAAGTGGGTTGGGGGAATTGGCACCTATATAAGACAAAGTCCCAAATATCGGGACTGTCCCTATAAAATCTGGAAATCTGGTCACCCTAACCTTGCAGTAGAGTGTCTCGTTCCTGAGTGCATGCTAAAGACATCTCATCAATGCAGTTCACATTTTGCTGCACAATATTCACTGTTGTTTTTCTTTTTCCCAAAAGATCCAGATTACATTTAACATCACTTTTTAAAATAATTTCAGGCAGATAAATTAACTATCTTAATTGGTTTTCAGTTCTTTGCTTTTAAAAACAGATATCCCCCTCCCCCATCTTTATAGCAAATTTTCAGCTTCCCTGGAAGGTATAATAAAAAGAGATCAAGAGTGCTTTAACTTTATTTATTGCGTATTTCCACTAACTTAATATTAACATATCAACTGTTGTCACTGAGCTTCTATTTGTTGTCAGTGAGTTTGACAAATATATCCCATTTAAGTTTCAGGAGATTTCTCAGTCTAAAAAAACCTAGCTAGTGTCAATGTACTTTTTTCAATTTTCTTGGACAGAAGTTATTTCATGCATTCATTTGTTAACAAAAAATACTGAATTTCAAATAAGATGAAACTGGTAAACAGGCATGACATTAAAACCTTTATAGCCATGGTACAGCATCATATATTCCATGTTACTTGATATACACAGATCTCTTTCCTTCCACCTTAACAAATGGTTGGGGAAGAGGATAAAGAGGGAGCTTTCAAGTGTATCTTATATAGATATAAATATAAATGTAACATATGAGTTATACATGTCACTAAGTACAGGAAGGGTGGGAAACTTATCTGCCAGTGGGTCAGTTAAAGATATGAAAGGGCTAGAAAAAAGTGGGTATTTTACCAGGTCTCTAGGATTCAGGATTTTTGTCATCACTTGGCCTCGACCTACTGTTCCATGAGCAAATTTTCCTAATCAAATGGTGAGATACCACCAGAACTATTCTCTTTATTTTGCCTGAAGACTATCAATATTAGCTCTTCCTTACACAGCTTGATCTCCAGACAGCTAATGCTCTAAGTCCTAGTCTGGACTAAAATCTGCATCAATCAAATATCATGGCTGAGTTAGACAAGGTTAGTAGGCTAGGGAAAGCATATGGAGGAAGTAGTAGAGAACACCCGCATACTGGATTCAACAAGTTGACCTCTGTCTGATTGACATTTAACTTGGAACTCTTACCAGGTCCCCATGTAGAGTCAAGAATTAGCCTGCATACGGGTTGCAGGACAGGCATGATGGTAGAAGAGAGATTGGCCAAGTTAGCCTACCGTTTTAATACTTGCCATTTGGAAGTTAAAAATTACACAACAGTTAATCAAAAATAAAATTGTCTTTAAATTGATTTTTAATTAACAACCATTTAAAATACATTAAGTTTAGATACTTGTGATTATGTATTCTTTTTAATTAAACACATAATTAATAAAAATAATACTATTTAGCCATCCGAAAGTAATATAGTTTAATGCCTCGATATAAAAAAAAACTGTTTATTTGCTTTGATAAAATTATCTCCTTAATAGTTCAAACGTTTGAACCAACTATATATTTGCACAATGGTAATGTTTTTAAGTTAGAAAAACACAGCAAACATACTGAGACCTCCTTTTTAGATTTATATTCTTTAGGATTAATCAGTGCTGCATGCCATTTCATAGCAAAAAATATTGCTTGGATTCTAATGTGATAGGCACAACAGAAGTTCAGACCAATTAGGGCTGGTACTGATTGGAGTTTTAGATCAGATTTGATCAGTAGAACAAGTATTAACTAAGGTCTTGTCTATACCCAAGGTGGCCAAACTTACTGACCCTCTGAGCCATGTACAACAATCTTCAGAAGTTCAAGAGCTGGGGTGCATCTGCTGGGACTTGGGGCTTCAGCCCTGCAGTGGGATGGTGGGGCTAGGGGGTTTCAGGACTTCAGCCCCACAGGGTATGCTTGCTGGGGCTCAGAGCTTCAGTCCCACTCTCATCCCGAGCCCCGGCAGGTACCTGCTGCTGGGCTGAATCCCTGAGACCAGGAATTTGGAGCAATCAAATTTTTCAATTGCTCCATTCCGGCTCCACTCCAGCTCCGGGCAAAAACCTACTGGTCCACGCTCCAGCTCCAGGCTCTGCTCCAAAGCTCTGCCTGAGACCCTCACTCCCTGCTGGGCAGAGGCCTCAAGTCCCAACACCCCGCCACAAAGGAGAAGCCCCGAGCTCCCTCAAACAGTCCATTAGGCAAAGAATGCGAGAGGCGTTGGGAGCTCCGAAAGGCACATTTTAACTGTAAAAGAGTTTAACTGTAAATCACGAGCTGCAGTTTGGCCACCCCTGGTCTATACTTAGGGTACGTTTATACTATAGTGTTCGATGTGTCAGGGATAGATTTATCATGTCTCGTCTGGACGCAATAAATCAATCTGCTAATCGACACCCGTACTCCACCTCGGTAGGAGGAGTCAGCAGAATCGACGGGGGAGCCACGCCAGTCGACTTGCTGCCGTGAGGATGGCCAGGTAAGTCTAACTAAGATACTTTGACTTCACCTACCCTATTCGCGTAGCTGAAGTTCTGTATCTTAGTTCGAACACTCCTCCGGTAGTGTAGCCCAGACCTTACAGTGGTGCAGCTGCGCCGCTGTAGCACTTAGTGAAGACATTGCCTATACCAATGGAAGAGCTTCTGTTGTCAGTGTAGGTACTTCACCTCCCCAAGAGCCAGTAGTTATGTTGACGAGAGCAACCCTCCTGTTGACACAGCGCTGTCTACACCAGGGGTTAGGTCAGTATAACTATGTCACTCAGGGATGCGGATTGCCCACTCCCTTGAGCAATGTAGTTATACCTACATACGTTTGTAGTGTAGACCAGGGCTCAGCAATGCAGACAGGCTACTCTGTTTTCAAACACCTTTCAACTTGTTTTTGTCACTCAAGTTTTATTATGCATCTTCCCACTGAAGAAAATCAGGATTCCGAAATGGAACAGAAATTCCCTTCTGCCCATTTCTTTGCAGTCTTTTCAGTCCAATTTATCAAATCCTCAAGTTGGCATAGCAAGAGACTACTTATGTATGCTTTAATATATGCATTCTACAAGCTACTCCTGACAGACATACGACACTGGATTTACAGAAAAAGGAAAACTCAAATTTTACTCCAGAGGAAAGCTTCTCCAAAATCTGCTCCTTTCCCCGCAGCCAGGTTTTAATTCACAAAAGGACCAAGAAGCAAATTTCAGAGGCATGTAGATCCATGGTTTTGGTTTGGGCCTACATTTTATTACAATAAAGATAGCAGGGTCTTCCATCACCCCCCGCCAACCTCTATAGCATATCTGTCTGAATCCTGTACGTTGTTTCAATTGGCAAAGAAGGATTTTAGCCATACCAGATACAAGATACTCTACCTTCAACTTCAGCAGCATTCCTAAGAACCCTAGTTCTCATGTGTGTGAGAATCCCAGTTCCCACTGCCAGCAAGCTAAGTACATAGCAGGCCTCCAAGAGCTTCATTGCTAGATGGGACCTGTGGCAGTTCTGAGCCCTAGTCAAGAAGTTAAAGAGCTCCTCAAGGCTCAATCAACCCCAAACCATCACAGCCGTAAGGCCTGTCAGTCCTGGAGAAGGACAGATCCTTAAAATCGAGGACCCTAGCTCAAGCTGGGAAGCATTGAGGAGCAGACAGAACTTCTGCATAGAGCTCCAGGGCCCAAGGAAACATGGGCTGTCTACCAGGGAAACTATTTGAGAGCACTAGCCACCTGAGCCCTCTGAGTAACCAGATGAACCAACTTTTTCTTACTTGCATTTTTGGAATCCTGGGATTCAGTCTTGGTTGTTTAGATACATGAGGGAAAAGGAAGCCAGGCCTCCTTTCCAAAGCCTATTGGCCTCTGCCCTGCATGAGACACAGGGGACCCAGCTCTTTTCATAGGCTGTGGAGGTATTTTGCCATTTACTTTTGGACTATTTTAATACCTCTCTTCCCCAGAAGGGGACAGACTCCCTAAAAGGCATAGCTGGAGGGCTGTACCCAAACCCTGGAACCCAGACCACGGTCAGGCCACCATCTAGAGAAGGAAGTCTGAGATAAGAGGCACTTGCCTTTCCTCCAAAGGAGAATCAGAGAGATATAAGCTATCTCAAGACCAAATTCTGTGACAACATTTTAGTCTAATGTCTTTAACTTCCACACTCTAGCCAATATAAATGGCTGTGGTTCAGTTGAAAATACTCATTGACTAAGTTTGTTTTCTAGAGTATTTGAGGATTGTTTTTATGCTGTGCTCTGTGGGAAGCCTGGCTCCACTCCCAGGGTTTTATCTCCTGTGACGAAGTTCACTGCTTCATTTCAAGTGACAAGCTCACAGCTAGTTCCAGTGGCACCCAGGGCCTAAGCTACTGTGCTGTTCTCTGCAGTATCCAGCTCACCAGCTTTCACTTGGGCTCCCCGACTTTCACCCTGACTGCAATCTGGATTGCAGCTCTGACTCCTCTCTCACATCACATGGTTGCAACAGACCAAGCCCCAGCAGAAGTGAACAGGACTACCACAATATGGAAGCATTAAGCTATCTGCAATATATCAATAATAGTGAACAATTCCAACATCCTCCAACAGGGAACATAAAATCAGAACCAAGTGGGAACCTGATGGAGACAGCATCTGAATGAGAATAAATGAGTGATCCTGCTTGCTGTCTAGGGATAATGGGCCAAAGGCAATCCATTCCCCTTGATGATTTATGTTTGCATCATGGCTGAAGGAATCCGTTAGTATATTGGCCATCTGGACTAAGAGACTTCAACAGGGTACAGCCTTTTGTTCTATCATATGCTGTTTGTATGCTAACAGTACCTCCCCGAGTTCCAACGATTTGTGGCTACTGCTACAGACGGTGAATTCTTTGTTGTTAGCAGGTTCAAGGAGCGGGGTTTCCATAGAGAGTCGCTAACAGACATTGTGAACTCTCCTGCTGAGAAGACAGATTGAGAAGCATGACACAGAGTAACCACAATTACAGCAAGGTAGCTAGAGTGCAGGAAGGCTTTGTATTTAAACAGAAGCAGATTTTTCTTGTTTGTAAGTGGCACACTATTTCTGTCTTCAATATATCCATCTCTGGCCCAGCATGCAGTTTCATTAAATGTACACTTTATAGCCAATCTCCCTCTGTGAAATGTAGTCTCTCCTCCCCAATCTCTCTTTCTTTCTCTTTTTTTTATTACCATTTCATTTGTTTAAAGACTCATGTTTTTATCCCTAATATTTCTTTGAGCACACATCGGCCTCAGCACTTCCCGAAATTAAATGTCACTAGCCTCACTGAAAGACACATGGTTCTAAAAACCTAACTCACTTTAAAAGGTAACAAATAACAAAAAGCATGTAGGTATGCCTGCCATGAATATATGATCAGAGCTTTTGCAACACATGACTTGCCTACCAGGGTTTTAGACAAGAGACTGTTATAATCATTTTCCAGCTCTTGTTTTCCTCCTTTTACTGTGACACTTCATTTGATAAATACTGGGATATTAGATTCTCTATTTCAAGCCTGGAAACTAATGAAGAAAAATCTGAATCAGGCCTACAATTTGATAGAGGTAACAGAATTCCATCTTTGGTGGTTTACAAGCTGAGTTGTGCTAGGCAGTTGACCATTCACCACTAACATTAATCTCCTCAATAACATAACTTTTTATTTCTCTTCCCTACCCACATACTCAATTTCAAGGGCTAGGCTAAGGCTCAAATTGTGTTCAGAACAAGCACAAAAACATCTTACTTATATTAAGATCTTCACCAGACCCGGATTTCTCACCACATTCTCTGCACAATTTCAAATCACTGCACATTTCCTGTAATTATTATCTGAGCTGATGACAGGCTAAGGGCCAGTTTTTGCAGGCACAGAAAGATATTGCAAGGCTATCTCACACTGAGCTGTCCACTCAGTTATTACAGGCCTATTCTCTCCTTTTTCCAAATGAAAAATCAAAATATTTCTGACATACAGTATCACACAAAAACTACACAATTAAAGTCAACTCCAGAGAAATTCTGCATTCCAGTGATTACATTGCTTAGCAAGTTAATGTATGACTTTGGGAAATGTGATTTGTTTTGTAAGACTAACCAACTATCTTCAAATGTTTTCACAAACTGTGTGTCATATTTCATAACAAAAATGTTACCTTAGATGACAACAGGGATGAGATGTTTCCTTAATTAAGAAGCTATTTGTAAAGAAGTTCAGCCATACAAATCAGATTCTTAAAATTTGTTGGATGTGAACTACTTGAATATATTTGCTATGCGGCCCTGTTTCCTCTCCATCCCTAGTATTTGTCCTGCTCCTACTAGCTGGCCCTCCCTCAACTTATTTCACAGTTCCAGAGATTGCCCTCTAATTCCTGTCTACCCATTGATTGATGTTTTTGTGATATGCTCATCAGTATACACCTCTACCCCACTATAAAGTTACCCGATATAACACAGGTTCAGTGGGGCTCTGGTGGCACTTTAAAGGGTCTGGGGCTCTGGCTGCCACAGGGAGCCCCGGGGCCCTTTAGATCTCACTGGAGCCCTGCCACCACTACCCCGGGGCTGCAGCAGCGAGGCTCACCGGCAATTTAAAGGGCTATAACGCAGTAGGGATTTTTGGCTGCTGACGACCGCATCATAGTGAGGCAGAGATGTACTAACCAAGCACTTTAGTAACTGTCCACTTAACTCTAGCTGTTTGCACTTCATCTGCTTCCACACTGGCATTTTGCTCCTATACACTCCTTCCAATCTTTAGGATTTCCAGGATGCTTCTCCAATATCTATGATCTCATAAGATACCAGTCCACAGCAAGGGTCATGGCTCAGATCCAAAAAGTCTAAAGATCATTCTAATCATAATTCTGTTTACTTATTGTCCCTTTTCTACATCACCCGCACCATAAACACATAAATTGCATGGCATTGTTCAGTACCTTGGTTTCTTGGGCTGGTGTTATCACACAATCTACCCCAGTTATAAAAGAGGTCTAATATAAGAAACTTAAGTAGTTGCTGTGGATGTGTTATCAGGGCAATGTGTACGAAACCTCATCACTAACACTGACTGCCTTTTTTACATCCCATTCCTATTCAGGCTAAATGGGGCTAGTTATTTCAGCCTGTCATAAACAGATAGTAGGAGTTAATAGAACAGAAGTATTTTATATCTCTTTTGACTGTAAAGGGTTAACAAGTTCAGTAAGCCTGGCTGTCACCTGATCAGAGAACCAATCAGGGGACAGGATACTTTCAAATCTAGATGAGGGAAGTTTGTGTGTGTACTGTTAGAATTTAGGTTGTTCTCTCTGGTTCTGAGAGTGACCAGACGTGCAACCAGGTTTCTCTCAATCTCTCTGATACAGGCTCTTATAAGTTCAAAATAGTAAGTACTAGGTAGATAGGCGAGTTAGGCTTATGTTTGTTTTCTTTATTTGCAAATGTGCATTTGGCTGGAAGAAGTTCAGTTTGTGTATTTGGCTGGAAGGAGTTCAAATGTATTTTGCGAAAGGATTTAATTTGTACTTGTATACTTAGCTGCGGAGGGTATTCCCAGTGTCTATGGCTGAAAGACCCAGTAACATATTCCATCTTAATTTGCAAAGATAATTTTTACTGTTTCCTTCTCTAATTAAAAGCTCTCTTGTTAAGAATCTGATTGTCCTTTTATTCTGGGTGAGACCCCAGGGGACGGGAATGGTGGGGAGAAAGGAGGGAAGGGGAGAGAAAGGTTAATTTCTCTCTGTGTTAGGATACTTCTCTCTCAGGGAGAGTCTGGGAGGGGGAGAGAGAAGGAGGGAGGAAGGCGAATTCTTCTCTCTTTTGTGATCAAGGAGTTGAATCACAGTGATCTTCCAGGGTAACCCGGGAGGGGAAGCTGGGAAAGGCAACGGTGGGGAAAGGGTTTACTTTCTTGTGTTAAGTCCAGAGGATCTGGGTCTTGGGTTCCCCTGGCAAGGTTTTGGGGGGACCAGAGTGTACCAGGAACTGGAATTCCTGGTTGGTGGCAGCGCTACAGGTTCTAAGCTGGTAATTAAGCTTAGAGGAATTCATGCTGGTACCCCATCTTTTGGACGCTAAGGCTCGGGGTGGGGAATTGTACCATGACACAGCCATTGATCATGCAATGATATTAAATGAAGATCAGTATAGAAGCTCCCCCAAACTACTTTTATATGCTACATTAGTATTTGTGTTTTAACTAACACAAATATATTAGTAACTTCACCGTGTAAGCATTTAAATCATTTCCTCAAATACAGTACTTTCAGCTGCATGTAAATCTTGAATTGTTGAATTACAATTACAGTAAGTGCTTTGGCAAACAAAATTCTGGGGCTCATTAACAGACATTAAACAGAAATCAGAAGTAATTTTTCTAAGTATTGTGTTATGAGCTGAATCACATGTGAAATACTACAAGCAGTTCTGGTTGTCTTACCAGAAAGAACACAACAGACATACACAGGATTTGGAGGATCTTTTAGATAAACGTTTGAGAAACCTAATATTATTTGGGAAAAAGATTAAGTTGTTAAGGGAATAGCAAGGACAGATGCTACTACATACACTAAGATTATTTCCACAAATACTGAACTAAAAACAAGTACGGACAGTTAAATCTTAGGGGCTTTTTCTGTAAGACAAATACCTATAGCTATATTTGTCATCAAGTAAAAACGGAAGTGATATTTAGGCTTGCTTCTTCAGGAATATTTTATTCTCTACATGTCATCCATTTTCAGACAGGGAGCAATGAAAAAACTGTGCAAGCATACCTACAAGCAAAAAGATCAGTTGAGAGTTTCATCAATGTGGAACAAAGAATCCCACCAGCTTAAGTAAGTCATAGTGATTGGTAAGAGCTAAATAAATAAAGTCTCTTCTGAATTACTTAATGCGGGCAACAGATCTAACTGGGCCCCCTTACCCCTTTTCACTCCTAAAATTCCCCCACAACATATCATGTGGGTTTTTTGACCTCATACACCTCTATCTCAATATAACGGCACCCAATGTAACACATATTTGGATATAATGTGGTAAAGCAGTGCTCCAGGGGCACGGGGGGGCACACTCCGGTGGATCAAACCACATTCAAGATAACACGGTTTCACCTATAACGCAGTAAGATTTTTTGGCTCCCAAGGACAGCGTTATATCGAGATAGAGGTGTATGTAAAACCACTATGACCCAGTTTTGCAGTCCTCAATTACTCAAATGAAGAAATAGTCTCTTCTAAGTAACTTCCAAATCTTCTGTATGGCATAGGCAGTGCAGCAAAAATGTGACTATAGCAGTGAGAGTGGGAATGCAAGAATATCTATCCAATTGTACTTGACAGGGGATTACTATGTTGCTGCAAACCTCTAATTGCTGATTAACCTAATTTAAGAGACATCTAATGGCAGTACAAAGCCTGATATTTTTCAATGTGTAATTTAACTGTGACCCCATTCATCTCTGCTGACAGGGTCTTTGGCTCAGGTGATGATGTCCAAGTGGATATAAAGAGAATCACAAGTTTGAAGAGAAAAGAAATATTCCAAAGAAGGTTATAAGATGAAAACTTAATTTTCCATCTCACTTCTTAGATCTAATGACTGGCTACAAATGGGGTGTCATAGGGTGTACTAGGCTCAGAAGCCCTCCCGATGGAGATCTTCTGATCCTACCACACCCTGCCCCCAGAAAAAGCAGTAGAGATGAGTCCTCCTGGCTGCCTAGAGTGTCTGCGGGGAAGGGCCAATCAGAGTCCATCAGCCTCATACAAAAGGAGCTGCTGGACAGAGCAGAGTCAGTTGCTGGCTGGAGCCAGAGCAGCAGGAAAGGTGCTCCTGCCTGGCTGCAGGGACTCAAGAAGGACTTCAGCCCTGGGGTAAGGGTGAAGGTGAATGTGCTGGTTCACAGGGAAGTGGCCCAAGAACAGTAGCAGCAGCAACAGAGTAAAAAGGGACTAGGAGGTGGCTGCTATTTGTAGAATCTCTGGGTCAGGATCCAAATCAGTGGGAGGGCCCAGCCCCTCCCCCCCCCCAGCCACTCAGGAAATAGCTTAAGCCCTGAGCAAGGAAGTAGCCTAGGGAAGAGAATGACAGCCTAGAAGATTGACTCAGCTGGGGAAACTGGTGAAGAGTCTTCAGGAAGGAAGCCCTGGGGGCACTGCTCCATTCCAGAGTAGGGATCATTTGAGAGCTAGCCCAGAAGGGGCTGAGGGGCAATTTGAGACTGAACCCAGGGAGGGCTGTAGGAAGAGACCAACCGAGATACTGTAATAGGTCCTGGTGGACTTGTACCCTGAAAGGGGCTTGTTGTTTCACATATGAACTGCGTATGACTCTGCTGGAGGGTTGAGTCGCCAAAGATCCATTTGACGAGGATGGCAGCCTGCAGAGGCACCCTGAGCAGCTCAAAGCTGGAAAATAAGAAGAGCAGGCACATGCATATCTCCTCTAGGGTGCTCACAAGAGGTGAGTGGACCCCATCACACCAGGCAATTGTATTCTACTTCCACATCAAACAAAATTATTCCTATGGTTTCCTGAAAGGGTGGTGGGATCCTTCATTATGCCAACTCACTTCTCATATAAATAGGTCCAAAATAACAAGTAAAAAGAAACTCCACTCTTCACCTAAATTGGACCCACACTTTGTATAAACCTTTCATTCACTTACCCCATTTACTCCCTATACATAGACAGGCATCCTGCATGCAGGTTAATTTCCGTTATGTCAATGGGAGTTAGGCTTAAGTTCTTCACAATATATCCAGAGACTATAACCGATAGCAATTACAGTTAATTTTACATCCAGCTTCAAAACGAACTCCAAGTGCTTCGTATCGCTGAGTGAAAATATTGTCCAGGGTCGCTTTAACTGAACCTTAACAAAACCAGTAACATATCAAATAGGATTCTAGTACTAAAGGAAATCATACAAAACTTGCCTACTAAAATTGCCATTTCTATAGAAACTACATTTTTAATTTAAGTGCTGTTGTTGAAGAAGGGATGGGGAAAAATTGTCACTGCTTTTTTATTTTGAATAGTTTTGGAAGACTATTGGAAGGAGGGAAAACCACCCATCTGTTTATAGTAGACATATGTCTGAGCAATAGTTAGTTCAGATTAAGGTAGAGTTTGAATTTAAAGGACAATAGTCCTAAATGACTCCAGAAGAAGTTATTTTTGAATATCTATTCCTTACTCATTAACTCCATGTACGGGGACACTCTTATTCTGGGATAAATCCACACACATAGCTATTCAGAACAACTCCACATGTATATAAACCCTAGATTTAAACAACCTCTCTCCAGAGACTGTGGGAGTTTGTATTCAAATCCAATTATAAAAGTTGTAATTTCCTAAATCTGAACTCTCACTAATTTAGCCAAGTGTGTACACTAGTATCATTTATATAGGTGAGCATTGGCATAATTTAGTTATACAAAGTGACTTAAAACAATAGTCTGTTTAGTTTGGATACAACTTTTTATTTAGCTTTTATAGTATAGCTATTGGTAGATTATGCTAGTCATATTGATAGGAAAATATTCTCAAAATGCTTCTCCTTATTCCTTGAATACATTAAATCAAATCTTTACCTAAGGATCCATAGAGAAGTTATCGTTACTACTACAGCATGTGGATTTTCTAAGAGGAAAAAATCAACGATAACCATGGAGGACAAGCTGAGATCCCACGAAAGACAAGACAATTAGTAATTAGTTTTCTGATGGAATTCCTCGATGCTATATGTACTTAATTTATCCTTCTCCCACCCTCTTTTTTCTCCCAGCAGTTACCACTGTACACAGACATGCCATCATTACAAACATCACTAGGTAGTAATCAAAGAGTCCACTCTCTTTTAACAAATGAAATATGGCAACAATTTGACGTCGCGGCAGTGTTTTGCCCTCCTGAACCCTGGCAATGACCCAGAGGATTTGCACTCTGCTGCTAATCAGAATGCTGGCCATGGGCATTTCCCATGACATAGCTGGAATTCTCCCACTGCTTGCCCTCCCGGCTTCAGTTACCAGGTCATACTGAAACTATTTGTTATATCCCCAGGCTGTCAATCATGGCACCTTTTCCCTAGACACCCTTCTACAACACCACAGTCTCGTAAGTTCCACCATGGGGGGGCTGCAAACCTTTGTACCCTTTTATTACTGACCCACAACCAGAAGTGAAAACTCCCTCAGCCAAGCCGCATGTCCTAAAGAGCTGCCTTTTAAGCAATGATACACCATAGTAAAAGTAGCAACTACTCTTGCTTGAGCGCACCAATAGAAAAAGAGAAACCAAGCATTTTATTCTTAAATTGAAACTATTAAAAGTGTGCTCTTTAGATATATCTAAGAGTGAAAGTTTCTGGTTCACAAATTGAGAATCGAAAGGGCCAATTTTACTACAATATTAAATCTGCTACTCAAAGTTCACTCAACATGCCATGGCATTCTCTCTATAGATACACAGAGAGAACTCAGATACATTTATTTTATCTTTGCAGATAGAAATTAAGATGCCACAATTTGACGTGCCACAAGAAAATAGCAAAAATAAGAAAAACCACAGATGACTGAACCCTTGGTCTAGTCATATAATTCTGTACTCCATCACGAAAAAGGGTAGCATGAGAGGCTTCTAAAGAAGGGAAGAGAAATCTCATAATGCAATGTGCCATCCACCTTGACCACAAGCCTTAAACAAGAAATACTGTAATCTCCAGTGACAGGTATCTGCCGTTCACTAACCAAATTTTTAGAGTTCCCATCATCACAGCTCAAGTCACCAGGCAATTGAACCTTTGCTGCACCGTAGGACCTTTGAGCAGGAACATACACTCTCTTTCAATTTATCTGTGTTTTCTACTTTTTAAAAATTCACCGAGAATATTTATTTGATCACAATATGGCCATTGTTGGCATCTTATTCTCTTAGTTTCTTCCTCTTTCTCACTTAGATTGCCTTGATTTATTCCCATCTGCCTAATTTTAAGTGTGTTATTTACAATGTATTTCAGAATGGTTTTAATTATGACTCTTATTTGGTTTACGTTGTTCAACTGTGCACTTTTTAGAAGAAAAAGTTACCCATTAACAACTAATGCAAAATGATGCCACTAATTTAAGCATTTTATTTTCCTTGTGAAACAAAGTCTATGTATCTCCTAATTAATGGCAATTTCAAGCTTTATCATTTTAAGTTCACAGGATTTAGCCATGCAACTCACGGATTTTCCTAGCCATGGCATAGATACATTTCTGTACTGTGCTTTAAAGTCACAGTGTGACAGTATTTAAGCATTGGCACTGTGTAAGATCAGGATTTACATGATGAATTTTGATCTACTGTACCTGCAGAAACAAAAGCTATCAGAGTTTAGTCATTGAGCCCAGTCTGCTTTGTTTCAGTCTGTATCTTTATAAGCCAGAAGAAAGAAATCTCAAGCATATACAAACATTTTTCAGAAATCTACCTTACTGTTCTGGAATTTTCCTTCTAGCACTGCAAGCACCCCAACAGCTAGTAAATACACCTATAATAAAATAGGGTGAAATCACGTACCAAGTTAGCTATTCTATTTTACCTTTTAATGGACTTTATTTTATTTTAAAGCATATGTTACACCCTTTTAAATTTCATATTTATACTGTAGTGGTATATACTCCATTCATTTGCTATTACATTTTCTTGAAACAAGTTTTTGTTTTGTAAAAATTATACCCATGTGTTTTCAAAGTTTACCATTGACATCTCACTCTAGGAAGCATATGCCTATTAAAAGAAGAAGAATGCCCTTGCTCATAGTAAAAGGCCTGAAACATGGAAAGCTATTTAGCAATCTAAGAAAATGTCTGGAAAAAAGTCCTACATGAATGTTGGCCAATTTTAATTCTTCTGTTTGGCAATCTAAATTATATTATCCAATTATTTAGGACACCGACTCAATAGCTCAAATAAGGCAGTTATTTCACCAATTAAACCACTCTAATCATGGCAGTGAAGCTATTGTTCACTATACCCACAAACCTCTTCTCTCTCTCCGAATCTAACAATTAGAACTAGCACACTGGTGTTAAGTGCTGTAATCTTTTCTGCTTTGTTTAAAAATATAATCACACAAAATCATTCTCAAAAATGAACAAGTGAATTCTCCGGGAGGTTTTTTTCCATAAACCACAACATGAACAGGTTCAAATGTTGGCCAGGTAAGTGGGGAACTTTTCAGTATCTGGGCCTTGTGGACACCCATCCTGAAACCTGGTGTGACAACATTTCATCTGTGCTAGCGGACACACATCTCCTAACCTAATTATAGATTCAGTACACTGGACAAGCACATCATACTCTTTTCTTTCAGGAGTACTTTACCCTTATGTGTACTACCACCTATGTACATACAGCAAATTGTTTAATTCAGTAAGTGTGTTAAACTTACTTAACTTAATTCAGTAAGTGTGTTACTGATATTCATCATTCATATCTGGATAAATACCCTAGATTTGTTTTTACACTATTAGGCAACATAAACACATTTCTAGGTTTGGGTCACACTTATGAAAACAAATTAATGTTTTTACGACATGACTTTAAAGGAAAAATAAAATTTTATCCAATAACCTTTCAACCACTTCTCCATATTCATACAGCAGGGACAAGAAAATTGAGTCCATTTTAAAAGTGGGAAATTCTAATGATGATCTACAGGATCACAGTACAAAAACATTACATCAGGATCACTTTTCAGGTTAGTGAAATTTGTAAACTACCTCATGATATGTTGGCATATCAAGAGACAGATAAATGTAATATTTTACTTATGCACAGTATGTATATGCTAAGCATAAATGGGATAATGGAAGAAAGCTTCTCTTGGTATTGCATGCTGCATTGCAGGTCTTATTTGTGTTGAGATTTCAACAGTCTTAGCAGGACATTTTATAAAAAATGAATGTATTTAACTGGTCACTTGTATTCCTTGAAAACCTGAAATAAATTACAGTTTTCCAATTTCTATTGCTTTTTAAATATCCTTTAATTTTGTTAACGGTCTTAATAATTAGCCACCAATATGTTGGTTATGATGCAGTAAATGTAATTCTGACCAACAAACAACAGTACGCATGACGAGCAGGAAGCATACAACTTTGCTATAATAGAATTAATTATTTTCGGGGGGGCGGGGAAGGTGCAAGGAAGCAAAAATTCCATCAACGGTAGCCCAGTCTAACAACTCTCTGTTACCAATAGTTTAAGGCAGACTAATTTCTAAGAGTATCATACAGAATACAGGGAGGCTTCAGAATGACATGAACCATCAAGCAAACATAAGGATTAGCCTCCCTTGAGGGACCTCATTACTGTATTACATGGTTATGCACTGCTCTAAAGAATGCCTTCCACCAAAACTGTAGCAGACAAGGAAGACTGAATAACCATGTTTGCTTCATTTTTTTTACATTATTTGAACAATTTACAAAGCGATTACGTATTTGATTTTATAGAAAATATTTGAATTGAATGGATTTTCAATACCATAAAAATAAATCCCCCCAGTATTTGTATATTCATTTCACACCATAAACAACAACTAACTTGCTCATTACCTACCATTTGCATTTTCTATATTTAAATCTATGCATAATAGCCAGTTGACTTAGCTACAGATTTTATTTGAAAAATATGAACAATCTAATTTATTTCTATAGCAGGCTCACAAAATTAAAAGCTGCAGTATTTTTATCAACTTTTATCAACTTTTTTTTTGGGTAATATACTAATTTATTTTCTATATGCAAGATTGACAGATGTATTCTTAGGACCTTCTTAGAGAGAAAAAAAAAACAACAAGGATTTCAGAGGTTCTTCTGTCATATACATTTAAATCCAACATAAAAGATCCACAATTCATTGACAATAGGGGAAAACTTATATTCCACAGGAAACAGCCACTGCAGAAATACTTTGCTAACTGTATACCTTTCATAAACTCCTCTGGTTGCTAAATCAGAAGTCCAAACTTTTCACTGTAGCCTGAAAAATAACTCCAGATTGGATATTTGTACATATACTGTGAATTGCTTGGGAAATTTGCATTATAAAAAATAACGTTTGAAGTTTTAGATAGTAAAATCTAACGAGGAACTTTGTTGAAAAATCTAGCTTACTTCTGAAACTTTACAAGAAAGCTTGATTTGTTTTACTAGAACGTGTGTTCATAAACAAAGTAACTTAGATAATTACTTCTTAATTATTGTTTGTATTATTTGCATCTATAGGGCATAACAAAGATCAGGAGCCAATTGCGCTAAGCATCATATGTATAAACACTGAAACACACAAATGCATGTTCCTAAGAGCTGATTGTCTAAATAGACCTGTTGCGGAGTGGGACTGGGGCTCAACCCTCCTTGAGGGCGGAGGGGAGCCACACCGGCTCACCACACTCCGTCAGCCCGGGGCCCGCCCCTTGCTTCGGGGCTGAGCGGCAGCCCACTGTCACCTAGAGCTCCAACGCTCTGCTGCAGGGCTAAGCGAACAAACAACAGTTAGTAGGCGGCTCAGGCCCTCTGTTGCAGGGCTGAGCAGACAACTGGTCTCTAGGTGCCCAGGCCCTGGGTCAGGGCGGGGCAGTAAGCCATTCAGCACTCAGAGCCTTCAGTAGGGCTGAGCAATAAGTCAATAGTATATAAGCCCAGGCCCTTGGGTAGGGCAGGGCAGTAACAGCACTCAGACCTTTCAGCAGGGCTGAGCAAACAACCACCATGAATAACCTCCTCAGGCCAGGGGAGGGGGAGTCTGCCACCCTTGAAAGGGTGGCAGGGGGAACGCAGGCCCTCCCACTCCACTGCGTTCCAGCCCGGGGCCCTAGTAGCAGTCAACACCGCTGACGGTCAGTGGGGGATCCTGACTGAAACACGCTGACCTCGGCTTAGGTGAGTCTGCAGCCTGACTGGAGTCGGCTGCCCCCGGGCCACTTCCAACCTCCCCCTCACTGGGTACCTGCCATCCGCCGGCGTCGTCCAGTGAGTCCCAGACCATGGGTTCCTCAGGATACCGGGCGTCGGGAGGTCCAGTCCACTCCTCTGGGTACCGGACGTCGGGAGGTCCAGTCCACTTCTCGGGGTACCAGGGGTGGGGAAGCTCAGACAGCTCCTCCAAAGGCCGGGCGTCAGGAAGCTCAGGCAGCTCCTCTGGGTACTGGGCACAGGGTAGGTCAGGCCAGTACTCCTCCGGGTATCGAGCCTGGGGTAGGCTGGGCCCAGCGGGAGCTCGGGCCCCAGCGTCTGCCTTCTCCGGCAGCCTCCTCCCAACTGAGCGCTGGGGCCGGGCTTTTATACTTCCTGTCCCACCCCTTGACTTCCGGGGGGGCGGGGACAGGCGGCGGTGGCTGTGGACTTCCTGTCCCGCCCCTTGACTTCCGGGGGGCGGGGACAGGCGGCGGTGGCTCAGCCCGTGGCCGCGCCTGTTCTGGCCTGTTCCTCTCAGGCGCGGCAGGGAGTGAGGCCCCCTTGCTACAAGACCATATAACCGAAGGTTGGAAGGAACAAGAAACTGAAGTGACTTGTCAAAATTACACACACAAAGTCAGTGGAAGAGCTGGAAATAAAATCTAGGCTTCCTGACTTCCAGTCCAATGCCTTATCCTATCCATAACACCACATTGCCTCTCAATTGCTTGTTTGAAACTCACTTTGGGGACACTAACACGGTTCCAATTTCCTTTCAACCTCAGTTGGATTTATGTTCATGCTCTCATTAAGGCAATGGATATTACACCACTTCCCAAAACTGGAATTTTGCCACAGGTCTCAAAAGTAGGCACACTGGAACCACTGCACATTTAGTTGATACCTATCAATGCAGGAACACATTTTACTTTTAATATACACAAAAAAAAAAGTAACACTGTAGTATTCACCTCCCCATGGGTATCCTTGCCCTGCCATGTCCAACATATACCATTTCATACATTGACTCAGTCCGTTTGAATGAAATCATCATTTCCTCTACATATCACAATCACCACCTGCAGTACAAACCTGATGTTATAATAGCCGGAACCATTTCTGAATTACAGCTCAGCTCAATCAACTCAGAGCTGTAGGTCTCCTTTTACCCAGATTATGATAGCCGGGAACTTTATTAAAACAGACAGCTTGCTGACACAGCGATAAGCATTACCTTAGAAGTCATGCAAATAAACTGTAATATGGAATCCAGTCAGTAGCATCCAGATAAGAAGAATGAACAACTTTCAGGGCTGCCCTAGTTACAATACTATCTGAAACTGGATTGTCACATTAAAAATCAAAAGCTATGTCCTCAGAAACAGCAGGACAGACACTAAACTCTCAGTCTCTCTCATCAAATATTACCACATGCTCCATCTCAAGACTGGATTGGTAGGTGACATTTGTTCTAGTCCACTTGGAGCTTTTTCTCCTTTCTATATTCAGGCAGAACCTCCCCAGTGAGGTCAATATGAGTTCCCACATGTGGAATGGGGGCAGAAGGGGAGAGAAATCCCCATAGAATATGTTTTGAAAGATCAAGTTTGATGTGTATTTCCAAGTAAATGATCCCTTTTTTCAGACCTGTAATTCCACACTTGTTTGAAAGATTTAATACACAACCTTACCTAGAGGTATGTCCAAAGGCTTCACTACTACTATTAACAGAGGCTGCTTTTGAGAATTTCTCTAAACTTTCTACTTTAATTCAAAGCAGTAAAAGTAAATGGTATACTTTCTCCACAGGAAAAAAGGCAAATGTGTTGACATCAGCACCTTCATAATACTAATTCTAAGAAGCAAGAACATCAGCAGAAAAGTCAGCAGCCATCCAATGGGGTAGTCACTATGACAACTAAGTCATTCCTTTTTATCTACCCTTATGATAAAGCCCCATAGAATTCAGCAAGGATAGGGTCAGTTGTGTTCAATGTAAATTACTCTAGAAGTCAATAGCAAATTATATTATTGTTGTATAATTATACAGGTTGGTTTAAAAATTCTACATAAATGATGTCATTTGCTACTCAACTCTGAAGGTATTTTCCATAAGGGTGGGTATTAACACATCCTTTCCCCTGGTATCTGAGTGTATAGCACTGATAGGTGTGGGAGGAGGGTGGGAAGGGAGCTTCAAGCTGAGTATCTAGTACTTTGATAGCAAAATGGAATGTATCTGCACAAGATGTGAAATTACTGATTTAACTATCAAGAGCCATCTTGATCAGAGGAGACTACCAAGGTAGAAAAAGCCTGAAGAAGTTTGTTTTGATAGTGTTCTTTTCAATATTTTGTTCAAAACATTGGTCAACACAGCAAGAACTTCCTTACACACATTTCTACTAAAACAGAAATCTGACTTCTCATTTTCAGGGGCAAGCATTAGATCAGGCTTATTTTTCCGGCTTCCTTGAAATGATTCCTGTGTCTTAGGGGAGAGAAGAGTTCCTCCATTTTTTTTAAAACCACTTATTAAGGAGAATCCTATTCATGGTTAGAGATATCAAATCCCACCGGAGAGTCAACAGACGTGATGTTGGTTTCTAAAAAAGTGTTGCTATTTGGGATTAGGACTGGCAATGAATGAGGGAAGAAGGGTGGGAGGAAGACTTTGTTTTATAAGCACTTGAAATATCAATTCTGAAGTTAATTCAACTAATATTGACAGACTCCAAAGGGTAACAAAAGGTAACAACATTCATTGCTGCTCAGGAAATACCGTAGCTTAATTGATTGTTGTATGTGGTTTCAAGCAATGTACTATAGTCTTGGGGAATTATTTTTCTTGCCCCAACCAATATCTTTATTGCTATTGCCCCTGCATTCACTCTGTATTTTTAATTTCTCTTTTTAACACCTCTCTTGAATTTTCCCAAAGAACTATGCTGATGTCGGCTTGAAAACAAAAACCAAACAGACCCACTTTGCTCTGGTGGATTACCACTGACCTCATTCTAAGATGCTGAGTACAAGTAGAAACATATTGTCATGTGCGTCATCCTCCCCAATGACATATCTAATTTAAACCTTGGAACCACAGAGCTGAAGTATATACTAACTCATTTAGATGAATAATTTGTCTTCTGAAGCAATATTAGTAGATTAACTGCTTGGCCCTGGATGCACAAGGTCTTTTCTGTAAACACAACAGTTAAAACCACCCTGATGCCCTCTAACAGTATTTTTCCCCATGCTGCAAGAGACCTGGGTCTGGGAGACGTACTTGAAGTCTCACTCCCTTGGTAGCAGTGCAGGAAGTTCACATAGCACAACCGAAATATTAGGTGGAAAACGGAGGGGGGGGGGACTGCAAAAATACTCCTCTCCTTTGCCCCAGAAGAGCAGTACAGCTGTCACTCTTTTAAGAGAAAGGCACAAATTATTATTTTGGAAGGGTGGAGGAGTTGGGAAGGAAAGCAGCTGAGTTAAGAGGCAGGCAAAGATCCTATTCATCTAAAAAGGTATGTTTATCATGCACACAAATTAGTTCCTGCAGAACCAGTTTGCTGGCTTTGAGGATGGTAAGTCTCAGTGCAGCCTGTGACCATCCTTCATTTCCAACCACACAGGAAACAAGTTGGTGCAGAATTCTTCTTGATGCTGTCATCATGATCACAAAAGGTTCTCTACATGAGATTTCCTAGTAGAATGCTACAAGAATGCTCTCTCACAATGGAAGCTAATTCGTTTAGCCAAATAACCAAAATGTATATTTTACACTTTTTTATTTTTCAACATTTTTCTTGCAATTCATGAACCACTTTAAAAGTCTAAATCTGGCATACCAACCATGCAAAAAGCATCAAAACTAACATCCAGGAGCATAATTACACGGGAATAAAGCTGTCCATACCAGCTATTTCCTGAGGGTGGATGTCCTTCCATCTGTCTCCAACAAATAGCCCTTTAGGCAATTTATTGTACTGCAGCACCATTACCACACAACAAAGATGGAGGCTGGTAGTTAGCTCAAAAAACTTTTCCTTCAGTCACTGCAAACTGTTTGCACATCTGCCACAATTTATTTTCTAAGATCCAGAAAAAGAGAAAAAGGATGAAAGGGCTTTGAGAATTGCACCACTTCCATATGCACAGTGAGACTGAGTATCTGAATGGCAGATCTGTGCAAAAAATGAAAAAAAACATGGTGTTGTAGGAATTGGTGATCATACACTAGGGTCCTCTTCCACTGTTTTTTTGATATGTAACAAACTGAGATCCTGATCATTTGTGAACATATGAGATACTACAGCACATTCTGGAGTAGCAGCAGCATTTACTTAAGAGACCTTTAAATATCGGAAATGCATTTCACAGGAATGTTCAACTATGCCAGTCATCTGTATTAAAAAGCTCTAGAAAGTCCAGCCTAAGCCTTCTAACATCTTCCTAAGGCATGTATTGTACATCTTTTAGTTTCCAGGAACACAAGTAAGAATAAAAACCAGGAAATACTTGGCTTTACATTATTTTATCAAAAATAACTTCTATTTGAAGAGATTACAATCATTGCACTTTCTCCTACAGAACTGGCTGCTGCTAGGACAGAGCAGTCAGAGATCTAGATGGCTCATGGGATTAGTGATGGGAAATGGCCTTTCATCCCTAGGTCATGGTTTGAAATCCAGACCTGGTTTATGGTGGCCAGAAGTTAGCTCTCTTCAGTAATTCATTAACTCATTCACTTACTCAAAGTAAGCACCCACATATCACAACTGCACTAATTAGCATCCTTGCCAGATATCTCCAAAAATGCACACTGGAACAGAATTGACAAGTAACTTAAACTAGCCTTTTAGCTCACTATTATGATGGAGCATATTAGAGAGTGGAGTGAGGTGGAGTAGCCTCCCACGGACCCAGAGGGGGAGGAACGCCTGACTGAGCCCTGCTGGGTGGAGCCAGGCTGGGCTCACTCCTCCTGCCGGAAGTCAGTGGGCGGGACAGGAAGTATAAAAGGCGGATCTGGGAACTCAATTGGGCTGCAGCTGCTGAAGGAGCCAGACGCCTTCTGCTTGCTCCCAAGTAGGGTGACCAGGTGTCCGGTTTTGGACTAGAGAACACAGTCAAAAAGGGATCATGGTGGCTCCGATCAGCACCTTGACTGTCCGGCTCCTAGCCTAAGGGGTGGCCAGGGGGGTCCATGTGCTGCCCTGCCCCCATCCGCAGGTGCAGTTCCCTTGGCTGGGTCAGGGCAGGGGAGGAATAAGTGCAAGCGCGACTCACGGGTACTCAGCTGTTGAGGGGTTGCATGGCACATGCCTCTCCCGCTGCTGCCCAGTCCTCTTCTCCTTCTGCGGTTGGGCTCGAGCTGCGGCGCATGCCCTGTGATGAACCACAGTCTGTCTGTCACCCCATCACCAGCACCCAGGAGTTTGAGGCATATGTATCCCCATCTCTGAGTGCTGGGAATGGGGCTGCACCCAAGCCCCCCATCATTTCATCCCTCCCCGTCCCAAACACCCCGTCATTGCATCCTCCCCTGTCCCAACCCCCCCCGCACTCCCAACCCCCATGTCATTGCATCCCTCCCCGTCCCAAACACCTGTCATTGCATCCCTCCCCGACCCAACTCCCACTGCAGCCCCATCCCTTATGATTTCATCCCTCCCTGTCCTAACCCCCTGCTCCACCATCCCCCTCACTGCATCCATTACCCATGCCGTCCTGTCCTGCCCCCTACACCTACCCACCCCAGCCCTGTACCCCTTACAGCACTCTCCCATCCATCCTCTCCACCTTCCAGAGCTGCCACTCCCATGTCCCTCACCAGCCACAGCTCTGCAACCCATTCACCTCCATATACTGCTGCACTCCCATTACATCCCTATACAATAGGGTTGGGCAAATTTTTTGACCCGAGGGCTACATCTGGGTGGGGAAATTGCATGCAGGGCTGGGACAAGCGAATGGGGTGTGGGATGGAGTGCAGTGTGCAGGAAGGGGCTCAGGGCAGGAGGTTGGAGTGCTGGAGGGGTGTGGGGTGTACAAGGGGGTTCAGGGCTGGGGTGAAGGAGGGGGCTCAGGGCAGGGGGTTGCGGTGCAGAAGGGGTTTGGGGTGCAGGAGGGGTGAGGCAGAGGGTACAGGGCAGGAGGTTGGGGTGCAAGAGATGTGCGGGGTGCAGTGGGGATTGAATTGCAGGCTGTGGCCCAGTGCTGCTCACCTGGAGCACCTCCGGAGTGGCAGTGACATGCAGCGGGGCTAAGACAGGCTCCGCGCTGCTCCTGAAAGCGAATGGCATCACGTCTCTGCGGCCCCTGGGGAAGTGGGGGCAGAGGGCTCTGTGAGCTGCCCTCCCCTGTGGGTACCTCCCCTGAAGCTCCCATTGGCCAGGGTTCCAGTGTGCATTTTTGGAGATATCTGCAGGGACATGGTTCTGGCTGTTTCCAGCACTGGTGCAGGGCCCGCGGTGTCACAGGGGTGGCAAGCCCATGGACCAGATCCAGCCCACAGGCCGTAGTTTGTCCACTCCTGCTATACATCCCTGTGCCCCCCACATCCTCACGCACCTGTAGCCTTCTGCCTCCCCCTGCATCTCCATTCACCCCACGTACCCCCACCCCCTCCTCTCTCCTTCACTGACCCCTCTCACCCCCACCCTGCTCTCATTCTTGGCCTCTTTCCCTCCCCATCCTCTCTCCTCCACCCACCCCCCATCTTTTCCCCTCCAGCACACCCTCCTCCCTTCCTAGCTGGGTGATTTAGGCAGCCCCTGGAGAAGTGTATGAAAAGTGTCTCTGTGTAGGCAAATGTGTGCATGCATGGACTGTATATGCATAAGAAACTGTGTCGTTGTGTAGGAAGGTGTGTGTATTGCCATATGTGTGTATAGCTGTGTGAATAAAATTTACAGCCTGATTCTGACTTTTATTCCTTTTGCTGGCTTGTGCACAAAAAAACTGATGACATAAAATATGTGTATTTATTTCATAACAGGTTTTTAAAAGAGACGGGAACTCTAAAAGAAATCTATTATTTCTTAAAAAGTGAATGTTGTTGACTAGTAATTGCAGAAGAGCCAGTGTATCATACATTTCTCCTCACCTTTGCAAAGCTATCTTATAAACTCTTTGTTGCAGATGCTCTCTTTTTAGGTGTATGTCCAGCAGCTACCATCCTGGAGCCCTGAACTTAGTTGGGGTCTCTAGGCACTAAACAAAAATTGTAATATTAAATAATGTGGAAGTATATGTGTTAGTGCATGCTAGATGTGTACACATGAATACACGTGTGTATCTGCATGTAAGTGTGGGAGTCAGTTTCTACAGATTTATTTATATAGGTATCTGGACAGGTGTGCATTTCTGTGGTTGTCCTCTATGGATTTGTATTTGGGCTTCTGGAGTGGGCCTTTAATGGACCCATTGCAGCTGTGATAATGTGTGGTACTAATTTCACACAAAATTACAATAAGTTTAGTGAACAAAAAATATGGAGCTGGTTACAAAAATGGGAAGAGGGAAGGGAAAGAATCATGAAAACCTTTGTGTAATTTCATTTTCTTTTTAAATTATGCTTTTTGACTATTTTGCTACCATATCCTTTAACAGATAAAACCTGAACTTAGCATAATACATCTGTCAAAACAATACATATGCCAGTTTAGACCTTGCAGTGAAAATGAGCATGTGAGAGAGGGTGGGGAAGAGCAAGTGAGGGAGGTATGGAGTGAGCGAGGGCAGGGCCTCGGGGAGGGGTGCACCTCAGGGAAAGGGCAGAGCAGTGGGTGGGGCAAGGGTGTTCAGCTTTCTGGAATTATAAAGTTGGCAACCCTACTACCAAGCTGGGAGACTGCTGGAGGTCCTGGGGAGCTGAGGACTGGCCAGAGCCGCTGAAGACATATGCTGACCCGACCACGGAGGAGTTGCCAGGACTACCTACCACAAGCCTTTTACCAGACGATCTGGACGACCCTCTACAGACTCAGGTACACACCGAAGGGGAGTTAGGAAGTGGCTCAGGGACAGCTGACCCTAGTCCGGCTGCGTTGTTGCCATAGACTCTGTCAGCATGTTGCAGTCAGGATCCCTGCCGATCCAGTGGCACGTCCCTCTGCCACTGTTAGGGCCCTAAGCCCGGATGCAGGAGAGTGGGTGGGCCCTGTGTCGCCCCACCACTCCAACCCTGGGGTGGAAGTCTCCCCCTCTAGGCTGAGAAACCAGTGCTTGTCAGCCATCCGCCTGAGCTAGGATGCCCCAAACCCTTGCTGCTCGACCCTGAACACAGGCCTGAGCTATAGACTCTTTTTGCCCCACCCAGGCCCTCCCTAACTGTATTTGTTGCTCAGCCCTGACTACAGGCCCAAGCTAGAGACTTGAGCTGTAGACTGTCACCCCGCTAATTCCCTATGGTAGGTGACGAACAGAGACGTAGTGAGGCAGAGTGGCCTCCCAGGGACCTGGAGAGGGAGGAGCCTCCGCTGCTAAACCACGAGAGAGCGCTATGGAGGGGATCCTCACATTCCACTGCTTTTCTCTACCTGGTCTTCCATGTCTCAGGGCTGTCCGGCATCTTTCACAAACACAATATTCACTCTTTTTTAGTTCAAAGAGTGGCAGACTTAACAGGAGAATCATTTCAAAGGCTAAAATTAACTCCAAGTTCCTATTCTGCCACAATCTAGTAACAGAGACTGATAGCTATACTTACTCTGCTCTTTCCCTTAATTACGGTGATTAAGCTTTGCAGGCACTGAGTTCACTACTGATTCTAACCCTGTTTCTATGAATCTTGGTTAGATTTTTACAAATTACACAACTTACTGTTCTCCAAGATGATTTTCATCTGCCATCAAAATTAGCTAATGCAAAAGTTTCAGAACGAGAATTCAGACATGTATCAATTCACTAAAACTTTGTTTATAAGTTTGTTTGTTTTTTTCCAAACTAAGTAATACCCATATATAGGGTGACCAGACAGCAAATGTGAAAAATCGGGACGGGGATGAGGGTTATAGGAGCCTATATAAGAAGAAGATCCAAAAATCAGGGCTGTCCCTACAAAAACTGGGACACCTGGTCACCCTACGCATATAGAAACAAAAACAAATGCTTTCTGACTGCACTGAAATCTACTGGCAATTTGCACAGCTGGTCAGCTACAAGTTTTTGTGCTGCAGAGTTCAACAAAAGCCACTCATGATTTCAACAGATGTGCTGATTTCTTTATAGGCCAATGGAAACAATACTTCCCCAACCTCAGATTCCCAGAAATAGAAACCAGAAGAGTCAGAATCCAAGAACTCTGCTGTGAGGGTTTAACTAGCAACATTACAACTTGAACTGGTGCTAACAGATGCTAAAGGTCCAAGATCCTAAAACAAATTTATAAGCATGGTGAGCCAATATGCCCACCCACAATTATTGACTGGCAAAATTTATAACTCTTTTTAGTCATAAGAAAGCTATATGAGCTTTTACTTCACAACAGGAAGCTGAGCCACAGTATTTTCCCCCAGGTTTCCTTGGCACTGTAAGACGCGAGCAAGGATGACTGGTAAAAGGAGCACACTTAAGAACTGGTGAGCGTGCATGATCATACTTTGAAAATATCGGTCCACTTTAGTTGGTGAGTGGTGACGGTCCTGCTGGAGTCTTCTTTGCTCCTGCACTCTCAGATAGAAGCAGTGAACAAAGAAGCCTCATGCACCAACAGCCGGCTCAGAGACTGTACCCTTTTCTGTTACAGAGGACCCAGTCATGATGATTCATATCTGTCACTTCCAAATGATATTATTGTAGTGCAATGTATTTGGAGCTGGACCTGAAAAACCCCAAAGTTACAGATTGTAGCAGCCCAGCTGCTAAACAGCATCAATACAAATATCATGTTTCACAATTCACATAGAGTATCTGCCCAGATATGAGTCCACTCAAAAATCCTCATCTACAAATCCCTCAAGGAACTGAGACTTAACTATTTCAGTGGTCACCTTTTTGTCTCTGAGACTTGGTATGCCAGTGTAATCAGCAAGGATACCATAGCTGTCACAAGGGATAAACTTTGTAGGGGAAAGCAATGCACAGTTGAAGGCCTGCAGCTACAGTACCATTTACTCTAGAGATCAAGCTGAGCCTGGGTTTTGTAACATTATTTCACCTCTTCAAGGAGGCCTTTTGCCTAATGGCTGTCCAAGGTTCCCCAGTTGTATTTGGAGACTGATCCTTGAGGGTGGACACAATGACGCTAGTGAGTGAAGAGCTATGCTTCCATCAAGGAAACCCATTTCACATGAAACTGTACCCAGATACTAGAGTTGCTTTAAAGGTACAGATGTTAATATTAATCTTACGTTTTCTGAAATGTATATGGCTTGGTATGGAACTATGCCACAGTACACACACAGGAGAACTAGCAGCATCTCCGATCTTGGAGTCTTATCTGTGGTTCATGTTCATTTTTAACAAACTTATTTTTAATAGCAGAGTCCTTCCTAGGAGTCCCTCTTCTCCACCCACAGTTCTGCAAACTTATCCCGTCATGGCAGTTCAACCTACCTTTCTGCTGAATTCTAGAAATAAATCCCTTTGGAGCTAATTACTGCCACGTGATGCTGTCACCAGGAGCTGAGTGCATTGTCCTCCCATTGGTGCCAGCTCAACAAGAGATATGGGATCTGGTATCAAATTCAAGCAAAATCCCTAGCCACACAACCAAGAGCATTTTCACTATTTTTTAAAAACCAAATTTTGTCTTTACATAAGAAAAGCTTAAAAAGAGGTTTGTGACATAGTCTGCATATGTTTAGAGGGGAAAGCATAGGATTAATGTGCCTGACAATTTGTTTTACATAACTGTGGTAGCAATTACAATGCCACCCACAGGCGGCTATTAGGTAAAATGGCTTTGCCCCTTCTCCCAAGTAGCCTTTCGCTAAAATAAATGGAGGATGCTGTGACACTAGCAGAATAGGTGCCAGCTCATGCCAGATCCACAGGCCAATTCACTTGTGTATTAGTATAGATCAAAGTGACTGTTAAATGAATATGAGTGTATTTCATGTTTGAACATCATAAAAACAAGTGGGTTGTTACTTGAATTGTTTCCACATATCTGTATCCCATTATAATGTAGTAGCAAATATTTACATTGTTTCTACCCTATAACTAAATAATCCAACAAATGAGAAAGAAGCCATGTGGAATGCAAATGAAGAACTTCAACACAGAAGAGCTAATTTCAGAAAAGAGCTTATTTCAAAGCATGTAGTCATTGTGCGTCCGGGCCACCCAGAAGATTCAGGGGGGCCTGGAGCAAAGCAATTTTGGGGGCCCCTTCCATAAAAAAAAGTTGCAAAACTATAGAATATTATATTCTTGTGGGAGCCCCTGCAGGGCCCGGGGCCTGGGGCAAATTGCCCCATTTGCCCCCTGCTCCCCCAGGCAGCCCTGTTGTGTGTGATGGTCACAGGTCAAACTCTCAAATTGCATTCCTCACTATCCATCATCAAAGAAAAAGCACACGTGGGTAGTGACACTGTCAGCTTGTTTTCTGTGAGAAGAAGCTATATGTATGGATTCAAGGAAAGAGCCTGTATCTCTGAACTCTTACAGGGAAATGTACTACATGCAAAGTGGAGATCCCCAGACATAATCTCGGTACCTTGAAAAGACTTTTGGGAAACTAGCAGTTTATTACTTCACTGCCACCATTTGGAATTACAAACTGACCCACCTGTGCATATATTTTACCTGCTTTAACCTCTCAATACCTCTCATTTCCTTTTCTTAGCTAATAAACCTTTAATTAATTTACTATAATTGGCTACCAGTGTTGCCTTGGATGTAAGACCTAGGGTGCCCATTGATCTGGGGCAAGTGACAGGTCTCTTGGAACTGGAAGCAACCTAAATGTGATGTGATTTTTGATGTAAGGAACCATTTTATCACAAAGTCCAGTTTAACTGGGTGGCAAGATAGACTAGAGAGTCTAAGGGGACTGTCTGTGACTCCACAGTAAGACTGTTATTGTGATCCAGGACTTCACATTTGTTACTCATTTGGTGAAAACTAATAATAGAAACCACCACCAGTTTGGGGTGTCTGCCTTGTTTTCTGACAGTCTGCCCTGAGGTAGGCAACTCACAGTCATGAGCCACTCCAGACAGTGTGACAGATGCTTCTGTCATGTATTAACTGTGGCATATTAGTTGTCTCATCACAGGTGGAAAATTTGGGATGCTTCAAGCTATTAGTGTATCACTGGAATGAACTGAAAGCTTTAAGCAGAAGAAATTTATACTGAAATCAAGTAAACAAACCCCCATAAATAAGCACTACAGATTTTTTTGTTAACCTTGTTATTTTATCTTTTCAGTTATCTAGTATGAAACGCAATACAAAAACTGCCTAATGAAGTGCTTTCCAACAAATAGTCATCAAAATTATATTTAAAAAAAGGCACTGTTAGTGACATTTCCCATGTTGAGATAGGTAATCATGGCTTACAGTTAGAAAACTACCTTAATTAGCATATCAATTTAGTACTCTAAATCGAAGGCTTGCTAATTGGTTTTAGGTAGCCAGCCAATAAATGTGTACAATAGCGAAACAGAATGACACCACCTCTCTGGAGAACTTGTTCCAATGAGTTTGGTCTTGTTGAGTTACAAATGAGAGATCTATGTCTTTTCATCAGAAAGTGACATGAAGATATAAGTCTTATAAGTAAAGCAGCCAAAATAAGATACAAAAGAGCAATTTAAGAAAATACTGGTGTCGATTCTATAACTGAACGCTGAAATTAGTTTTCCAAATTAAATATAAATATCCTAAACAGTAATCTGGGCCACAATACACACTCTTTAGCCATTTAGGTGCTAAACCATTGCCTAACATTTTCATTGAGTGCCCTGGTTGACTCACTAACCTCTAGTCCCAAGCTAAAGCTGCTAGTGAGAAGGAATTCAGAACTGGAAACAAGCTGCATGACTGGCTGACACACTTAGTTTTTCCTCTTTATTGTTTTATAAAATAGCATGATGAATTTGCTGAGCAATAATAGATCAGCAGAGAGCAATGTGATAAATCTGCTGCTGTTACTGCTCTGTTTCCAGACTGGAGTGTGATAGGTCAGCCAAGACGGGAAGCTTTATTTGGGAGGACCTTATGAGACAGAGCAATAGTAGTAAAAACAGCTTTTTCTTGATGGCTGCTGAACATGACCTGTGTTTGGCTGGGTCTACCTTGGTTGGTTTAAGCATAAATTAAACATGTTGTATATAAGAATATGCAAACAGTGTATAACAAAATTACACTGTAATCCACTCCATGATATTAATTTCTGTCTATTAGTGGAAGCTGACCTGCTACTAAAGGCCCATAATCCACAACCACTTGATTAAGGGGCACAGTTGTTTGCCTTTCTTAGCAGCTGGTAAAGTTTCTCTTTTAATACTTAGCTCTATAATGCTGATAGTACCTGTCATTTCTATGAAGCCTGCTAGTTAGTTCTCCACTGATACATCCAGTCAACACATATACTTTATTTGCAGATTTTACATAACTCTAATTTCCATTAATCCTACATCTGTTCAACATCAGTTCTACTGTTTTTGCTCTTTAAAGACTGTCAAGAAGAATCTTGGTATCCTAAGCATAGCTAATTAGATCTGTTTATAAAGATGCTACTTTTCTCTCTCACTTTTTACTGATGTGAAAGATGCTATATTTTAAGCAAGTGATTCTTCACAGATTTAGGGAGCCAACCATCATATTACCTCAGCAAAATTAGCCACTTCAATCTCAACTCAGATGATCTGGACATAGTGTTTGTTTTCAACACCATGTAATAACAAGTAAAGTATCAAATAATAGCCTTTTTTTCATAGACTCATAGACTCGTAGGTCAGAAGGGACCAATATGATCATCTAGTCTGACCTCCTGCACAAAGCAGGCCACAGAACCCTACCCATCCACTTTTCTAACAACCCCTAACCCATGACTGAGTTATTGAAGTCCTAAAAATTGTGGTTGAAGACCTCAAGCTGCAGAGATCCACCAGCAAGTGACCAATGCCCCACGCTGCAGAGGAAGGCGAAAACCTCCAGGGCCCCTGCCAATCCGCCCTGGAGGAAAATTCCTTCCCGACCCAAATATGGCGATCAGCTAAACCCTGAGCATGTGGGCAAGACTCACCAGCCAGCACCAGGAAAGAATTCTCTGCAGTAACTCAGATCCCATCCCATCACATCCCCTCACAGAGACCATTGAGCAGACTTATCTGCTGATAATCCAAGATCAATTGCCCAAATTAAACTATCCCATCATATCATCCCCTCCATATACTTATCAAGCTTAGTCTTAAAGCCAGATAAGTCTTTTGCCCCCACTACTTCCCTCGGAAGGCTGTTCCAGAACTTCACTCCCCTAATGGTTAGAAACCTTCGTCTAATTTCAAGTCTAAACTTCCTAATATCCAGTTTGTACCCATTTGTCCTTGTGCTACATTAGTACTAAAGCTTAAATAATTCCTCTCCCTCCTAACGTTAATCCCCCTGATATTTATATAGAGCAAGCATATCCCCCCCCGGAGCCTTCTTTTGGCTAGGCTAAACAAGCCAAGCTCTTTGAGTCTCCTTTCATAAGGCAGGTTTTCCATTCCTCGGATCATCCTAGTAGCCCGTCTCTGAACCTGTTCCAGTTTGAATTCATCCTTCTTAAACATGGGACACCAGAACTGCACACAATATTCCAGGTGGGTCTCACCAGCGCCTTATATAACGGTACTAACACCTCCTTATCCTTGCTGGAAATACCTCGCCTGATGCATCCTAAAACCGCATTTGCTTTTTTAACGGCCATATCGCATTGGCGGCTCATAGACATCCTGCTATCAACCAATACCCCAAGGTCCTTCTCCTCCTCTGTTGCTTCCAACTGATGCGTCCCAATGTATATCTAAATTCTTATTATTAATCCCTAAGTGCATGACCTTGCACTTTTCACTATTATATTTCATCCTATTACTATTACTTCCAGTTTACAAGGTGGTCCAGATCTTCCTGTATAGTATCCCGGTCCTTCTCTGTGTTAGCAATACCCCCCAGCTTTGTGTCATCCGCAAACTTTATTAGCACATTCCCGCTCTTTGTGCCAAGGTCAGTAATAAAAAGGTTAAATAAGATTGGTCCCAAACCGATCCTTGAGGGACTCCACTAGTAACCTCCTTCCAGCCTGACAGTTCACCCTTCAGTACGACCGCTGGAGTCTCCCCTTTAACCAGTTCCTTATCCACCTTACAATTTTCATATTCATCCCCATCTTTTCCAATTTAACTAACAGTTCCCCATGCGGAACCGTGTCAAATGCCTTACTGAAATCGAGGTAAATTAGATCTACCGCATTTCCTTTGTCTAAGTAATCTGTCACCTTCTCAAAGAAGGAGATCAGGTTGGTTTGGCACGATCTACCTTTAGTAAATCCATGTTGCAATTCGTCCAATTACCATTGACCTCAATGTCCTTAACTATACTTCTCCTTTAAAATTTTTTCCAAGACCTTACATACTACAGACGTCAAGCTAACAGGCCTATAGTTACCCGGATCACTTTTTTTCCTTTCTTAAAAATAGGAACTACGTTAGCAATTCTCCAGTCGTACGGTACAACCCCCGAGTTTACCGATTGATTAAAAATTCTCGCTAACGGGGCTCGCAATTTCATGCGCCAGTTCCTTTAATATCCTTGGATGGAGATTGTCCGGGCCCTCCGATTTTGTCCCATTAAGCTGTTCAAGTTTGGCTTCTACCTCAGATGCGGTAATATCCACCTCCATATCCTCATTCCCGTTTATCATCCCTCCATCATCCCTAAACTCCTCACTAGTCTTATTAAAGACTGAGGCAAAGTACTTATTTAGATATTGGGCCATGCCTAGGTTATCCTTAACCTCCATTCCATCCTCAGTGTATAGCGGCCCCACTTCTTCTTTCTTTGTTTTCTTTATTTATGTGGCTGTAAGAACCTTTTACTATTGGTTTTAATTCCCTTTGCAAGGTCCAGTTCTACATGGCTTTTAGCCTTCCTCACTTTATCCCTACATGTTCTGACCTCACTAAGGTAGCTTCCCTTGCTAATCCCGCCTTTCTTCCACTCCCTGTAAGCTTTCTGCTTTTTCCTAATCCCCTCTCTGAGATGCTTGCTCATCCAGCTTGGCCTACAACTCCTGCCCATGGTTTTTTTCCCCTTTCTTGGGATGCAGGCTTCCGACAGTTTCTGCAGCTTCGACTTAAAGTAATTCAGGCCTCCTCCGCATTTAAATCCACAAGTTCTCCGTCCAATCCACTTCCCTAACTAATTTCCTTAACTCTTTAAAATTAGCCCTTGAGAAGTCAAAAACCCTAATCCCAGATCTACCTTTGTTTATCCTTCCATCTAGTTTGAACTGAATCAGCTCATGATCACTCGAACCAAGGTTGTCCCCTACCACCATTTCTTCTACGAGGTCCTCACTGCTCACCAAAACCAAATCTAAAATGGCATCCCCTCTTGTCGGTACTTCAACTACTTGGTGAAGAAATCCATCCGCTATCACATCCAGAAAAATCTGAGCCCTATTATTCTTGCAAGCACTTGTCCTCCAGTCTATATCTGGGAAGTTGAAGTCTCCCATGATCACACATTTCCCCTTAGTGTTTACTTCATTAAAGACATTAAAGAGGTCTCTATCCATATCCAAATCAGATCCCAGAGTCTGTAGCACACCCCAAGCACTATCTCAGGGGAGGCTCTAGTAGCTTTTTACCCAGTGTGATTTTTGCCCAGACAGACTCTGTCTTATCCATTCCATCACTTCTTATTTCATTACAGTTAACCTCATCATTGATGTACAATGCTACTCCACCACCTTTGCCTTTCTTCCTGTCTTTTTCTAAACAGCACATAGCCTTCAATACCTGTACTCCAGTCATGAGTACTATTCCACCAGGTTTCTGTTATCCCTATAATATCCGGTTTCACTTCCTGCACCAGTAGCTCCAGTTCCTCCATCTTGTTACCTAGGCTCCTCGCATTAGTGTACAGACATTTTAATTTTTGGCGTTTGGCATCAGTGACATTCTTTACCCCGTTGTGCACAGACTTCTACCACCAGCATCACCTGTTAGTCTAGTTTCTACACCGCTTTTTCCTCCTTGGGTCAATTCTTCGGTCCACAAGCGTATCCCCTCTCACTTTGTTTACTTCCCTCTCCAGGTTAAATTCTGGCGTGGAGATCTCCTGACATCTCCCAACCATCTCCCCCAACTTCCTAGTTTAAAGCTCTCTTAATGAGGTCGGCGAGCCTCCATCCTAGAAGTCTATTTCCCTCCTTACTTAGGTGAAGTCCATCCCGAGAGAACAGTCGTCTGTCCGTAAATGCTTCCCAATGACCGTACATCCCAAAGCCCTCCTTATAGCACCACTGCCTGAGCCATCTGTTAATCGTCATAATCTTGTCACTCCTTCGTCGCCCCTGCTCTAGAACCGGCAGAATCCCACTGAAGATCACCTGAGCCTCGATTTCCTTGAGCGTCTTCCCCAGTCTGGCATAGTCCTCCTTGATACAGTCCAGCGAGTAACTAGCCGTATCATTCGTTCCCACATGAAGGACAATCAACGGATTCTTTCCCGCTCCCGCTAGGATCCTTTTCAGCCTCAGGTCCACATCCTGTATCTTAGCACCCGGCAGACAGCACACCCTTCTGTTCTCCCGATCAGCTCTAGTTACAGCCTGTCTATTCTTCTCAGTAAGGAGTCTCCAATCACGTAGACCTGCCTTTCCTGGTGACAGTGTGATTCTCCGGTCTATCCCCTGCACCTGCTGGCCTCAAGTCCTCTCGATTCGTATTCGCCCTTGCAATCCTCCTGGGGCTCATACTTGGTGTTGCCTCCATTGACTCCTCCCCTCCTTCTGCAGGACTAGCTGCTCGATATCTCTTTTTCCTTGCCTCTCTCCTTCAGCGAGCACCTGCTGTGCTCCATCTTCATTTTCCAACTCAGCAAACCTGTTCCTGAGTTCTATTTCTCCATCGCTGGCCCGTCTTTTCCTCTGCCTGGTTCTCCTAGTCACATGCTTCCACCGTCCACTTCCTCACCAGCAGTCCCTTCTCAGAATTCTTGGTCCTGCTTCCATCTGCACGTCTGAGCTTATCCCTGTGCCTCATCATGTCTGTGTTCCATCATCTGCTCAAACCCCCTTCTAAACTCAGCCAGAGTTTCCACTTGCATCTCCAGTCCTCTTATCTTTTCTTCCAGCAGCTCTATCAGGCGGCACTTCATGCAGACAAAACTCCTTTCAGGTGCCCCCTCCAGGACCATGTATATGCCACAGCTTCCACATCCGGTCATCCTCAGTGTGTCTCTCACCGCTGCCTCTGTCTCAGTCATGGCCTTTCCAACTCTGTGCCTGGCAGTCCACGCCACACACCGCACCAAGGCCCCCAACAACACTGGGCTGCTGGCAGACCCCTGCCCCCTCCCTTATCTGGCTTGTTGGTTTCTCTGCCTTAGTCCCCCCTGCAACCTCCCCCTGGAAACTCCCACTGAAACTCCCCTGTTAGCAGCTCTGTTGGCTGGCTCCTGCATTTTAAGTATCAGTGCATTTTAAATGCATATATTTCTGAAAATTACCAGTTGAGAGGTTAGAGGATCAAAATCCTACAATGGGTTCTGAGTGAGCAGATCTTTGTGCCCATGTGGAAGTGCACTGACTTCACTGGGAGTCCATATGGGTGCACGGATACACCTGCACTGAAGTCCCAGTAGTCCATTATTTTAGTTTAGGTCATGTTTGAACACTGCATAGAACTCTATGATGTTATGTTTCGTTTTGGAAACCTTCTTAGAGTTTCTGTAAAACATTTGGAAAATTAAGGATTCTGAATTTGCATATAAGACCGAAGAGAAAAGGTTTACATTCTTTGCTTATTCTGCAAGAGTGAATGTACATATTGCAAATAGAGATGAAGAGCGTGTACTGCATTGCACTATTTAGCCTTTATACTTTATCTCCTCAAAAGCACATTCATATGCCATTATTTAGAATGTGGTCAAATTTACTGCAAAGAATACTTCTGCCAGATTATTTTCTAATCAGGATCCACAACTCCTCAATCTTGGTCCAAACAGCCTAAATTTGTTGATCCAGGCCAGGCACAGCATTTTCCAAGCAGTTTATATGTATCTACATTTCAGGGATAGGAATAACTTGATGGGAGTTGATGTATAAGTGGGAAGAGAGTTATTCAGCATTGAGTTTTTTGGCATTTGGCCATTTCTACCACAGGAACTGAAGGAGAGCCACCCATGTTGAGAGACTAAAGTGCAAAAAACAAAACAAAACAAAAAAAAACATCACCCTAAGTACGTCTACTTAGCCTGCAGTCCTTCAACAGCAGGGCTAGTTGTCCAGCACATTAGTTAGGGGCTCTGATGTTTTTAACTGAGAAATTTCTGCTTAAACTGAGGATAATAAGAAAGCAAACTCTCTTATTTGAAGCCATACAAATATGACCTGGTACTGTATACTATCATACTAGAGTGTTTTGAGAATTTGAATATACCTACGCTATCCTTTTTTACATATGGGAAAACCAAGAGACAGAGTAACATGCCCAAAGCTATAGAGCGAGTCAATCATACATTAGGATTACAAATATTGGACTCCAATACCAAATGCCAACCCAAAAGACATCCTGCCTCTCTGAAAACCAGTGTGAATATTTTATTGTATTCAAAAATAATGAACCTACAAAAGTCCTGTTTTGCAGCTGTAATGGAAGAATGGAAGAACACTCTTGACTTACATCAACAAAGTGCTGTCTAGCATCATTTATTGGTGTGAGATATTTCCTCTGGAAATGAACAGTCCTTTGTCAGACACGGCCTTCAGTGTTTACACAGTTGGATTACCCAATCAGTAGAGAACCTAACAATAGACACCCCTTACATGACACATGGCCCTGAAACCACAAGCAAGGTCTCAAAGTACCACCCTCTCCACAGAATCCCTCCACCTCTACCATTCAGGAAACCAAGACATCTGCACAAAGTGGTTTTAAATAACTAACTTCACACAAGTGAGAGATTGATTCATCATCCTAGATTCCAATTACTTAGTTTCTGACGCTGCCTTTTTCATTTTCTACTAACGGGTGCAGAAAATATGAATCATTCATAATTAAATTAAATAAACTGAGCCCGCTGCCTGCACTGGGGAAGAACAGTGAACAGAGTCACAATTAGACTCTGCAGTTAAAGTCACTTCATTTCCAGACATAATATTGTTAAATATGCTATTTACCACTAGAGCAAAAAAAGCAAGCAATAAAATGGCTCCAGCTTGATAAATGGAATAGATGTCACCCAGCAATCTCCAATATGTGCCTTTGACCTAACGAACATCTTTTCAAACCAGAATTGCTTCCTAGAGACCAGCAAACATTTATTGTAATTATTTACTGTCTTCTGAACAGACCTGCTGTGATCTGTACACACTAAAACTACAATTACTGGATCTGGAAAATACCATAGCAACACTCCATTATGGCCCATACTATTTTGTTATGGTAATGCCCAGAAATTCAAGCTTATTGAACAGCTGAATTGTAAAGGCCGGGCTCTAACATGAAATGATATTGGAGCTTTAAGTCAAGAGTGAGATCTCTATTTTTCTATCTACTCTTTATCTAGTGAGAAAGAAATGAGGACATTAAGAGAATTTATGAACTGGTTGCTTCTCCTGATGCTTATTAGCTAAAAGCCTCCAGATTAGGTCAGAAATGATTTCATTCTTAAAGTTTCATAAGTATGAAGGTGGAATTGGGAACTTAAGGGCTGTAGTTCTAGATATTGTCTCTTTTAAAGTCAATTTTTGGTAATCCATAAATGTCCTCAGAAGTATCCTGGCTACAGTTAACCCATCAGGTACTGTATCAGCCATAGGCAAAATCCAATCCACATTACACTTATGTGGACTCCTATCAAAAGAAGCTCACTCACTGGGCCAAATTTCTGCCTTAAACTGCACCTGTGAAGAATTTGGCACATTGAATCTGGACGCTAACTCCAGTTTTCACATCTTTGCGTGATACACTGTCCATTCAATAAACAGAGTGTCAGCTGTGTAAATCCAGTTAATGCTGTTGAAAGTTACTTATCTAAGAATAATGAACGGATAACACACTTAGATCTTCATACTAGATACACAACCAAGTTCAGCAGAAGGAAA
Organism: Chelonoidis abingdonii; assembly: GCF_003597395.2. Classification (NCBI taxonomy): domain Eukaryota; kingdom Metazoa; phylum Chordata; order Testudines; family Testudinidae; genus Chelonoidis; species Chelonoidis abingdonii. Next base: position 80,988,205 of record NC_133775.1, on the reverse strand, counting down.
AGAAATTCTGAAGATTAAAACATATACATTCAATAAAAAGTCAGACTATGACAGTTAAACAGTTGGCTTGAACTTCTGTGTACCTGTTGTAAATTCATCAACATGATTTTGCTGAACTTTCTGGATCCCCAACAGATCACAGATTTGTGATTACAATCATCACGCTGTGTCACCATTTCCATTATTAACTCTTATTTTTGGGTCTTTTTAATGTAGCAGTGCATGCCTTTTGCAGGCTCAAGATTAGGAACACTCCAAAAAGAGTATTTCTGAAAGCTCTTCAAAAAATACTTACTATATGTTTAGGTCTAATTTTTATGTGTGGACAAGGAAAAGTAGAGAAAAAGGAGGTTAAGGAAGGTCAAAAAGAAATCCAAGCTTCTCAGTTTTTCCCTGACATATTAACAAGTCTAATCACATATGCTCACTTGTTCAAGTCTTTTTATACCCTGCTATGCATTATGCCTGTATTAGCTAGCATTAACGTGCTGCTTACCTCATCCTAGACTAGACACTTAATAGAGGAGATCTGTAATAAAGCGCACAAACTCAATTTATAATCTTAGAGGATATTGTTTCCATTTGCTAACAACTTTATACAGAGTAAGCAAACAACCCCATAATAAAAAAGCAGATATTTCTTTTGGATGGGAGAATTTTCATAGTTAAACTTTTGTCTCTTTCCCTTTTGTAAAAGCTTCACAGACCTGTTACAAATTGTATTTAATGTTTGCAAAGCTCTGAAGACTTTTTTTTTATTTAAAGAGGTGTTAAATTCATACATAATAGTCAAACAGCTCCCAGCCATCTATCATCCTGGCTTCCACAACATCATTTGTTGAAGGGCATTCTGAACAGCATTTGGAACACTGGGGAATTTTGATTGGAAGGTGAAGTCAGTTTTCCCCACACTGGAATAATCTATTATATTCTTGGCAAGTTCTCACTTTACAATTTATATGAAAGAAAAATTATTGTATTATTAAACACTGTCATCACTTTTAATGATAAATATCAACAAGATAAATACTAACATTGATCTGAATTACAACCAAAGCTGGAATAAATTAGTATAAGTGAACGAAGTCTGTAAGGTTCCCCTCATTGTTATAAAAGCATCGTTTCTTGGGTGGGATTGGTGCCAGTTTAATTTCTCTCACCCCTTCCACATAATAACACAGAGGAACAGCATGGTCTAGTGGATTGAGCACAGGCTCTAATCTCATTTTTGCAATTAACTGAGTCTCTTAGTCCAATATTCATCTTCTGTTTTCTTCCCTCTCTACAAAAAAAATGGAGATAGTGCTCTTCTCCCACCTTCACATCTATTTTGAGGGCTAATTAATGTTTGTATGGTGCTCTTTGAACGGAAAGCACAATGCAAGTACCAACTATTATTGCTACCACAGCGAAGCCTCAATGGAATGCATTCGTTTACAGTTGGGTGATTTACAGTTGGAGCTGCTTGCTTGTTGCAGGGGAGGAAGGGGAAAGGACAATACGCCCTGTAACTAACATATGATGTTAATGACTGAAGCTCTAAGGCCCTGATTCAACAGGAAAGGAAACAGCACATATATTCTGAACAAAACCGATTTTCTTATACTGAGAGAGAACTTTCACAGCCCAAAATGGATATTGTAGCCTGCTACAATGCAAATAAACTGAATTTACTAGATATACTACATTCAATACACACATTCCTGGGCAAAAGCAAAACAAGTGTCCCATTCAGAAAAAACTAAGGCCTTATTAACCATAGATATGAGAATAGTATTCTCAGACCAATGGTTTTATTAATTACTGTTACAAAAAGTTCTTACCTGCTTTATTTCACCAATTATTGTGAGTTATTATCTACAAACCGTTCTAATGATTTTACTAAGAAATTGAAATGTTCGCCCCACAGACCAACTGGGTTGGCAAATTCCCTTGAGCTACAAATATTTGGAGCATGTTACAGACTATATGATGTTATATTCAGTAACCTCTATCCATTAGTATCTGACAACTTTTTGTATTAAAATTAGATCTCGTCTCTCTTTTCAAACACAAAGGAACTGGATTTACAGTATTAATTTTCCAACTGATGTGATTTACCTGCATGTCTTCTCTCTCCACAAGTACAATTTACAAGTGGAAATGACAAAATGTTGGTGCTTGATTACTTGCAATGCTTTACAATCTTTTGATTTTAATAAGTTTTGTCTGGACCAATGTATTTCACAATTATAGAATCTCTCTGCTACCAGGCTGCATTTTAAAATTTCAAGATCTCTGTATTTTAAGGTTATGTCTACACTGTAATAACATACCAGAGGCTGGCCCAGGTCAGCTGATTCAGGCTCACAGGGCTCAGGCTGTGGAGCTATAACGTTGCAGTGACATTTGGCCTCAGGCTAAAACCTGGGTTTTGGAACCCTACCCCTTCGCGGAGTCCCAGAGCCCAGGCTCCAGCCCAAGCCCAAGCCCAAGCCCAAATGTCTACACTGCAATTAGCCCTGCAGACTGAACCCTGCAAGCCCATCAGCTGACCCAGGCCAGCCATGGGTGTTTGAGTGTAATATAGACATGCCCCAAAGCTGTTGGCAATCTGCTGTCTTCATATATTCCAGGCCTTCTCAATCTTATCTGATCTGGTTCATCCATTTTTCAGAACCTCGCTGGCTTTGTGAACTGACAAGCTACTATGGGTGACAGAACCTAACAGACACTCTTCTTACTACAATCAATTGTGAATTCAGAAGTCTAAATAATCATTCGATCTCATTCAGGTTAGCTTTTTAAAAATAGTTTTCTTTTAAGGCATATTACTTCCAGAGAAGTGCTTTGGGTTGGCCTTGGTCATTTAAAACGCTACACAATTGAATATGTTTATGTTGTGTTCTTCGTACAAAAACGTAAGTGCCATGACCATCTCCAGAATTTACCAATGCATACTGAGTATTGAAACTATCCTCTTACATGCAACGCACAAAAAAGGCTTTTTTAAAAACTGATGGAATTTAGGTTCCAGCTTCTCATGTTAAAAAAGTCAATATAATTACAAACTAAAGCTTGTTTTTATAGTTGTTAAATAGGCTTTTGTGTTTGTTTTTTGCATATGCACACCTCAGTTTGCAACATATTTTTAAGTTTAACATTATTTTTGTTATCCATTTGTTAACTACTGATAGGCTCAACCTCTGGATTTGTCTGGTTACCACCTCAAATACTTTGACTTCTGGATTTAGTAAGATGTCCTCCCCCTATGTACCTATGCACCGATCCAAGGAATTTGACCATTAACTTTAACAGTGATTCCAATAAAGGTATTTATGTTAGATATGAAATTAGTTGGGAGACAAGGTTGAGATTAAGACCTAGGCAATCAAGACAACAGAAGAATGACAATTATGCACACCTGTGCAGCTGATCATGGGACCATTTATCATGAGCATTACCTTAAAACTCTTATCTTCTAAGATAAAGCAAATATTAAATCCATAAGTTCCAAAGCCCCACCTTCCAAAGCAAAAGGCTCCATATGGTTTATGCACCAGTCTATGAGAAACTCATTTTGTGGGATGTTTCACATTCCACTTGAAAGTTTATTCCTCTACATATTCCTGTGGTAATGTCAACCAGATGTGACAAAGAAGCCTGTGAATAATCATAAAAATTACAAGCATATTCTAATTCTGAGGTACTGTAAAATCATAGTTTGTTCTCTACCATTGCACCTTGTAGAGGGCATCTAGGATTACCTGCTCATTTTAGAAAGCTTATCAGCTAATGACTGGTTCTTCATTTTACATTAATTACTTATTAGTGCTGCAACTGAGCACGGCGTTTCAATGTAAATAGCAAGCTAAGTTCCTTTACCTGATGGTTTTACAGTCTAAAAATAGATCAAAAGCAACTCAAGGAGAACTGCACAGTGAGATTCGTTGAGACAATGATCTAGAAGAGGAAGAAGACACCACTTCATGATATAGCTTCTAGCACAGGACAGAAGAAAAATTGTGTGCAATGTTTTAATGATTAACTACTATTTGGGGAAAAAAAGTAACCAAAGCAAGTTTGCACATCAAATAATGCTCATCACCTCAGATGCACTTACTTTTGAGGAGGGATCTAAATAAGAAGAGTCTAAAGCTCTTCCTGCCATGCAATAAGTAATTGAAAATCAACGTTGAAATTTTATACACATACATGAAATAGCTTTTTTCATTGAATTTAAGTTTCATGTTTTAGTCTTGAACTCTTCCTGTTGAATACAAACATTAATCCAAGAAATATGCTGGATCTGGAAAGAATGGTAAACAACTATAGATTGAGAATGAATATTTCACCAATAAAGCTGGAAGAGAAATAAGAATAGCTAACAAAATATTAATTGAAATTAACAAAGTATTACAGAATATCTATGTGTACGAGACAAAGCTAAATCTGTGGTGCTGATCAAAATGTGTAACTTCTTGACCAAAAAATTCTGCTCATCACATCAAAAATGACTAAATGTATATAATGTGTGTTGAAACAGGTATTTCATTGTGCATGAATATTCTTACAGAAAGTAAGCAACATCACATGGAAACTGGGGTCCAGCAAACACAACATCAGGTACTGCCTACTTGTGAGCTACATATATTAGGTCTGATTTTCAGAAATGCTAGTACCCCAACTGTGAGCGTTCAGTCAGCACATGATTACGTCAGGCTAAGGTCAACAGTAAAAAGAAGCTCTCAAAAACCAAAAATATCTTACAGATTTCTAGGATCCAAAATGAATCTTGTCTTTAGATCAAAGCTCAAACGTTATTTGCCTCTGAAGTTTTATAACACCATAATAGAATTAGTGGGGAAGGGTTTATGTATTTTTAAATAGTCTTCACATAGCACAAAAGCTCTTTTAAAGAAGGGGAAAGACCTCTCTTAGACTAACTGGAAAGCTGTGTACTCTATCTTTCACTAGAAAAAATAAGTACATCTTTTTAAACTTACGAAAAGTTGCAAGCATCTGATTGGTAATGAAGCACAGAGCCCAGCTTGAAAAGTAACCTGAAATTTCCCTGGAGCTGAAGTTTGATGACCTTTGATTTTTTAGAGGTGAAATGTGGTTTGAGATAAGTGTTAATTGCTTTCTTTCCAATCTGAGAATGGTAAAGCTAGAAGAAAGCACCAGATTATTAGATATTTCATCTGTCATCTGCAGTAAAGGAGAGGCCACAGACAATGCATTTATTCAGGCTTTATTGTCATCATTTGTATAAAAAAAAAGGTGCCCATACTTCCTTTATTTAGGAGGAAGAAATGTAAGGGTACAAGTGTTTAGCAGAAACACTATTTTTTAAAAGCAGTTGCAAGTGTTAAATTCATTGATGTAAATGCTTTCCTCCAATTAGTCCATAATAGCCGGTAAGGTCTGTCTAAATAGGCATGAGTTAATAGAAAAAAAATGGCCAGAAAGGAAGGCGTAATAGTTCTCAAGACCTGTAATTATTTCTCAGCTCCTCTGAAGGATGAGGTTATTGATTACTGCAGGTAAACAGCTTCTGGTTTGCCAATATGCATCCCAACACATGGTGAATGAACTTTTAAAATCATCACCAGTTTTCTCCCACCAAGGCAAGCAAAGTAAAGGGTATGGCAGAGGTATGCATCTGTTCCAGCTCTGAAGTCTGCCACTTCAGACATGTTTGCTTTAATATGTAGTCTTTAATATGCATATCAGCACTGGAAAGAATTTTCACTCCCCTCTACCCTCTAACTTTCCTACAGCTCAAAGAAAATGAGAAGAGGTTCTGCTGAAATAAAAAAAATATAAACACACACAACTTTACCCCTACAGGAAACTAACAGGCAACATTTCAACTCACACAGGAACAGTTCCAGGCAGTCATGATTTGTGGAACAAAAGTAATTTAAATTTATTTTACAACCTCTGTGACCAATTCTGAAAACAAACACTTTCAAGTATCTGTCAAACGACCCAGGGTTATAAGAGGTATGCCCAAGTGTTCACCAGATTGGACCATCTTGTGACACCCGCCATCAATCGCAGTTGCTACCAACACCAGTATTAATAAATAAGATCAAATTGCCAACTCTCATGGAGTTATCACCCGGCTGGGTTTTTTGTATTTTTTCAGTAAAGTTGAGTTGGATGGCTTGTCATACCTTTTCTTACGGTCCAAAAACCTGCTGTGTGTCTGTGTGTGTTTGAAATAAGCAGCTGATACACAATGATTGGGCTTTCATGAATGTGTGTGGTTTGTATATTTAAACAGAAGGTCTGCAACCTTATATGCTACACACATCTTAGCCCTACTGTTATGTCAGTTAGAGTTACACACATGGAATGATTATGGTGAGCTGAACTAGTAACTCACCTAGTCACAAATCTAGCAGGTTGTCTATGTTCTAACTTCTACTAAGAGGATGAGAAAAGTGATTTGGCAGTCCAGTGGGCTAACCTGTGTCAAACTGTGGCAGCCCACACAATACATGTTTGAGTACTGCACATAACTAAAAAGAAGATAGAAAACTGAACCAGTATTATCATCTTTCCCTTTTTCTTCCATCTCCCTTTATTTTCTTCTCTTTTTGTCTGAGCTCCATTGAAGTCTTGTCACTCTTACTCCTATCAGGGCGGGTGCAAGGCTATTTTGCACCCTAGGCGAAACTTCCACCTTGTGCCCCCATTTCCCCTCCGTCTTCCCATCCCCCTCCTCCTGGAGCATCGCTTATTATAATCTTTCAAAAATGAATACTGCATAATGTGGCATTGTTCATGTATACTTCCTTCCTTCATTCTTTCATATCAAGATCTACTACATTTTATTCTACTTTTAGAATATTCAATTATTGTTATTAAAAAAATTTATAAAATTAGAATGGCTGATACTCTGTCATACAACAACTGACAAATATGACAAATTTCAACAACCTACACATGCATATTCACACATGATAAACATATATACACTCAAATACTTAACATATACCCACAACTGACACAAAGTATTAGTGAAATGATGCAGCAGCAATTGCCAGAGTCTTAGATCTGAAACAACTCAACAAAAATAGTTAGCCTCAGTCGACAACCTCCGAAAACTAGTAAACCTAGCATTATAAACAGCCTGTCAGAACGGGTAATGGCTGCGCACGATGAGAAAAATGACGTCATTGCCACTTTGTACTGTAGTGAAGCAGTATGCTTGTGCTTACAATGCAGAGCTGGCATAGGCTATAGCTGTAATGTACAAGAGAAGAAAGACAAGTTAAAATGCAAGTTCAACAATGTTTCTCTTTTCTTTATTAATTCGTTTTCCAGCAAAAGTGTAAAAAAAAAAAATTGGGGGCACCTCTTTTTGCCACCCCTAAATCTTGGTGCCCTAGGCGGCTGCCTAGTTCTCCTAGTGGTTACACCAGCCCTGCTCCTATTCCCTCTTCACTTTTGCCTCACTTCTGTTATTCCCCTTCCTTGTTGTCTTAATTGTTCTCTTTTCTTTTAAGTTCATGCCAGCCACTGAAAAAGAATGTCAGAGGCATGCCCCCTTCATTTAAGTGTTTTACCCAGAGACCTATTGCCAGTGAAATTGATTAATTTTGCTGGACTCCAGTGAATTTAGCTCATGGCAGGAAAGTAAGAAAAAGCACCTCTGAATTTTACTGTGGGCAGATTCAGAGCAGTTGTGCAAAAATCAGATACCAGTGTTATCTGTCCAGTTTCCTTAAGTACAAAAGGGGTAAAAATAATAATAATAAAAAAGTCTTTCATCCACATTCATCCCAATGGTTAGGTTGCTGCTCTGGTTATTCCTGCACCACTGAACCATGTATAGCAAAACCGGCCTATTACTTTTGAAAGCAGCAATAATGATAAATTGTTACTGTATCTAGGGTACATGTTTCACTTTACACATTATTTCAATTTAATGCTTGTACTTTTAAGAGAAAAGACTGCTTTCTGGCTAAGCACAGTTTGAGAGGATAGATCCCAACTACTACCAATGACTGAGACCCTGGGATCACACCTGCATACCTCACTGGACTGATGAGACTTCTTATTCATTAACATTTATAAAACATTCCGAGGGGAATCACTATAGAAGTGTCAAATTCATACTCAACTAGACCTCTTAGATAATTACTCCATAAACTCTATAAAAGCACATCTATTATCCTAGTTTTCAAGGACGGTAAACAGCTTGATTATCTGAATAATCAAAGGAACATAGTTTTGAATATATTTCATATCAAAATACCTGACTACTTGCACTTTGATTAGTTGCACCACCTTATAGTAAGGCATATCTTCATAGGAGTGGTTCATGGAGATTTGTATTGGCATATATAAAGCCTTTCCATAGATGCAGCAGATAACCTGAGATTACGGAAATACTAAACTAGATTATTATACTATACCGTTGTTTTGCTGTAGGAATTTAAATGCATAATGGAAGGAGGTCATGTGCATTATCAAATCAGGATATGATCACTGTACTTGTGTATCAACATGCTGAACTGCAGAAGCCGCTTTAAACCTATTGATAATCACAGAGAGTCTGATAGCTGTCTGTGGAAGAGGAAATCTTCTACTTCTTAAATAATTGAGATTATGTTATTACATACAGATTAGCTTTGCATAATTTTACTTTAACGAGTGCTGGCACTTGCCTATAAAACAAAACAACCCAAATACTTTAGGAGAATGGTTTAAATGGGGTGTGGCTGAGGCCAACTACCCTATCAACAAGGTATATAGCAGTGTGCAGTTTTGACTAACGAACAGTTTCAACATGTGCAAATTACATAAACTTGCACTAAGGATCTTAGAAAACTCAATCAAATATCACTCAGTCCTAGAAAGTCCACTCAATGAATATTTCCAGGGCAGTTAAAAGCTGTAGCAAGGCTAACATATTCCAAGAGCAGGTGTGTCACAGTGGTACTTGAGAGTCTATAGGTAGATTTTGAACGTAAAAGACAGGTATGGCTTATGAGGTTGTGTCTCCAGAACAATGCTGCTGATCAGAAGCTCCAAGAGCTACACACAAAGTTCTTCACAATGAAATTCTGACAACACGAAGGAGTTTAATATGTGAAAATAGGTCTCCACAATGGTATCAGGACCGCTCCTGGCTGAATATTACCCAATTCTTTCACTTTAAAACTTGGACAAAGAGTCTATTTTTAAAATAGTGAATTGGTTCCCAAATTTAGCTTCACCATCGCCATATGTTTCACATTTCCACAGGAAGAAAAATTTATTACATTGCCTAAATGGATAGTTTGATTGCATAAAGAGGTATTAAAAAACAATTATCAAAACCCCACATCAATGAAGCAACTTTTCATTCACCCTGTAGTAACTTTACAATTTCACTAGCCAGATCATAAATCTTACTAACCAGCCTCCTATAAATCTAGATAGCCAAACTTTAAAAGAGGTTGACCACATAAGTTCTCTTCTGATTTTTTGTTTTGTTTTGTTTTGTTTGAGAAGTTAATTTTCTAGGTTTCAGAAAACTGTTCTGAAGACACTTTGCCTTCTGCTTCCCTCAGACTTCGCATTCTAATCTTGGTGGTATCTGTACAACCTTACCCTCTGCATGTAAAAGAACTATCAGTTCCTCTTTCTTGCATCAAAAATTGGGGGGCATTCATGGTCATCATCATATGATTCTACTACACTGAGTAGACTGAGAAAAATATATCACCAGCCAGCTTATCTCTGTTATTCTTCTGATGTGCAAGTTGGCTCCAATGCCAATCTACAAATCTCATCTAATAACATCTTCAGTGTCCATGGAGATGGAAAGCATTACATTTGCCCCATTCTTCAAACAGTAGGAGCCATTCTTCCAGCCTTAACTGTCTCTGAACATTGGCTCAGTTAAAACAACATGTCTTAAATTAATAGCTAGTCGTGACAAACCATTTTATGCCAACATGCCCATCTTAAATAGCGCAAAAATTGACTATTTCTCTGTGGACAGCTTACTACACTGAAAGCAAAAAGTGGCCACTTCTGCACTAATCCTGCAACTCTACACAGGAAGTTTTAAGTATATTGACTCTGAAGTCATTATTTTGAATCCACATCAGCTATGAAACAGGGAAAGAAAGTCTGTGGTTTCTTTCATGTATGTATTTATTTTCTAGTACATAACTACCATAACATAATGGTAAAATGTTCTCATGAAACTATGGAAACCTAGATGTATCTTAAATGTCACTAAAGTACCTAACCAGAATATCATAGCAAATGCACTATCCACATAATGAATCAAGGCACATACACAATAGAAGTAAACTGCACTTACAATCTGGTTAACTTCAGCGTGTTCTGGAAAAGCAGCTCGGGTAAAACCTGTAATTTATTCTTGTTCAGACGCCTAAATAAATAAAGAGAATACAGTTAACACAAAAAAGGCATTAGAATAATTTTCATACTCAGGAGCCTATTCCATCTTCCACAACACATGTAACTCCCATTAAAAGATGTGAAAAGCCATGGTATTAAGCTAGTACAGAATGGTATTAAGCTAGCCTTTGTGCACATTATTAATACACAGGGTCAGCACATCATGCCATGTGTAGACCACCTGGCCAGCTCCTTGAAAAATAAGATAGAAAAAGCAAATATTAAGTCAGAATGCTAAACTGTGTACAAGTGTATCTGAGCGTTAAGTCGTATTGGATGCTTACTAATATACAAATCGCATGGCTCCCCTGCTGAGTTTTCAGTGCTTTGAAGAGATTGGCAGAAGGTATCTGGTTTTCATCTTTCTTTCTAAACATGTAGGCAATAATAAGTTAAATATCCCAACCATCCTGGAATTATTTCCAGACTGCCTATTGTATCTACTGTACATGGTCACATTAATTTTTGTTTTAAAAAATTGTACATTAAACATTAACTTTGGAAATCTGAGCACTATTGTGAAAAGTATGAAAACACACTTTTAATGGGACTACTGCATCCTTGCAACCTATTTTAGTAAAAGTATCTCCTAAAATAACTTTTGGGGGACCTGTTTTAATATTTATTTTCTAAGTAATTTTAACATATTCATTTGACCAACTTTTGCATTAACTCACTAACACATCCTGCTAAGTGGGAAAAGTTTCTTTGCCCATCCTGCCCTCCAAAAACTACAGAAGTATCTATCATCCCGAAGTAAAAATTATCTTTATAACAGTCATTCAAAACTGAAATCAGCTTAATGTAGACAAAGCAACCCATTTTAGAAACACAAGTTAAATACTGCAATGTACAGCAGAAACAGACATCTGTTCATCTACAAGCTCAGTAAATGTTGCTTAAATGTAACAATTGACCTGAACTCACAGAAAAGACATTCAAAGCTAAAACTAAATATCTGGCTCCAGTCTCCCACAGAATAGTTCTGTTTTGTGTCTCTCTATAGCTTAAAAAAACAACACACAACATTTGGCTAATCTTCCCTGAATGTTTGTAACAGTAGTAATGAGTCTGATTCCATGATATGATGGGGGTTACTAGGGTTCTGCTCTCAAAAGCCACGTGGACTATTTAAGAGAAATACTGATGCTTAGCCTCCAATTCCTGGCTTCTAATTTTCTTGGATGCTGAGTACTTCATTTAATTTTCCATGCCTTTCTGGATTTATTCACCATTTTGGCCTGAAAGATCTTCCTTAGGGATCAGTCTAAGGTCACTGGGACTGAAAGGCTGGAGTTTTCATATGGCTACCATATGAATAAATCCAGCAACAATGGCAAAAGGCAACCATATATGTACTTCTCATCCTGATATCAAGAACAGACAAGGTTGGGTTTGGAAGATTTGCATACGATCGGACATACTCAAAATTAAAGACATACCTAATGCAAACAAGTTATAAAATTGGTTCACCTTCCAGTACATTTCAGTAACAAACACCCAAGTTAGTTTTCTAGGCAAATGCAAGTGCATTTAATGACTAAACACAGCAATAAATGAAAGCAGCAGAGAATCCTGTGGCACCTTATAGACTAACAGACGTTTTGGAGCATGAGCTTTCGTGGGTGAATACCCACTTCGTCAGATGCATGCACGAAAGCTCAATGCATCCAAAACGAGCGCTTCTGTTAGTCTAGGTGCCACAGGTTCTCTGGCTGCTTTCAGATCCCAGACTAACACGGCTACCCTCTGATACAATAAATGAAGACTAATCAAAGCCACGAACAGGTTAGTCCAGCAGATGGGGGATTCTAAGGTCACGTCTAGACTAAGCCGCCCGTATCGGCGGGTTAAAATCGATGCTCGGGTCGATATATCGCGTTCATCTAGACGCGATATATCGATCCCTGAGCGCGCTTATATCGATTCCGGAACTCCACCAACCCCAACGGAGTTCCGGAATCGACATGGCGAGCCGCAGACATCGATCCTGCGCGGTGAGGACGGGTGAGTAAATCGATTTTAGATATTCGACTTCAGCTACGTTATTCACGTAGCTGAAGTTGCGTATCTAAAATCGATTTTCTCCCGTAGTGTAGACCAGCCCTAAGTCTAAAAATGACTAGCAGAATGAACTATAAGGAAAGCAATTATTTTTTGATAGCACATAGCCAAATAGGGTGTGGATAGTTTCTGTCACTTCTAGCATTAACTAGCTTTGACTAACTTAACCATCAAGTTGTTCTTGTTTTGCTGAAGTTGAAGTGAAATCTGTGTAGTCCACATCTAAAAGAAGTTATATATGGTACCTAAAATACTCTAAAATACATTATCTGGTAGGTAAATTAAGATTCATGCAGATTTCAAGCTGAGATGCTGTTATCTGCAACTATCCAAGAGCTCATAGCATTTTTCTTAATAGTAGTTTGACCTGGCCAGTTTTGGGACCAATCTTCCTCATCCTTCTGCTCTTTTTACATCTACTGGTTAATAACTGCCCTCACCTTTTACCCCCAGAGATCGAATCATTGCAGTGGTACAATTTTCACTTTTAGTTCCTTTGTGTGGAAAGGCGTTGACAATGCTACATTTCATACCACAAATACATATCCGTGTTAGTTATTACATCTGTCAGTTAACTGAAGAAGAAAACCTAAGTATCTTAATACCTTTGAGGGCATTTTGCATACCTTTCTAATTTCCTGTAGATAGACTTGTCATCATGGGTGATAATTCCGGGACCAGCATTTCAACACCACTATTCTAACTTTATCAACAATTATACTATTTACCAAAGGGAATTCTATGGAAAGAGCATCACTGTAAGGAAGTTGGTTTTTGGAATATGCTGATTGACTGATACTTTACGTAGTCAAGACTCTGGTAACTTTCAGCTCACTTCCATCTGTTTTTACTCAATGTGATGTTCCACTCCATAATGCTTTATAGAAATATGCTTATTAGTGTAAATATGACATAACTGGAATATGTTTTATGCTAGATATGCCATGCAACATATCTTTGCAAAGGTTATGATCTACTGAATATATTCATCCTATTTGTATGCATGTATCATTTTTATATCTGAAGTTATGAACATTGGCTCTATGCTTGAATTTTAAGTGTTTGCTGTAGGAAGTATATAAGACAGATTTGGTCAACATAGTGGGAAAGGGTTATTCAAGTAATTGGGAGTACTTAAACTAACAATGGACTTTGGGAGATGCCAATCCACATCTGAGCTTTCCTGGGAACGTTCAAACTAACATGTAAACAATGGTGTTGGCCTGCAAAACGCTGAATCATTCATAGACATGTGACTAAGAGAGTGGTGAAGCACTGGAATGGGTTACCTAGGGAGGTGGTGGAATCTCCATCCTTTAGAGGTTTTTAAGGCCCAGCTTGTTAAAGCCCTGGCTGGGATGATTAAGTTGGGGTTGGTCTTGCTTTGAGCAGGGGGTTGGACTAGATAACTTCCTGAGGTCTCTTCCAACCCTAATCTTCTACGATTCTATGATAAAGTTAAAACAGACAGGTCCAATGTGCATTGCTGCTGACAAATAACTATGGTGGGCAGTCTTTTCTGACACTGACAAGCATTTGAAACAATACTGTTTAAGGAACATATGTCATTTACATAAAGTTACACCACAATGTACTGCTGTAACTTGGCTACCCACCTGTATAAGTCCATTTGTATGTTTTTACTCCTACTAATTCAAGAAAAAGACTAGAACCCAGAAACCTCAACTTTCCATAGTGAATCTTCCTACTCTGCATAGGTCTCTGCCTTCCAGAAACTGTTCAGTAGTCTATTATTCTCTCCTAAACAGGACTAGGGATTTCTTTAATAATTGTTTCTGGGTTTTAACTACCTGAAATTTACTGTAACCAAAACATATTTAGGTCTAGGTTGCAACAACCTGGATGCATATCTCAGAGCCAAACTGAAAATCTCAGCCTTCTGATATTTCAACTACAGTTGCACAAATTTCTTCTCTTTTCCATGCTTCAGTGGTCTATATTCTGCTACCAACCCTTTACACTGAAATATTTACTAGCCATTAAAAGGGTTAATATCTTTAAATTCAGAGTCAATTTGCATCTCTCTCTCACTGTGTTCTCTCCTCTGACTTTAATATCTGGGAGCTAACATGAAGGCTTTCAATGGAGGGTCCTCCACTCAACTTCATTCAATAGGGTACAGTGTATGATCCATCTATTTACTTAGCTTCTGAGGACAACGGGACTGTTTGAGCCACGTACTGAGCTTTTTTCATGAACTCTGTCTCAATATTTACAGGAATTCGAATATATCATTGCTGCTGATAATGGTTAATGAATGGTGTTTTGTTTTAAATGTTTCTTCTATCTAAAACATTGCTAGATTTTACTTGAGTTTTAAGGAAGTATAAGAGTACATGAAAAATGCAGTTTGTGCAAAAAGCCTCAGATTAGCAACTCCAGAGACTCGGGTACTGTTTATCCCTGGAACAGTCAAAGCATGGGCAATAGAAATACAGCCTTCGCAAAACTGCTCCACCAACATGCGTCAGCTCTGATTTTGAGTGACAACTGCTAGGAATCAGAGGAAATTTATCCTGCATCTCCACTCCTTTCAGCTTCTGTTCAGAGACTACCAACAGTACTTGATTAATGGTGATTATGTTATGCTCATTTATCTATTAGGAATGGAAGAGATTGTCAGTGCATTTTATATATTCCAGCAAACAACTGTCTGCTGGTTATCACTGCCTCTGATCTGATTCCCGATGGTGTTTTTGAGGTGCAAGAATCCATATCCCATTGCCAATTTCAAGCTAGTCATAGATTCATAGACATAAGGTCAGAAGGGACCATTATGGTCATCTAGTCTGACCTCCTACACAGCACAGGCCACAGAATCTCACCCACCCACTCCTGTAATAAACCCCTAACCTGTGTTTCAGTTATTGAAGTCCTCAAATCGTGGTTTAAGGATCTCAAGGTGCAGAGAATCCTCCAGCAAGTGACCCGTGCCCCACTCTTCAGAAGAAGGCGAAAAACCTCCAGGGCCTCTGCCAATCTGCCCTGGAGGAAAATTCCTTCCCGACCCCAAATATGGCAATCAATTAAACCCTAAGCATGTGGGCAAGACTCACCAGCCAGCACTCAGGAAAGAATACTCTATTGTAACTCAGATCCCACCCCATCTAACATCCCATCACAGACCATCGGGCATATTTACCTGCTAATAATCAAAGATCAGTTAATTGCCAAAATTAGGCTATCCCATCTTACCATCCCCTCCACAAACTTATCAAGCTTAGTCTTGAAGCCAGATATGTCTTTTGCCCCTACTACTTTCCTTGGAAAGCTGTTCCAGTATTTCACTCCTCTAATGGTTAGAAACCGTCACCTAATTTCAATTCATTCTCCTGACTGCTTTTAGAATGTATACTAGAACCAGGCAATGGCTATGGAAATTTTGCCGTGAATATTCATAGACAACATTAAGGAATTAACTTTAGTTGAGTTTATACTCCCCGTTTTTGCAAATATAAAAGTCTCAGTTTCCAGAACAGGAAACTCATCAGCACAACAACACTGAGGTTAATACTGCTGAATGTTCACGAAAAAGTATATCCCCCAGAGAGCAGGTCAGCTTTTCAGAGTTAAATACTCTGAAAACTCCCATTTGAACAAATCAAATTTCCAATTTTGGATATTGCATGCAAACAACTGTTTGCAAAACACCTAGCACCAAGAATTGTTCATGGTAACAAATATATTTGAGAAAACTGCTGTCACAAAAGTCAGACAGTCAGATTAAATCATAGAATCACAGGGCTAGAAGGGACCTCAAGAGGTCATCTAGTCCAGTCCTCTGCACTCATGGCAGGATTAAGTATTATCTAGACCATCCCTGACAGGTGTTTGTCTAACTTGCTCTTAAACATCTCCAGTGACAGAGATTCCACAACCTCCCTAGATAATTTATTCCAGTGCTTAATTACCCAGTTAGGAAATTTTTCTTAATGTCCAATCTAAATCGCCCTTGAGTATTCGAGGATGTATTTCATCAGGCCCTGCTGACTTGGAGACATCTAACTTCTCTAACATCAGAGGGGAAGCCATGTTAGTCTGGATCTGTAAAAGCAGCAAAGAGTCCTGTGGCACCTTGTAGACAAACAGACGTATTGGAGCATGAGCTTTTGTGGGTGAATACCCACTTCATCGGATGCTTGTCTAAGTAATTTTTAATTTGTTCTTTCCCTGTTTTAGCCTCTGATCCTACCTCATTTTCACTGGCATTCACTCTGACATCCAATCGCTTTTAACCTTTTTGGTGAAAAACAAACAAACAAACAAGTCATTTAGCACTTCTGCCATTTTCACATTTTCTATTATTATTTCTCCTCCCTCCCCCCATTGAGTAACTGGTCTACTCTGTCCTTGGTCTCTCTCTTGCTTCAAATGTATTTGTAATATGTTTTTCTGTCACCCTTTATGTCTCTAGCAAATTTAAGCTCATTTTGTGCCCTGACCTTTCTAATTTTGTCCCTACATACTTGATCTGTTACCTGTTATTCATCTAGGGCCATGTCCACACCAGCACTTATGTTGACAAAATATTGTTGCTCAGCGTTGTGAAAAAACAAACAAACAACACACACCCCTGAGCAACATCCAGTTTTGCCTGCATAAGCGCTCATGTGCACAGCACTACATTGGTGGTAGATGCTCGCCCACCAACATAGCTACCGCCGCTCATTGAGCTGGTTCTATTATGTCAACAGGAGAGCCCTCTCCCATCGACATAACGCGGCTATAGGAGTGATCTTACAGCGGCACAACAAGTGTAGACATGGCCTTACGTTTTTATGCACACACATTGTCTGCATGCAGATTAATAGAAATTATGTCCTTTTCATACCCATACAACAATACTGCATAGATTTTAGTGAGGATGGAGCTGGGTCTGTATAAACTTTCTCCTAATGCCCTCCAGGAATCCAACTGCTTTACAGTCAGTTGTGGAAAAGTATTTCTTTTGCATGGAAATCTGAATGCACAGAACACTAAATAATTACGTGTATCATATATAACATGTATTTGCATACTAGAAAAAAGATGCTTACATCAAAACTACACTGAAACTACAAAACACAATGTCCATTCATCACTTATTTTCCATTCAACCAAATTCTAAGTTGCTCCTTTAAACAACCCTCCCATGAGCATTTTGGTATTTCACTCTGTCATGTATTGTTACATTTCAGCTTCCCTGATAATCAAAGCAAAAACAGCCCAGTCAGACCTTCACATTATGATTTGTTGCATGTAATACAATAAACATGTCTGATGGGCCTCAAATGAAAACTGATTCTGAAAACAGGGAGATATTCAAATATTTGATCCCACTATTCCTGTGACTCAAGTGTTTAATAAACTAGGATGCCCCCAAACATCTTCCTCTTTTTGCTCCCAAGTGGTTGCCAAGTTGGCCTACAAAACCCAGCTCCTTAATGGTACTGTTACCTAGAGCCGACTTTCAGAGGTGCTAGTAGAACACAAATTTCTGTCTGTCTACAGATCACATGGGTAGTAAATAAGTTGGATGAATAACTGCTAACTATTAGGAGCGAGTATGCCTACCATGTCTGAAAATCAAGGGTGCAATAGTGAGTTGTTTCAATCTTTGCATAAAGTTACACAGTAAATAAACATTAATATTCAACTTCAGGCTTTACACTTCCATATTAGATAATATCCCTTCTGTTTCTACTACAAATTTACTATTCCCTTTAAACAGTTTTCCAGCATACCCCCCTAGCCTGAGAGGGGGTATCCAGTGTTCACAGGCAGCCTCCCACCTTCAAGACTGTCCCTCAAGTTCTGGATGAAAAACTCAGTCCAGGTCTACACTGGAAATTTACATCAATATAACTACATCACTCAGGGGTGTGAAAAATCCACACCCCCGAGTGATGTAATTATACCAACCTAACCCTTGGCGTAGACAAGAGGGCTTCTGCCATTGACATAGCTACCACCTCTCATGGATGTGGAGAACCTACACTGATGGGAGGAGCCCTCCCATCAGTGTAAGTAGCATCTTCACTGAAGCGCTACAGCAGCACAACTGCACCGGTGAAGTTGCGCTGCTACAGTAACCTGCCCTCAGTTTCAAGCCTCCTTTTAAAAAGGTTTTTGCCCTCTTCCTCTCTGTCCTGGCATGGTGACTTATCGTTATTCGAGTAGTGAAGACCCGCTCTTAACTTGAGAACTGGGATGTTTCCAAGTACCTCCATTAACTCTAATGGCCCATCGTTGCCTTGTCCTGGGTTGCACAATGGATTGTTACTTGAATCTGGTTTTGTGTAAACACCTCGTTGAGGAACTGCCTCTCCCTGACTGATCGCTCGCTGCCCTGCTTTGAGGTGGAGCCAAAGTTCATGATCACAGTTCTCTATATGTACAAATACGTAAGTTCATAACCATAGTCTAAATACGTATCTCCTAATGAGTATTAAATTAAAGACCTTACCAGACATACTTTTATAATACAATAATACAGTATGCAATCAGTTGTCCATTTGGGGGATTTAACCCTTCTGTTTTGCCCTTAGGGTGTTTTCACCCTGATTGTCACAATGACATCAATAGCAAGAACTATAAAAATTCCCACATGACTTCAATCCTTCTTTATTTAACTTTTTTGTATACTAGAAAGAAAACTTCAAAGCCCTTGTCAGAAAAGCCATTATGGAGATTCTCAACATGTGGTATGAGAGTTCCTTATATAGGATTTTTTTTTAAATTAACCTATTTTAGAAGATTAAATGAGCATGTTTTTAAATTTCAACATTTTAAATTCAGAAGAATTGCGCTTGGGAGAATAAATGCTTTAAATGGCTATTTAGGAATGTTACTTTCTTCAAGCTGACTGGTGAGTGCCAGCCAAATGTGAGTGAACCGTAAATGCTTTTTTTCCAAAACACACCATGTCTATAGGTCCACGTCACTGCCACATGGCAGTAGTAATCACAAAGAAAGCTCAGCATAAGCTTTAAGTACAGCTTAAGTACTGAAGCAAATATTAGAAATGCCAGTACAGGGTCTGACAAATTCTATCCTTCACCTCTTCACAAGTGGCACATGAAAGCATGAACCACACAGGCTTTGGGTACACAGCACAGCAGCACCGTTCTCTTCCCAACCAAAAACGCTCAGGGCGGGGGGTTAGAAATTCCACAAGCTGGCTGGAGCCTTTTATCTGCGACAGCATGTCACATCTGCAGCCTTTACTGCCATGCAGCCATTAGGTGACAGAAGAGACAGTGTTAATTGACAAGTTCAGTATGCAAACATTGGCAGGAGAGTGCCACTGATGGAGACAGCATCTCTTTATTTGCACAGGTTTGTTTCACGTAAGTGAACAAGCACATTATACAGTCTGCCTCCTACTTCCTAATTCATTCTCTTTATAGGGCAATGTGAAGTTCAGCAGCTTTAATGACACGTCCCCTCATGCATGGAAAAGGAGAACTGTGTCTTTGATAACACTTGAATGTTGCTTTTCTATTTATTCAGCAGAAGAATCAAGTCAGTTCTCTCATGACCTATTTAAGGTCAAGTTTATTTTACAGAAAGCTGTACTATGTTGATATTTCAAACAATGCTAAATGCTTCACTTCCCTGCTCCTTCCTAGAGCCTGATCCTGCCATGTGATACATTCGTCTTGAGTACAGAATACACTCGACTCCCAGAGTCATGATTTGTCTTCAAACTTTAGGCATTAAAAAATGTACTTTTTATTTTGGGAAGTAAATGAAATGGAATGAGGACTTAATACCAAAATCAGTGTGACAGCTACTGAGGGTATGTCTTCACTACAGAGTTAGCCTGAAGGATTGGCACCTGGGTCAGAGAATCCAGGTTCACTGAGTCCAGGTGTGAGCAGCCACACTGGCCATGTGTCACTGTGACTTCTGGGGGTAAATCCATGGCTCTTTTGGGCTGAAGTAAGCTGAGACGCGCTACGATTCTTTCCCAGTCAATTGTTGGACAACTTGTCTGTCCTGTGCACACTGAGGAATTGTGAGAAGGCATCAGAGAACTATAACGACTCAAATGATGTAGCCTACATCGTCGCTATAAAGAGGGAAGGTTGCCAGCCTGAGTGAAGAGTGGAACCCCGGCTTTAAACTACATCCCTCCCGCCTATGCCAACTAGCCTAGGTTGAAAGTACCACTTCAGCTGGGTCAGAGGTTGCCCTATGTGGAAAAGAGGGAGATTATAGGCAATGCCCAGGTAAGAACCTGGGCAAACTCAGCAGTGAAAAAATAGCCTTAAAGGAAACTTTTTAGAGTATTCACTCTGCTTAAGCTAAGAGCATGGAAGGTCACTGAGAACAAATGTCTTACTATGAATAAAATGCCATTAATTACAATAAGCCTTTAAGTCTGCTACTGAGTGCAGTCAGCTTGCCAAAAACCAAAGCCATTTGTGACCATAGCAGAGAGGACGCACAATGGAAAGTACAGAACGATATTAAAATCAGTTGCAATGTGGATTCATGATCATAACGAGATAATCTGAGCCAAATGTTGATTTTAAAATTATTAATTATGGTGACATTTTCCTTGTGACTACACTGTGTAAAGTAAAGTAATTTAGATAAATCACTACTTTAACTATAGCGCTGGGATATTCAATATATAAGACAACAAGAAGATTTGACAACTAGAATTAAGAATTAAAGCCTAGTTTAGGATTTCTTATTAACTCTGTAATGGGCACAATACATATGAAATGGGAATGACAAAAAGTCACTTTTGGGAACATTTTTACTAGAATTAAAATCTTCAGTAAAGTAAAAATTAAGACAGCAAAGATATCTACTGCTCCAATTAAATGACTGCATGTCATCCATAGAAATGGGCAAGTGTGCTGAACCAACCATTGCCAACAGTTTACTGCAGCTGTGTATCAGAAATATTACAGAATATTTATATAATAGAAATCCACATCTATCAGCATGAATGTGCTGGCACATAGGTCAGAATTATCTGACTGCTTCAGAAGCCACATTAAGCACAGCAAATATGGAAAATGTACTGGCATGTACGGATCTTATGTATTTTTTTCTTAATTTGAGTAAAACACTAGAATTATAAAGAAGTGCTTTACATTTGGTCCTGAGCACAATTTATTGCATTTTGAATTTCACATAAAATGCTTTACAAAGCTCAAACTGAAATTAAATATTTTCAGACGAAAAACATTTGGAAAATGGCGTCCAAGCTGATACTGAATTTAGAAGCCACATTGAATTATTTATCTGTCCATCAGTTCAGCCAGTGCCACAGGGGAGTGCTACTATCATAAACAAGATCAACAGCTGTTCTTACAAAGCACATACTTCCAAGTTACTTCCTGTGAAAGACTGAAGAGGTCCCAGCATGGTTTTATAGAAAAACATTACACGAATCTTCATTTGTTTGCTCCCTGGAATTCTCATTTACTGAGACCTGTCACCTGAGGAGTCCATTCATGAGGGACTGCCTAAGAGAATAAGGCACTGCTTGCTGTGTAACAATGGCAGAACAGTAGCAACAGGAGGTGTTTTAGCCTGATGATCCAGTCTAAAGTAGAGTGAACCACAGTGTTACACTCTGGGAAATAATGCACTTAGATGCCTGTCCCTAGGAAAGTGCCCCAGGAACAACTGGGGAGAGATCACAATATGGCTGTACTGTATATGTAACACATGTAAATTCTCATGTATTGAGAATACAAGCTTCCAGTCTTACTAGGACACTGAGTAGGATTTAAAGCCGCCACCATTTTCTATAAAATATGACTTAGATGCTCAATTTTCAGTAAAGAAAACTAATCTGACACCAGGGTAGTTGAAGCGCATGTCTTTAGAATGGTTAATTGCTGCACAGCAAGTCACAATATGCCTAATTCTTGGAATGAGCCTCAGTTTTCTGCACAAGCAATTTAACTTATATAATAGGCTGTAGCTACGTACAAACTTGTGAAATATCAGGGAAGAGCATGAACAGGTTCCTAAAATTCTGAGTGCAATTCACAGCAAGAATCTATTAAAGTGGAGAGAAGCTTAGTGTGACCATCTGTCAAGGTATTTTTCCCCCAGTTTGAACTTTAGCGATCAAAAGTGGGAACGTGCATGGACACTTCTAAGCTTAATTTCTAGCTTAGATCTGATAGCACCACCACCAGCCAAAATATAGTGTTTGGCACACTTTCTGTTCCCCCAAAACCTTCCCGGGGGAACCCAAGACCCAAACCTCTTGGGTCTTAAAACCAGGGGAAATAAACCATCCCCCCTCCTTTCCCCCTCCCAGACTTTCCCTTCCCTGGGCTACCCTGAGACGCTCCACTGATCCAAACTCCTTGGATCTTAAAACAGAGAGGAATTAACCTTCCCTCCCCCTCCTTTCCCCCCACCAATCCCTGGTGAGTTCAGACCCAATCCCCTTGGGTCTTAAACAAGGAGAAAAAAACAATCAGGTTCTTAAAAAAGAAAGCTTTTAATTACAGAAAGAAAAAGTAAAAATTATCTCTGTAAAATTAGGATGGAAAATGTTTACAGGGTAGTCAGATTTATATAGCCTAGAGGGACTCCCTCCCCCCAGCCTGATATTCCAAGTTAAAGCAAACAGAGGTAAAACTCCTTCCAGCAAGATACACATTTGCAAGTTAAGAAAACAAACATAAGACTAATTTGCCTTTTCTAGCTAGTACTTACTAATTTGAACATGAGAGACTGTTTCAGAAAGACTGGAGAAATCTGAGTTGCACGTCTGGTCCCTCTTAGCCCCAAGAGTGAACAATGAACAAAACAAACAGCACAAACAAAGACTTCCCTCCATCAAGATTTGAAAGTATCTTGTCCCCCACATTGGTTCTCTGGTCAGGTGTCAGCCAGGTTTACTGAGCTTCTTAACCCTTTACAGGTAAAAGAGACATTAACCTTTAACTATCTCTTTATGACACCATCAAGCTCTTACAAGTAGTATAAACTTAAAACTGGCAAATTTATGTGTGCAGTCATTGAGTATTGCAGGATTATCTACCTACAGATGACCGTGTGTGATACACGGCCATGCCTCTACATAGACCACAACTGTTTTCAACACCAGCTTCATATAATCAATTCTTCATTATTAGACATTAGTTTAATTCAAGGCATGTCCCTTTTCACAAGGCTGTGAAGAATGACGGAAATATCTGTATTGCTTGAGGAAAGGCAATACAGGTGAGACATCGAGAGAGAGACCGAGATAGAAATTGCAGGTGGAGAGCCTCTCTCTCCCTACCTGGATACAGGCAGAGCATATAGCAAGACTGTGGAACTAAGGCAGGAGCTCTGAGCAATGCATCTGAGGCAACAGGGCTCACCTCAGCTTTGAAAGGTTTTGAGCAAGCCCCAGGTTATTTTTAACCCTTTCCGCCACATGCAGTGTATCTTTGGGTGAATGGACAAAATGTGTGTCGGGGAAGAGCTGTTTGGAGTCAGTCAGTTTAATTAGCTGCTAGTCACAGGCTCCTGGAAAGGCCTAACTTGCAGGCACCACTTGGGCCTGTCATATTAGCATGGTTGAAACCCAGGGGACTATCATCCCAGAATCCCATTGAAAGACTTGTCTACATAGAGATTTAGCAAGTGCCATGCCAGGGTGTACATCTACAACATGCTAAACTGCTGTGCAGTAACTGGCCATTTCAAACAGCAGTAGGTCAGGAACTTCTAGTGCACAGGCACAGCAGTTCACATGGCTAGTTAGGACATAGCAGGCTAGTAGTGCTGTAGACCTACCCCTTCCCACCTACCCCCGGCTTGCTCTGCACTAAGTTTCCATGTAGAAAAGCCCTAAGAGTGGTAAAACTGTGGGGTTCTACCAGGAGAGAGGTGAAGGTAGTGAAACCTGTCACTTGAGGGGTCCATTCACACGGGACTGCCTAAGAGAATAAGGCACCGCTTGCTGTGTAACCATGGCAGAACAATGGGAATAAGGGGTGTTGTAACCTGGTCATCCAGTCTAAAGTGGGATGAACCACAGAGTTACACTCTGGGCACTAAAGCACATAGATGCCTGTTCCTAGGAAAGGGCCCCCAGGAACAACTAGGGAGAGATCATGGTATGGCTGTACTGTACATGTAATACATTAGTAAAAAGGTTAACATTTGAGACAAAGTAACGAGAACAAGTCCAAAGTTCACACGCAGCATCTCTACCATTCTTTGTGAATATTTGCCTAACAGCCTTGGACTTCAATTAAAAAAAAAATGATTTGGGTTATGGAAATAAAGCTTTTCGCACTTACTGACCAGACACCGGATAGTTTAAGATGATTGCAAAAGTTCATGCTATTAAACAATTCAGTTAATCTTTAATAAAACATTACTAACGCACACTTATGTGTGGTTTACAGGTGAGCAGGAACCTCAGAAGCACTTCAATATTTTTCATGGTTGGGCCCTACTTGATAGCAATCCCATGCACATAGCTTTTGGTATGTGAGACATGGGAAACACTTTGTTCAATCTCATCCAGAAGCTTCAGCTTGATGTTGAAACTGATATTCACAAACAAGTTTAGTGTAGAGGTCTGTGGAGAATGAGGTATTTATCTGTATTATTTGTTTCTATGAACATCATGCACACCTCACTTTATCTTCTTGACATTATCCTGCTTTACTCCAAGGAGTTACATCAAAAGAGACTTTTGGAGGGAAACGAACAGGAACAAAACGAGGTACCATCAGAGAGAATACAAAGTCCTTAAAGAAACAATGGAGAAGTGATTAACTGGGGAATATCCACCTGTCTGGCTCCTGTGTGGGTTAAAAAGGGATGCTAAACCATTAAAGTCCCTCATTTTGGGAAGAAGGAGTTTTGAATGGTAACAGCAGCAGCTGGAGATGCACCTATGATGGAGACAGAGAATACTGCATGGCTTGTCTGCCTCTCCCAGCCTAGGAGCTGGGATAGCTGGTCTGAGTGGAACTGATCCAACACTTGCAAGGAAAGAATGAAGCATACAGAAGACCAACCCTTCACTGTTTTATCCTTTTCCCCATCTTGCTGTGTGCTTTTGGGTGAATAAACAATTCTTTACATTTAAACTATTTTGAGTCACTTTAATCAGCTGCTCCCAAAGACAAGTTCTCCTGCAGGTGACAAGAAAAGTTGGGCCTGTCATATTTACACAGCTGGGGAACTGTAAGGCTGCGCCCAGACATCCAGTCCCAAAGGGGTTGGACCAAAATGTCCTCCACTACAGAGAGATGAGAAGGAGGCCAAGCCTGCCACGTGAAGGGTGTATTCAAGAATGATTGCAAAAAGGCCAAAACACAGCTCACCTAGTAACAAACTAAAACAAGAAACTGGGTGGCAAGTTCCTGACTCATTACCCCATTCCAATGTTGAAAATAGTTTTCAGTAACAAGTTTTCCTTCTGTGCAGGAAATCTAAAAGCTACAGCCACAAAGCAGAAAACAAAAGTAACCTCTTCAAACTATGTACCTAACCAGGGACAAGCAATTCCTAGGACATTTGAGGTAAACTTCCTGTTAGCAGAGTCTTAACGGTAAACAATTCTCTTAAGGCAGAACTAGCTTGTCATCTGCCACTTTAGGCCAACACGTTAAAAGCCTGAATAGGGGAAGCTGGTTAGCTTTTCAACCCTCTTTATGTCATATTCTAAGCCAGTAACTATTTGAACAATATATAAAGGGGAAAATGTAATTTATGATGGCATGCAAGGTCAGTTATACCACAACTGAATATCCCTCCATCTCCAAGTACTATACCACATATGGAAGTCCTATACCACATGGGCATGAGAACATTCTTTTAACAGAGATCTCTGCATTGCTCACCCTAATATATTTTTTTTTAATTTGTCATTGGGCACCAAGTACTTTTCTTTTTTTTCCTCATAACTGGACCATCCCCTGGGAAAAAAGTAATGGTCCATCAACCTTTTGGCCCAGCATACTGTTAGTTAGTAGGCATCCACTTGGCCTACAGAGGGATATATCTACAGAATCTTTTGTAAAGTACTGAAAACAAAAGGTTTGTATCACAGCATCTGAAATTATGAAGCCTCTGTAAAGTCAGATACGTGATTTACGCTGGATTTTGCTGACATTTAGCCAAGTTTCTCCAGAAAGAAAAGGACCAGAATTCACAGAAGTCTAGACTATCTCCTCAAGTGTGCAAACCTATTCCTATTCCACGGATACATTAAATACTGTGAATTTTTGTATTTCAAAACTTCCAAGGTGTGACACTCTATAGAATATGTGGGACACTTTACAATATTGTTGATACCAATATTGTAGCATTGAAAGAAATCTGACCAGATATGTGGTGTCAGGTATCTGCAAAAATGTTATAAATTTGCCAGATATGATAATCTTGTTTATATGTTTGTATCACCTTTGTATTATGAGTTATAGGTATGTTTGGTATATCTGCCTTTCCAAACCTGTGCTGTGTTTCTAGGTGACACCCTCAGACAGACTGGCATCAGCACTAGGCCTACTTGATGGCCCATCAAGGGACATCAGCTGTACAATGAACCCGTTGAAAGGAACCAAGGTCTACACCTTATGAGGCAGCAGTAAATCATGTGGTAGCCTGTGGACGGAGAACTCTAAGGTTTCCATGCTATGTGCTGGGCACTTGTGTTTGGAACAAAGGAAATCAGTTGCACACATATAAAATGGGAAATGACTGCCTAGAAAGAAGTACTGTGGAAAGGGACCTGGGGGCCACAGGGGCTCACAAGCTAAATATGAGTCAACAGTGTAACACTGTTGCAAAAAAAAGCAAACATCATTCTGGGATGTATTAGCAGGATTATTGTAAGCAAGACCAGAGAAGTAATTCTTCTGCTCTACTACACTCTGATTAGGCCTCAAGTGGAGTATTGCATCCAGTTCTGGGTGCCACATTTCAGGAAGGATGTGGACAAATTGGAGAGAGTCCAGAGAAGAGCAACAAAAGTGATTAAAGGTCTAGAAAACATGATCTATGAGGGAAGATTGAAAAAACTGGGGTTGTTTAAGTCTGGAGAAGAGGAGACTGAGAGGGGACATGATAACAGTTTTCAGGTATACAAAAGGTTGTTACAAGGAGGAGGGGGAAAATTGTTCTACTTAACCTCTGAGGATAGGACAAGTAATGGGCTTAAATTGCAGCAAGGCAGGTTCAGGATGGACATGAGGAAAAAGCTTCCTTACTGTCAGAGTGGTTAAGCACTGGAATAGTTTGCCTAGGGAGGTTGTAGAATCTCCATCAGTGGGAATTTTTTTTTATTTTTTTTTTTAAGAGCAGGGATGGTCTAGATAATACTTTGTCCTATCTTGAGTGCAAGGAACTGGACTAGGTGACCTCTTGAGGTCCTTTCTAATTCTATGAAATATAAGCTATATGGCAAAAGACTATAAAAGGCAGTTGCATCTTCTCCATTTTGTCTTCCTTCCTGCTGCTTACCGCTGGAGTAACTTTTTTACAGACTGAAGCTCCAAACAAAGGGATGTGGATGTGTTCCAGAGGGACATTCAAGCCAGCAAACTCACTAATGCTGCTAAGAACCTGATATATGGACTCTGAAGTTTTTGTATATAGGTGACTGCTTTGCCATTTAGCAACTCTTTCTTGTTCTTTCTTTTTTCTTTATAATAAATCTTTCATTCTAGATACTAAAGGATTGGCTGGCAACATGGTATTTTGGATAAGCTCCAACCTACTATTGACCTGGCAACGTGGCTGGCCCTTTGGGGGTCAGAAGAACATTTTGTATAGGAGAAAAGTTTTTAAAGAACTCCTCACCTTACTGTACTTAGGTGCTGATTGGGAGCCAAAGAACTAGAATGCAAGAAAGGGTGCTGTGAATTTTTTTTTAATTATTATTTATTTATTCTGTTTCTTGATAACCAGTATGGAGGATCAGAAGCACAGTTTGTGACTGTTGAAGAGTGTAACTTGAGTGTTAACCACCACTTTGGGGCGTATCTGCTCTCCTTTTTGCAGCCTACCTGGACCTTGGCATTTCCAGTGAGGACTGCCCTAGGCACACAAGGTATACAGTAACTCCTCATTTGAAGTTGTCCCAATTGATGTTGTTTTGTTGTTACATTGCTGATCAATTAGAGAACATGCTCATTTAAAGTTGTGCAATGCTCCTTATAACACTGTTTGGCAGCTGCCTGCTTTCTCCACTGCTTGCAGAAACAGCAGCCCATTGGAGCTAGCTGGTGGGGGCCTGGAACCAGGGTGGACCAGCAGCCCCGCATCAGCTCCCTGCTCCCCTAGGTTCCCTGTGCAGCAGCTGCCCAGCAAGCTATCAATTGCCGCGAAGTTCAGCTGTCCCCTCACCCCAACCACCATGTGCTGCTCCTGCCCTCTGCCTTGGAGCTGCTCCTGGGAACCTCCTGCATGCTATGCGGAGGCCAGGTGAGAAGAAGAGTGCTGTCAGGATGTCCCTCTTGTGACAGATCCAAACCAGTGGGGTACAGGAGTCTGATAGAGGGCAAATATACTGGTCACTGGATAAGCAGTTTTCTATTCCCTGAGTGACCAGAGCAGGGGCTGCTCTAGAGTAATCAGGAACTTGCTAGAACTAATTAAGGCAGACAGGCTGATTAAACCACCTGCAGCCGATCAAGACAGGCTAATCAGGGCACCTGGGTTTAAAAAGGAGTTCACTCCAGTCAGGTGAGGGGGAGCCAGAGGAGAGGAAGTGCGTCTGAGGAGCTGGGAGCAAGAGGCACAAGGAGCCGAGAGTGAGAGGCTGTGCTGCTGGAGGACTGAGGAGTACAAGCGTTATCAGACACCAGGAGGAAGGTCCTGTGGTGAGGATAAAGGAAGTATTTGGAGGAGGCCATGGGGAAGTAGCCCAAGGAGTTGTAGCTGTCCTGCAACTGTTACAGGAGGCACTATAGACAGCTGGCAATCCCAGGCGCCTGGATGAGCAAATGCCATAAGGCAGGACCCACCCAGGCAGAGGAGGACTTTGTCACACCCCTCCCCCTACCTGTACCCCCATCTCCACAGAGCAGGGGGAACACGACAGGACTCAGGCCAGAAGGAACCTGCTGGTGGCAGCTTACTGTTCAACTTGCTGATCTACTTAAAAGGCAGTGTACTCAGAGTGGGTCCGGCTACTTAAAGGGGCAATATCTCTCTCTCTCTACTCACTCACTCACTCACACTCACACACAGTTTCTCTCTGCCATGCTGTCTCCCCTCCCTCCATTTGTGCTGCCTTGTAGAGTGTGAGGCTACATTAACAATGTTTTAACCTTGAGGGCTCAGTCAAGTGCTAGTTCATCATTTAGCAGCAAGGTTTCCTGGGAAATATCCCACCCTCTGACTTCACCACCTCAGCCAAGCTCACAATCATTATTGCTGTGTACAGTATTAATTGTTTGTTTTAAATTATAGTGTGTGTGTGTGTGTGTGTGTTGTGTGTGTTATGAGAGAGTGTGGGGAGAGAGGAGAGGGAGTTTTTTGTCTCGACGAAATTAGAACCTAACCCTCCACTTTATATTAATTCTTATGAGGTTGGATTCCCTTAACATCGTTTTGCTTAAAGTTGCATTTTCAAGGAAAAAAACTAAAATGTTACTTATCAGAGGGGTAGCCATGTTAGTCTGGATCTGTAAAGCAGCAGAGAATCCTGTGGACCTTATAGACTACACGACGCTTGGAGTGTGGGCTTTCATGGGTGAATACCCACTTCGTCAGAGCAGGTAGTGAGATTTCCAGGGGCAGTATATATATGCTAGCAGCAGCTAGAGATAACGAGGTTAGTTCAATCAGGGAGGATGAGGCCCTGTTCTAGCAGTTGCCAACTACCGATGCCACTCTGCCCACTACTACATCGGTGCACCATCACAGGGAACCTAACCAGAATCGCCACACCATCACCGGTTCATTCACTGCAAGCTCACCATGTAATATACGCCATCATTGCCAGTAATGCCCCTCTGCTATCGTACTCGGGCCAAATGGACAGTCACTATGGAAAAGGAATAAATGGACACAATCAGATATCAGGAATGGCATATACAAAAACTGTAGGAGAGCACTTCACTCCCTGGCACACTATAGCAGTTTAGGGGCCATCCTGCAGCAAAAAACTTCAGGACCAGACTTCAAAGAGAACTGCTGAGCTTGGTTTCATCTGCAAATTTGCACCATCAGCTCTGGACTAACAAAGACTGTGATGGCTTGCCATTTACAGAACCAGTTTTCCTCTCTTGTTTTCACGCCTCAACTGCTAGACAGGGCC
Organism: Chelonoidis abingdonii; assembly: GCF_003597395.2. Taxonomy (NCBI): domain Eukaryota; kingdom Metazoa; phylum Chordata; order Testudines; family Testudinidae; genus Chelonoidis; species Chelonoidis abingdonii. Next base: position 80,957,466 of record NC_133775.1, on the reverse strand, counting down.
TCATCCTCCCTGATTGAACTAACTCGTTTCTTTCTAGCTTGGTTGCTAGCATTTTTATACCTGCCTGTGGAAATCTCCACTACCTGCGTCTGACAAAGTGGGCATTCACCCACGAAAGCTCACGTTCCAAAACGTCTGTTAGTCTATAAGGTGCCACAGGAGTCTCTGCTGCTTTTAAAATGTTACTGTACCTAGTTGCATTATCTTCTCTAGTGTGCAGTAGATATGGAGATCAGCGACCCAGTGTAGGAAGGAATTCAATTTTAAGAATTGTTAGAAATATAATTTTCATTATGGCCTATAACCATTTTATAAGATACCTTGTGCACACACTTGAATTTGTGTCATGATAAACTAAGTGTCATTTCTCTATCAGCTCTGTACACTTGTGCAAGAGTGCATTTAGGGAATTTTTGTTTGTAACATTGTGTGCATGTGATCTCTGAGGCAAAGAGAGATGGCTGTTGAGGAGCTCAGCCTTCATGTGTCATAAGGAAGAAGTGTACATAGAATACATAAAGAGCTCCACTGTAGCCCTTGCCTAGTTTGGCACACATATGGTGAATGTCTGAGCATTCTATTATCGAGCAACTAGTAACATATGAAGTGGATTATCTTCTTGGTTTAAACCGAGGTAATCACATACCAAAACTACCTTAGATGAACATCATTACTTTAAGTCAAGCACTCAGAAGTCAAAGAATGTAATGCAACCTTAATTCAGTCCCCTCATGCACAAGTATTACGCAGGAACTATTTTTTCTAATCTATACCTGCATCATTCAGTGTAGGATTAGGATGGCGTGAAGGTTCAGGCAAGGGGCCACAAATTCTACATGAAGGATAATAAACCTCTTTGGAGGGATACCTTGTTCACTAGGCACCCGTTGTCATACATGCTGAATGAGGCAAGGACGTATGGGAATAAATTATAGACTACTGTGATGCAAAGTAATATAGAGAAGGAGATGTAAGTTTGTGCACAAACTTAACTTTGACATATCCTTACCAAGTGCTTCATTTGGAAAGCATATCATTATTTTAATGTACTTTATATGAAATAGTTTTTATCTACAGTCATTTGTTCACCCCTAGGGCAGGGCTAGAGCATCAACCAGCTTTTTTCTTGATACCATGCTTTTTTCAATACTCCTGCTTCGAAGAAACATGGCAGTTAGTCACACTGCTGAACAGAGTAGAAGGAATTCCTGAAAAGCATACGCTGTCAAGGAAATAGACTGTCTGTAATTAAGTAGATCATTATCTGCCATTTTTAAATAATCATAGGCCATTATAACCTGGACCAAGTGGCTTCTGCTTTCATTGCTGGCAAGTTCAAAGATAATGTCAGACTACCTCACTGACATTCCTCTTTTCCAATGGATCAGACTGCATGTGCATGCAAGAATACATACATACACATAAAGATCCTTTAAGCTTTTCCAGACATCTATACCTCCCCTGATTTGCAACTGTGACAAATCCCCATGTATAACTAATTAAAGCCTTTCTGCTCCAACCAACTTTTTTAGTATTTCAATTTATGCTATGAAATAGCCATATTTTGCTACTAACATTTCAGGTCTGAGCAGCTCATTTACAACAATATGCCACTGCTACGATTGGTTTTTCATTTTGGCTAATTCCTTTCTCAAGTACAATCTGCTCACATGTAGGATTTTAACATGCATTTGAACCAAAGTCTGCATAATAGTTTATATCCTCAGCCCCACACACACTTCTCTATCCACCCGCCTTCCTTCCATCTGAAATAAGGTCAGGGTAAGTAGATTCTAACAGAACCAAGCTTTCAAGATTATATCCAAACCTGGTTTCATCTCAAACTAAAGCACAGATGTTATCCTTCTGAGAAATAAGTAAATGACCAGCCTGTGGATTGAACCCAACGGTCTTCTTGAATAGCTTCCAGGTGTTTCAGCAGTGGTGCCACTATCAGACATAGTGTTCTGTCAAAGTTACCCTGTGTTCTCAGTAAACTTCTCTCCAGACTCATCAGATATTTCTAAATGATACACAAGTAAACTTAACTGACATCAAGCCATTTTGATTAGTCTACATATAAACATAGAGCAACCTCTCTCTTTCCCATCTCATACCCTGAAAACCAGTGTTTATTGTTTAAAATTAGTTGCAACAGAACTCACATTTAAGCAAGCATTATGTTAGATGTCAATGTGCAATGTATTAAGTCAGTGTTCTCTGCATTGCCTATAATCAAATGGTATTCAGTTTTAGGACATAGTTAGCAAGATTAAAATCATATGATCATCAAAAACTGGAACAGAACCTCTGTATTAAGTATTGAGAAGATTATTTTTTCCACTGTTCTTAGTGCTTTATTCTCTCCTCAAAGGAAACATATTGCTCCCATTTCCTTTACATGATAGTGAACTGTAAGAGGAGAACTGACCCATTTAAGTTTTAACCTCTCAAGAAGCAAATCTTAGGTGCCCGCAGCCTGTGATTGTGAACGAGCAGTTTGGCCCTAAATGTGTAGTTCACCAGCGCGACCCAGCTTTCAGAATGTTTAATATCTTTCAGAGCTGAGGCAAAGAGGAATTCAGTGAAGTCTCCCTAACAGGTACTATAACTAACAGAACGTCATTCCCGTATAAGGTTTATATCCCAGTTGTGGAGCTTTATTTTTCCTGTGATGCGTGTTGATTTTAAACCACAAGAGAACATGTATTGAGATATCTGAGGTGTTTCAGATCAGATGCTCCATGAAGACGCTGTCCAATATTTGGATTTTTAGAGTTTCCAGATCACGTTTTATTTTTCCAAAAACATTAGTATTGCTGTACTAGCCCCAGAACAGTGTGACTGGATTTAAAGGCTACTGGGAAATTACTTGTTGCATGTACTCACAAGACATACAAATATATTTTCACAACTGGAGAATGTTATAATTTAAGGTGAAATGTGGTTGAATATTCAAAGAATTTTTAGAGCAATAAAATAATTTCTGGTAATATTGTGGCATAAACGTTCAAAATAAGATAATTTGATAGCAAATCTCCAGAATTTTCACTTTAATGGTTTGTTCTTCCACCTCCAAAATGATTTTACTTCGATCCAAAACTAACCCAGGAAGGAAAAATCAATGCTATCAGCTTTTTTACAGTCTTAAAACATGCTGCATATGAACAAGGCAAATATCATTCAAACTTAAGTTTGAGAAATAAAATTGCCCATTTTAAAGAGCAGAGGACCACAAAAACTTCAGGAGTTCATTATATATTACTGCGACTTATTGGTTGTGAAGCTTTGGAGTATCACTTACTGTCTGTAAAACAAGCTTAACATTAAATCTCAAAGGTCATATGTGTTTAAAGAACTTTGTGATCATCAAACTGAAGGTGCTATGGAAGAAATAAAGGACCAGGCCAATACCAACAAGAGAACCACAAATCAAGAAATAACACAATATGTATTCACATACCTACTCTCATTTCCATTTCAAATATCATATAAGTTGTATTATTTGATAATACAAGAAGATTTTATATTATACATCCCTTCTAAAAAATTAAGTTGATGTGCAAAATCACAGTAAATCAAAGCTTTACCTTTTTTAAAACAAAAATATACCCCAGGGGTCAATTCTACCCTCAATTATAAAATTGTATCTCTCATGGGCTTCAGGAAATTACCCCTCCAATTGCCTATGGACTATCCATGGCTTCTGAACTAGACAAAATTACAATATTTATATTAAGATAAAAAGTTCTCTCCCCTCTCCCCTCCTTCAACTACTATAGCTGTTTTAATGTGTTTATAGTTATCTGCAAGAAATTGCATTTGAAAGAGATCCAGAGAGATACCTATATCAACACATTTTATCAAGAGCTTTGTCAATAGAATTTCTTGTACTAAGCTAGACTTAATAAAAATAGCACACAGGTTACCAGTCAATTTAGAACATCTTTAGAGCCTGTGCTTGTTTTTCTACTGTTTGAGATCAGTATCTAAATTACTACCTATGGTGGAATCCATGATACTTTTATTTAATTGCAAATCCATTTAATCTATAGTGCTTTTATGGATCTTTCAAGATACAAGAATAATGTTTAAGGGGCTACCTGGTAGTTCAGCTAATGACACCTGGAAGCTTTCCAACAGGAGCTTGGGTTTAAGCTATGGTTTGGTCATTTATTTATTTCACACTAAAAACATCTGGGTTTCATTTTTGGGGGGATACACACACTATTTGTAAGACCTTGATTTTTTCTTTGTTTTTAAGAGCTGTACCACACTACCCTTAGAGAGGAGCCTCAGGGAATGCAATGTAGTTTAAGCTACTTTGCAAGAGTTGGTTTAAGAACAAAGCAGTCAGATGACAGGCTTGGGTATAACCAAGAAGCCATAAAAATGAAATAGCACCTTACAGCAAAACAGACAGAAGAAGACAGTAGGCTCAGAGACTCATAGCTGGCGCTAGGGATAAGCAGACTAAACAATTGCTTAGGGCCCCAAGCAGATCAAGGGGCTCCCCTATTGTGTGTGTGTGTGTGTGTGTGTATGTATATATGTCTGTGTATGCGCGCATGCACACACACGCTACAAAAATTTTCCTGCTTAAGACCCCAATGAGCTAGCACTAGCACTGCTGAGGATTTAGCACATTTTATCTTTTAGAATACTGCATATTTCGACCTAAGAAAGAGTAAACTATAAGCACAATCATAATTTGTGTCAACGTAATTGCAATGGGAGCATGACAATTCCAATGATTATAAATAGGCATACTAAGGTTATGAATATAATTATTAACTATCTTAGGCACACCAATTTTAGGCATTTTTTGTAAGGGATACTGGTTGAAATTTAGTGCCCCCCTGAGAAACAGTTCATTTTGACTATTATATTCTGTTAGCACTCTTCACATTACTGCAGTTAGACATAAAGATTGAGGACATGTGCTGGAATTTCAAGTAGGCTGCCAAGAAGGTGGCCACTAGGGTCAAACCCCAGGATTATGATTTGAAATAAATAAAAATATATCTACTTACATTCATGTCTTAGTACAGTGAGAAAAACAGTGAGAAGTGGGACTTTACATCACTATAATGAACTATGCTTATAAAAGAGAAACTGTCTACATTGATTAAAACACTGAGATCCCTTATGGATAAATAGATGGGAAGGTCTTGCATGACAGTTTGAAGACTGGGAAAGATAATGGTCTGTGTCAGCTAGACTTCATTAGATGGAAAAACCGGGATCTCCCACCATCCAGTGGAGAACCTTTATAGGCACTTACATGCAGCAAGCAAGACAGATCTCTTCCACCTCTCTGCAATGTACATTGGAAGTTTTATATGTGAATTTCAGTTTTCCATCGGAGTTACCTGAGAATTTCTCAGTTTTTCTGGCTGCTCATATCTTATGGAGATGGGGACAATGCTGGGCTCTGTAGTTTAAGCTCAAATTTCCTTTGCCTGAGAGTAGATATTTTTTCATGGCTTTAGCTCAAATTAACTGTCTTAAAATTTCTGCATTGACCCACCAAAACCGGCATGTTATGATGGAATATTTATAAGCTTGTCTTGAGCAGCCTAGATGTTTGAATTTGTATGCAATACAAAATCCAAGTGAGAATGCTGTAATAGCATAAATGTGTGAAGTACTAAGGACTTTGAAGTCATTGTGAAAGATGCAAAATAGTTCCACAGCTCACTCTAAGGCTATGTCTACACTTGGAGCTAGGGAGATAAGCCTCAACCCACGCAGATATACTCACACTAGCTCTCATCAAGCTGGTGCACTTAAAAGTAGAATAGCTGCAACAGCACAGGCAGGCTAGCCACCTTGGGGTCCAGGTAGGTTTGTAGTCAGAGTGACTAACCAATGCCTCTGCTACCCATGCTACCATGGCTGCACTAGTATTTTTAGTGCGAGTATGTCAGCACAAGCTGGGACTCTCACCCCCAGCTTCAAGTGTAGTCATAGCCAAAGAAAAGAAAGAGAGAGTTGCAATGAAAACTGAAGAGAACAGTTTGGAGAACAGAAATGTAAGGTGGACAGTAACTAATAACCCAGGAACAGCAGCAGAACTGCATAGAATATCCAAAGTCCAAGCACCATATGGTCACAGAGCTACAGTAGATTACAACCTCAGAGGTTTAATTTCCTCCTGCTTTGCCTAATGCCTAATATTGCATATATTAAGAGAGTCCAAACAAGATGGATCACCAATACATTCACATATCCAGGTACATGTTTGACACAAGCTGTTGCAATTTTTTGAGTAAGTTGAAAAATTACATTCTTATTTTATAGGATGTAAACAGAGGTTCTTACAAAAAAGACTAATGGTGGCCTGGGAGATGGGAAAGCTCCAATTTTCATCAATGTTTCTGGATGAAAATTCAGTACAGGCTGATAGCAACCAATTGTGGTTATCACGATGATGGTTCTTCAAAAGCCTACATGAAATCAATATGTTGGTTCCATTCCAGTTCCCAATAGATGTGTTTCAACACTACCAAAAGAGGACATTTGACAACTCTTTAATTTCAGCATAGGTGTCAAGGTTAGACTAGGCATAATCATCAAATTATTTTCTCTTCAGGTCAAGGCTGAGGCACAATGAAGCCCAACAGGGAAATTTAACCTGACACTTCCCAAGCTCTACCTGCCCTGTTTATAAAGATTTCAGTTTGGAATAATCAATTTGTCCCTTTCCAGAAGCCCTACACTCATGTTAAAATTAAGAAATTAAATTACACTGAGATATTGTGGCTTTATTTTTTTTCCAGGGCAAACACCGTGTATTTTCTGGGTAAAGTGGTTCTCTTTAGTAAATCCAAGGCTAACCTGCCAAGCCTGTCCATGTACTGTAAAAAATGCTGTAATAGCAATATTTGTTCCCTCCACTGTGGGGCTATATGCCATTAGACACCACCAGTGAAATCAAGACAAAGGGAACCACCTCCTTCTCTGAACTGAACTGGATGCTTGACAAAAGACACACCCTCCAAAGCCAAACTGACTAGAGAGAAAGCTACTTATGGACACAAATCAGCACACTATTAGCCGGGGTGTCCTATTAAGAGAAAGAACTATGGATAAATAAGCCACCCTTAGTCAGAATAGAGGCAATTCCTACATATTTACAGAGTGTCTTCCACCTACCCTCAGAACCAGACATCATGGATAGCCAGTCATTAATTTTGATATTAAATACTGGATTAACCATTACTATTAATTATAGAAATTAGAATGATGTCTCTATCTTCACACACAATGACACATGGTCTCTCTCTCAATTTCACAATGCCTTAACCTTTCCCCGTTATTATTAATAAATAATAACAATTTGTATTACTAGAGCACATAGGAGCCCCAGGCATGGACCAGTGCCCATTGTACTAGGTGCTATACAAAACACAGGACAAAACCTAAATTACTTCCAGCTACCTCTCTTCTGACCCTGCAAAAACATAACAGTAGTTTGGCCTAGATTTTCTGAAGTGCTTAGCACTCAGCGGCTCCTATTTCTCAGTACTGAAGATATTAGGAAATCTGCCCCTTTCATTCTGGTCACTAAAGATGTTCCAAGTTTTAAAAATTCTGCCCTCATTTGTGGGTTCTGGGCACTTCTGAAAAATCTGAATATTTACACATACACACTCTCTCTCTCTCCAACTACTGCCAAAAGGTCAAATGCAAAAGAAAACAATGTAGCTAGCACCCAGAACTCTACCAAAGCTTTAATTGCCTTCCCTCCTCTAAAAGCATCTTGGAGATGAGTAAAAAAAAGATGTAGCAATTACTGTATCACTTTGTGAATCCAGAGAGTAACATTAGAAGGTTAGAGGGGAATTTTAAACTGACAAGTCATGAAATAGAGTTAGATTTCATGCCTTTGGAATGGTGCATTTTTTTTCTGCTCTAGTTCAAGAAAGATATTGACAAACTGGAGATGATACTAGGGAGTAAAAATAATGATTCAAGGCTCAGGATCTGATCTATGACGGAAAGGCTCCAATAACTAAATATCAAAGACTTGATGAACAGGGATTTACAACACACTAACTACTTGTATTTCATCATGAATTCGTCATCATTTAATAATTAGGAATAATTGTTTTAAAGTAAATTAAGGAAAATACCTACAAACATCAGGATAAATTTAGCCAAATTCATGGACATTTTACACTGGCATCAAAGTAGTATATGACAATCAATTAAATGATGAAATAAGCTCAAGCCAAGAGAAAGAATACCTGTTGGTGATGTTTTCACATTTCTGAGCCTAAACGAAGCACTTGGGAAGATGATCATATTCATGGACTGGACGCAAATTTACCCATTACTAAGACAAACCCTTGAATTTTTCCATAATGACTAAAGTAATGACTGCTAAAACCCAAATGGCAAAACATTCAATCATATTGCTTATGCAAAGCATGCTGCAAATCCCCATGAAGTACAAAAAAATGCAAAGATCAAACAAATAAACCACCGCAAGAATAATGTTTATCTTCAATGTAATGATAAATATTAATCTAAAATTCCATATGAATTATAGCTATGCTGTATATGAAACATCATTATTTCAATTGATCTTACAGTCACCACTTTTGGAAGCTTAGAAATTCTGTGGTTACAAAGCCTCTTGTCTATTTAAGCCTGACCCATACTTGTTTTTTCCCTGAGTTCTTATAGGTCAGTGACCTGCTATGAAAATGTTTTTGATGAAACCAGGATGGTTTATTATGATAATTGTTAAAATAAACTACTTTGTTTTGCAGCACTGGACAGACATACCAATGCAAACCAAGTTAGTTTGCTCAAACATGTGTCCACCACTCTTCTGAGCTGCTCTCTCTTCCACTCTTCCTGTGTTTGGATTCCTCCTGTGAAGACCTGTTGACAGAGCTGCTAATGGTTTCCTTTCCAGAAGAGGCGCCAACTTTTTGAATGTTTAGAAAGGAGAGAAAGGTCCACTCTCACAACAGCAATAGCAAAAGTAAAGACTAAAGGTTCATAGTAGCGGGCTAATGTAACTATTTAATTACTAACTGTAGACAGACATACTAAATCATGAATTAAGTAGGGCATTAGTGCCCTTTAGTATATAAACAGTTAGTGTGCATGATCCACACTTGGTAAAGACACTATCCAGCTATAACAGATAACCAGAGAAAGGTCATTCTGAATATATGGCAGTTCAGATGAGCCGCTACAAGTGGTTATCTAATTTGAGACGTGCTGCTTTATTCAGTGTACAGCCCAAAAAGGAAAAGGGGAAAGCTATTACACAATTTCACAGTTTGGATCCAAATATTTTCCCATACAAATAAACACACACTCAGTTCTACAGTCCTTGTTCACTTTCAATTTGACCTCCAATCCACTGAAGTTATAGATTGAATGTATCACTATTTAGCGTAGCCAGAAATGGAATATAAAAGCCACTTAATTCAGAACCTAAAGTCATAACATCCACATGTTAGCAGCTGAGAAGAAGCTATGAGATTCACATTCACTCTACAAAACAGTATTGCACATTTGAAGACATGAAATGAGGGACAACCCTAAAATGATGGGGGAAGGGGTTGTCATCAGCTGAACATGCTCTCCCAGAGGCATGGTGTGATCAAAAGACTTAAATGTGATCTTTGGATACATAAACAGGGGGATCTTGAACAGAAATAGAGAGAGTATATCACATCTCTATTTGGCACTGGTGCAGCTGCTACAGGAATGCTGCATTCAGTTCTGGTGTCCACAGTTTAACAAGGATTTTGAGAAATTAGAGACAGTTCAGAGAAGAGCCACCAAAATGATTGAAGACTTTTGAAAACATGCCTGAGAGTGAGACATGGAGTGCAATCCACATAGCCCATAGAAGAGAAGCTTAAGCGGTGACTTAATCACAGTCTGAGAGTACCCACTTGGGGAACAAAATTTTAATAGAGGGTTCTTCAATCTAGCAAAGTTATAACAACATCCAATGGCTGAAAGTTGAAGCTAGACAAATTCAGACTAGAAAGAAGGAGCAAATTTTTAACTTTGAGGGTAACTGACCATTGGAACAATTCATCAAGGGTTGTGTTGGAGTCTCCATCACTGGCACTTTTAAAATCAAGACTGGATTATTATTTTTTTAATAAAATATGCTATAGTTCAACAACACCTACTGAACTTGAAGCAGGAATTAATTCCTAGAAGTCTTATAGTCTGTGTTATGCTGGAAATCAGACAAGATCATCTCAGTGGTTGCTTCTGGCCTTAAAAATCCATGAATCAATATTCCACAGAGCAGCACAATATTTTCTATTTATTTACACCAGTGGTTCTCAACCAGGGGTATGAGTTCTCCTGGAAATATTCAGAGGTCTTCCAGGCGGTACATCTATTTATCTAGATATTTGCCTAGTTTTACAATATGCTACATTAAAACCACTAGCAAAGTCATTAGAAACTAAAATTTAAGAGACAATGCTTTGATTATACTGCTGTATACACTAAAATGTAGGTACAATATTTGTATTCCAATTAACATATTTTATAATTATATGGTAAAAATGAAAAAGTAGGCAATTTTTCAGTAATAGGGTGCTGACACACTTGCATTTTTATGTCCGGTTTTGTAAGCTTTTAAGTGAGGCGAAATTTGGGAGTATTCAAGACAAATCAGACTCTTGAAAGGGGTACAGTAGTCTGGAAAGATTCAGAGCCACTGGTTTACACTGCCCAATTTGATCAACTGACAACAGATTGGGTCCAAAAGATTGACACGCTTCTTCCAAGTACTGCAAACTAAAAGCAGGATTCTATTCTTCTCTCAAGCACAGATAAAGTCCATTGTTTTTCACTAGTTAAGATTCTTCTCCTCCTCCTCCCACTCTTACCTGTTCCCTTTCTGATAAATACCCATTTGGAAAGTCACCCAACAATACTTAAATCTAAATGTTAGTTTTGTATTAACTACCTTGGCTGGGAAATATTTTAGATTCAAGTGACAATTTATTCTTGATTACTATATAATGAAACTAAGTTCCAAAGTAAGTTTTAAAGAAAAGTAGCCATTTTCCAACTTCACCCTTTAGTAAGAGGTTCTCATTGACTGAATCCTCAGTGCAGTAAGTTGACAGGAAATGCTTTTATGTAAATCCCAGAACAGATGAAGTCCAAGGTAAGATGACTCAAAAGTATAACTCTTTCAATGTCAACACCAAAGGAGTCAAAATGTAGAAATTACACTCATTTCTTCCCAAGTCTGCATTTTACATTCTGGGATGTTTTAATGTGGTGTTAAGAGTTCAATGAAGCAGTAGAACTATTTTACATTTAAGAGTTTTAGGACTTCATAGCAAGCAGTTTGGAAACTTACAATGCCATGCTGGGTTAAACAATATAATTATGAACATTTCCATTTGTGGTCAAAAGACAACTGAATGAGAATTATTAAATTAAACATGTAGTGACCACTGTTCTTAACTCCAAGCAGTCTGATAGATGATGAGTACCTTAGAAAGATCAGTTATTTTCATGCTTTGGTTTATGCTGCTTCTGAAGCATATGAGTAAGTTTGGAGTTATGATTCTGTTGTCCCATCAGACAAGCAAGCGCTTAAAAATCCTTGGAAGAGGAGAACTATGTAATTATTTTCGTCCAAGTTTCCATTGGTGTTGTCATTTGTAATAAGAACAAAAGCAAATCCCAGCTTTCTCTCTTCAAATATGTTTGCATTATTTATGTCAGCTGAAGCTTCAGGAAAGGTAAGTTCAAATCTGCGAGGAACAAACGCTGATCAGTACCAAATATACTTAGCTACTCTGCCAGTGCACTTCTATACTAAATTAGAATTCATTTACTTTTCCAGTCCTTGGACTTCAAATACTGTACTCTAATCATACTGCCGACTGCCCAACTGTGCTGGTTTGCTTTTGACTGGCAATTAGATACTTCTTTATCTTATTTAGTTGCTTTCCAAAGTATATAGTATCCTCCATCTGCATAAACTATGTATTTGTGTCACATGGTGGTTCCTCATTTTAATGTGTGAAGTATTACTTAACTAACTCATATGAATGTTAATACATGTTATATACTTCAAGATGAAAACATATCTGTATTTAAATAAAAGCTATATTAGCTCAGCATCCCATATGCTGCCTTTGACCCTTGAAATAATGCCAAGTTTAATGGGAGTACAGTATGTGGCTAGAAATAAATATTGTTGTACTGTAGATACACAATGTCAAGCTGCTAGCAAATTTCTATATGAGACACTTTTTAAAGTAGATGGTAAAAAAAATTGCAATATTTCTTAACATTGAAGTCTTTCTTGCTCCTCAAAAAATTAAATCATTTCCAAAAGAAGAAATGTTGACAATTAAATGACAAGATGATTTAAGCCATTTGAAAATTTTAAATAGAAACAAGCAGTTAAAAAAATGAACAATAAGCATAATACAGCACAAGATGCTCTTCATGGCACTACATTTTAAAATTATTCAGAAGCTAAAGCTGGTGCAGAAAGTGGCTGCCTGCCTCCTCAGTGTTGCTTCACCACAGTACCCACTATACAAGCATTCCATAACATGCACTCCCATCTGATGCATACCTTTCATCCCAGTTTGAAATTCTCTCCCTATACAGCCCTAATTGATTTGCAAGTTTGATAATGTTCTAGAGAGAGCATCTTTCCTTGTGCCAGACTGTCATAGTTTCCATCAGCAGAGGCACTAAAGTTCTGTCTCCCCATCTGAAATTGGGTGTGTGGCTAGGACGCTAACAAAAGTTGCTAGGAGGTTCTCCTGAGGCTCCTTGATTCTGCAATTTGGTGTTTACTCTGTTTTAAAATAGCCTGGATCTGTTAACATTCACAGCACATTGTAAAGTCCATCTCTTGTAGGGAGCGTTGAGCCCTCTGTGTGGATAATTTATATACCTACTGGCCAGATTCATATGTAGCTGTGTGTCTATTCTTTAACATGTGGATGTTACATTTAGCTATTAAGATATCTGTTAAGATGCCTGGAATAGTCTTTATTTACACTTACATGGAATCCCACGGGAAACCCAATAGAGTCAAATGACGATAGCAAACGGTGTCCAACTTATGGGGGACAACAATAGGGTCAATCTGTTGTCCACTTTAAGTAAGAGGTCAGAAGTAGGGGTTATTCTAAGTGTCAAATTACAGGTCAGTGTCACATTGAAATAAATATTTTTGAAGTTGCAAATTTAAAAATAGCTTTCAATGTATTTTGTATTCTACATGTACACTGCCATCTTTTAAATCTTTATATCACGTGTGCTTTCTTTTGCATTGTGCTCATTTCACCACAGTTTCAATAAAACCTTGAATGGTTGGCATTTCTCAAGCAGGAGAGATCCAACATGTGACACTAGTCACAAAACAAACCAAATATTTGCATGACATAGCTTATAACTTAGTTTATTTTCTTCTGTTCAGTAACTGGTCAGAGTATTTTGACTCTATATGGAAAAGTATGTAGAAGGAATTTCAAAACAGTTCTTTCAAACAACAACTTTTTGAACTACAAAATTTTTTTCCCCTTCCATAATTCTTTTTTTAAAATCTAGCATACACTGGAGTTGTGAGAACAGCAAAGTTACGAGAAAGATATCTATAAAACACTGATCTTCCCTAACCAGATCTGGTATGCAATTTACAAGAAAGAGCAACGCTTCACTAAATCACAGGAACTTCAACAAAACTACAGTGAAATGTCCGAAAAATGCCACTTAACAGTTCTGACTTGCGCAACTGAAGAAGACAAATCTGAAATCTTAATCATCCTTTCAGCAGCCAAGGCTACAGCTTGGGAACATTTATTTTGGCTGCTTGAGCCAACATAACATCATATAAAGCTCAACCAATGGCAGCAGCATGTTACTCTGGGCTCCCCACCTCCCAAAGTATTATTAAGTCAATGGTTGTATCACCCTAATCATGTAACAGCCTGCTGCTTTAAATCCATTCAAATGTATGTTTTTGGTGTGTCCTGATCAACTACTTTATGCTCATTTACTCTGAGTTAGTAGAAAAGAGTTATTTGTGTATTATAGGAAAACTGAGGCATACAGCACAAGTAAGCTTCTTCACCAAAAGGTCACACAGGAAGATTCTTACATGTAAATTAATATGGCTCAGTGAGATGAAAGAACAAATGTAGTGTCTGCAGTTCCAGAATATCTAAATTTCACACTCATCTGGAGTACTAAAATAGTAAAACTCATAGCAAACCAACATGAGCAGGGCACCTACTGTCATCATTGTCATAGTTCTCAGGCTGTTGACAGGTGCCTCCTACTGCATAAGCACTGAAAACTCTGTAAGGCATCCCGTCTACCTATGTATGGATCCCTATGATATAAATTGAGTTAAATTGTCCATTTGTGTTGAAGGGGTAGGGTTCTTGGCTCCCACTCCCCTAGTCCCCTCTGTATGTTCTCAGCTTCCCTAACCCCAAAAGGGGTATAGCATAGTGGTACCAACCACCTAATAAACTCACCTTGAACATAAGAATGACCCTACTGGGTCAGACCAAAGGTCCATCTAGCCCAGTATCCTGTCTTCTGACAGTGGCCAGTGCCAGGTGCCCCAGAGGGAATGAACGTAACAAGTCATCATCAAGTGATCCATCCCCTGTCACCCATTCCCAGCTTCTGGCAAACAGAGGCTAGGGACACCATTCCTGCCCATCCTGGCTAATAGCCATTGACGGATCTCCTCCATGAACTTATCTAGTTCTTTTCTGATCCCTGTTATGGTCTTGGCCTTGGCCTTCACAACATCCTCTGGCAAGGAGTTCCAAAGGTTAACCATGCATCATGTGAAGAAGTACTTCCTTTTATTTGTTTTAAACCTGTTGCCTATTAATTATATTTGGTGACCCCTAGTTTTTCTGTCATGAGGCTTGTAGAACTTGTCTTACCCAGCCACTGCCCCAGGATCACTGTCTCCTTGTAAACACAAGAGGGAAGGGTGGGGGGGAGGGCCGCTGGTAAATGGCATTCCCTGTGAGCAGTACCCCAGAGGCTTCTGGGAGTCTCCTTTCAGAGCTGTAGAGCCACTATCTGCTCTGTCCCAGAACTGCCTGGCAGTTGCTGGGAAATTCCTGCTTTCTAAGCCCTTATTCCCTCTTCTCATGAGTGAAATGGCCAGCCTTGCCCATAGCAGCTTTTTAACCCCTTCAACACTGGAGCAAGGTTTATACACCCTTCACAATTCACTAACAGAAAACGAACATTTTGAAACCTTTTCCTGAATAGCTATCACAGAAAATAAGTGTTTCTTAACCTTATGCAAACCACTGCTTTGATACTCTGCTCTATTACTGGGTGATTCATAAACTTAGATTTTTAGGAATATGGAAAAAAATGCATGTCTGCTGGGTGTAAAGAAACACTGCAAACTCTGTATAAATACCATAAGCAGAGATCCATCTAGAATGGCACAGGTCTGCAACAAACTTTTGTTTACAATAGTGAAGAACTATCTGATACATTTATTACTTTACCCACAACTCTGAGCCACTTAGCAATCTTTCCACTCAGCATGTTAATTGAGGAAAATGCTTTTTGTATTACATGATTTATTTAAAGCTTGTTCAGTCCTAATTGATGAGGTCTAGATGGCAAAGCATCTCTCAGAACAATTTATTCTTCTCCACTAGCATCCTCGGTCACTAATAGTGATTTTACAGTACATTATGCCCAAACAACTCACTTTAATGTCATAATCAAACATTTAAAATTCAGCTTACAGAAATATAATACACAGTAGCATCTCTCCAGTTAAATGTCAAACCCAATTTCCATTTTAAAGCTCTATCGCTGCACAAAACAAGGGTTCTGGAGTTAAAACTTGGCATCCAAGTTCTTTGTCTGAGAGCTAATTATTTTTCCGAACATTGGAGAGATTAGATTTGACTATATTTACAGTTTTTGTCATCCTTTAAAAACAGAAACATATTGTTAGCGTTTTCAGATGCTGAAATTCTTTAGTCTAAGCTAAAGAAACTGATCTGAGGAGAAAGAACAAACTGTGAGCTAAAGTCAACCCTTTTGAAGATAGTGGGGCTATGTGACAATTTTTGGCAGACGGCTATGTAAAAGTCAAGACTATTTAATGTCTTGTATCCTGCCTCTTCATTCTACAAAGATGTAGGACATCTGGCTGTGGGAGGGATTTCAATCTGTACTTTGGGCCCCATCATACCCAGTATCATGAGTTTATTCATTTACTGTAGTACACCTACGTTCTTGATCATGTGTCTCATTTTGTTTGTATAATGTGTAACGGCCTTTCTGCTCATTTTGTTACCTTACAAATTTAAGTATGATTGTGTAGCTGAAATGTCAGGGTCCAAACAAACAAGCCAATAAAATAGTTTTTTAATTGTATTACAACTTTGTATGCCAATATTTCACAGTACTATACATATTAAGCTCACAGTGCAAATCAAATCCAGCTATACTGTAAAATTCTATTTTTATTCAGATATATTTCAATGTTATGTGTTCTAGAACAATTAAAGCAAAGTCAGAAATAGTGTCTAATGTGATGCACTGATTCATCCTGTCTGGGTACTGCATCCCGCGCTTACAGGGACTGGACCAGTTTAATCATAAGGGTATGGGAGAAGAGGGAGTTGTTAATCTGACCTTCAGGAACGATCACAAATCTCTAGGATACCCCTCAGTGGAGGATTTTACTTTTGATCTCTTAATTACACCTAATTAGCTTAAAGAGGTATACAAATATTTATTGGCCCCTCACTGGCTACTAGCATTGCCAATTAAAGAGCACTCTGCAGAACACTAAGTTTCCTGTTCTCCATTTTAGAAAAATGTGAAGCATCTTTCCAAAACTTGAAGCATCCATAGCATTTATATGGCACTTCACATGCTCAACACTCTCCAAATATCTCTTTCGTTAAGAAAGGGCTAGTGTTCATGCCATGGCAATTTTAGAAGGTTTGATTGAAATAAGTTTCTTACAAATTGTACCCAAGATTCTATCTTGTGAATTACTCTCTTTAAACAATGCCATGCTCATTGGAGTATGTTTAGTTCATGTTTGCATTCTCAGAACACATCTTTTTAATGTTCCTTTGCGACATACAAAAAGTACTGAAGCAAAAATCTCTGCTTCTCCAAGCTTTCCATCAGCAATGTTAGTCATGTTTTACAGTCTGTCCAATAATTAGCCCTACAAAAAACTAGCATGAACAACAGTTGACTACATACTTTCATTTTATACAATGAAACATAAATTGAATTAAGGGATAGGGCTGTAATATAAAGGAGCCGGAAATTACTAAGCAAGTGACGCTGTCTTCTGAGATATTCCATACACCAAAAGGTAGAGCAGTTACCTTAAAATGGTTATAGTACTACGAGACCAGTGAGCTGAACTCTGGGGTGTCATTTAGAAGATGCTTGAAGGGCACTCCAAATTCTTTCAGCTATATTCATAACTACTTAAATACTTACTGAGCACTCCTACTATTCATAAGGTTTGACATATGATGTCCTTTAGCTGACATAAGTTCACCACACATTTTGGAAGATCGTACTGTACATCTGTGCTATAAAGAGTATGACAGCAATAGCACTCGAACCTGACAGAAGACTTAGGGTATGTCTACACTATGAAATCAGGTCGAATTTATAGAAGTCTGTTTTTTAGAAATCGTTTTTATACAGTTGATTGTGTGTGTCCCCACATAAAATGCTCTAAGTGCATTAAGTCGGCAGACTGTGTCCACAGTACTGAGGCTAGCATCGACTTTCGGAGCATTGCACTGTGGGTAGCTATCCCACAGCTCCCGCAGTCTCCGCCACCCATTGGAATTCTGGGTTGAGATCCCAATGCCTGATAGGGCAAAAACATTGTCACGGGTGGTTCTGGGTACATCTCGTCTGGCTCCCCTCCCTTAATCCCTCCGTGAAAGCAACAGCAGAAAATCATTTCGCGCCTTTTTTCCTGGATTATCTGTACAGACACCATACCACGGCAAACATGGAGCCCGCTCAGCTCACCATCACCGTATGTCTCCTGGGTGCTGGCAGACATGGTACTGCATTGCTACACAGCAGCAGCTCTGTGCCTTTTGGCTGCAGACTGTGCATTACAATTGGTAGCCATCGTCGTCGTACTCCTGGGTGCTCTTTTAGCTGACCTCAGTAAGGTCGGTCAGGGGCACCTGGACAGACATGGGCGTGACTCGGCCAGGTCATTTCCTTTTCAAGTTTCGTCTCATGGAGACTCAGTCCTGCCAGCAGTCCTACTCCACTGTCTTCCAGTGAGCAGCCAGGAGATGACATGGCTAGCAGTTGTACTGCACTGTCTGCTGACAGCCGAACATGTATAAGATAGATGGAATGGATCAAAATAAGAAATAGATCAGATTTGTTTTGTATTCATTTGCTCCCCCCTCCCTCTCTCCATGAAATCAATGGCCTGCTAAACCCAGGGTTTTTGAGTTCAATCCTAGAGGGGGCCATTCTGTGTGACAGTTGTTTGTGTTTCTCCTTGATGCAAAGCCACCCCCTTTTGTTGATTTTAATTCCCTGTAAGCCAACCTTGTAAGCCATGTTGTTAGTCACCTCTCCCTCCATGAGAGCAACGGCAGACAATCATTTCATGCCTTTTTTCAGCCCAGACGCCATGGGAACATGGAGCCCTCTCAGATCACTGCGGCAATTATGAGCACTGTAAACACCATGTGCGTTATCCAGCAGGATATGCAGAACCAGAACCTGCAAAAGTGAAACCAGATGAGGAGGCGACAGCAGCGCAGTGATGAGAGTGATGAGGACATGGACATAAACTTCTCACAAAGTACAGGCCCCGGCAATGTGCACATCATGGTGTTAATTGGGCAGGTTCATGGCATGGAACGCAAATTCTGAGCCCAGGAAACAAGCACAGACTGGTGGGACTGCATAGTGTTGCAGGTCTGGGACGATTCCCAGTGGCTGCGAAACTTTCGCATGCATAAGGGCACTTTCATGGAACTTTGTGACTTGCTTTCCCCTGCCTTGAAGTGCCAGGATACCAAGATTACAGCAGCCCTCACAGTTGAGAAGCGAGCAGTGATAGCCTTGTGGAAGCTTGCAACACCAGACAGCTACCGGTCAGTCGGGAATCAAATTTGGAGTGGGCAAATCTACTGTGGGGGCTGCTGTGATCCAAGTAGACAGCACAACCAAAGAGCTGCTGATATCAATGGTAGTGACTCTGGGAAATATGCAGGCCATAGTGGATGGCTTTGCTGCAATGGAATTTCCTAACTGTGGTGGGGCGACAGATGGAAACCTATCTTGGCATCAGAGCACCAAGCCAGCGAGTACATAAACTGAAAGGGGTACTTTTCAGTGCTGCTGCAAGCACTGGTGGATCAAAAGGGACATTTCACCAACATCAACGTGGCAGGCCGGGAAAGGTACATGACACTCGCATCTTCAGGAACTCTGGTCTGTTTCAAAAGCTGCAGGGAGAGACTTTCTTCCCAGACCAGAAAATAACCATCAGGGATGTTGAAATGCCTATAGTTATCCTTGAGGACCCAGCATATCCCTTAATGTCATGGCTCGTGAAGCCATACACAGACAGCCTGGACAGTAGTCAGCAGCTGTTCAACTATAGGCTAAGCAAGTGCAGAATGGTGATAGAATGTGCATTTGGATGTTTAAAAGCGCACTGGCACAGTTTACTGACTCGGATAGACCTCAACGAAACCAATATTCCCAATGTTATTACTGCTTGTGTGCGCGCCACAATATCTGTGAGAGTAAGGGGGAGATGTTTATGGTGGAGTAGGAGGTTGAGGCAAATCGTCTGGCCACTGATTACGTGTAGCCAGACATCAGGGCAGTTAGAAGAGTACAGGAGGGTGCGCTGCATTTCAGAGCTTTGAAAACCAGTTTCATTACTGGTCAGGCTACGGTGCAAAAGTTCTGTTTGTTTCTCCTTGATGAAACCCTCCCCGCCTTGGTTCACTCTACTTCCCTGTAAACTAACACCATCCCCTCCCCCTTCAATCATCACCTGCAGAGGCAATAAAGTCACTGTTCCTTCACATTCATGCATTCTTTATTAATTCATCACACAAATAGGGGGATAACTGCCAAGATAGCCCAGGAGGGATGGGGGAGGAGGGAAGCACCGAGTGAGGTGGGGGAGGATGGAAGCACAAGGCCACTCTGCACTTTAAAACTTAAAAAAAAAAAAACTTATTGAAGGCCAGCCTTCTGTTGCTTGGGTAATCCTCTGGGGTGGAGTGGCTGAAGGCCCCCCCACCACGTTCTTGGGCGTCTGGGTGAGGAAGCTATGGAACTTGGGGAGGAGGTTACACAGGGGCTGTAGCGGTGGTCTGTGCTCCTGCTGCCTTTCCTGCAGCTCAACCATACACTGAAGCATATAAGTTTGATCCTCCAGCAGTCTGAGCATTGACTCCTCCCTTCTGTCAGCAAGCTGACTCCATCAATCATCTTCAGCCTGCCACTTACTCAATTCAGCTCGCCACTTCTCCTCACACTCATATTGTGCTTTCCGGCACTCTGACATTGTCTGCCTCCATGCATGTGCTCTGTCAGTGTGGGAGGACAGCATGAGCTCAGAGAACATTTCATCCCAAGTGCGTTTTTTTCGCCTTCTAACCTTCGCTAGCCTCTGCGAAGGAGAAACATATGCAGCTGGTGGAGGGAAAAAAAGGGAGAATGGTGGTTAAAAAGACATTTTATAGAACAATGGGTACACTCTTTCATGGTAAACCTTGCTGTTAACATTACATAGCACATGTGCTTTCATTACAAGGTTGCATTTTGCCTCTTATTGAGGGTATGCCGGTTTGGTGTGAGAGATCACTCACACAGGGCGGAGCAACAGAATTCGGCTTGCAGGCAGACATGGTAAGCCACAGTCTTTTGGCTTCTTTAACCTTCATAACATGTGGGAATGGTTTCAAACAGCAATGCCCTCATTTCCCATACCAAGCACCCATTGGGTTGGCCATTTAAAATGGGCTGGCAATTTAAAAGGAGGGGCTGCAGTTTATGGGTTAACGTGCAGCACAAAATCAACTAACTCTCCACACGCACATCCAGTTCTATAGGATGATGGCTTCACCTCTCCCTCCACCGTGTGGCTAACAGCAGGAAACATTTCTGTTCAGCCACAGGCAAATATCCCAGCAAGAACAGGCACCTCTGAATGTCCGCTTAATAAAACTAACCTATATCAACCAGGTGACCATGAATGATATCTCTCTCCTGAGGATAACACATAAAGAAGGATGTTGTTTGAATGCCAGCAAACACCGGAACCATACACTGCAATGCTTTGTTCTGCAATGATTCCCAACTACGTGCTACTGGCCTGGCATGGTAAAGTGTCCTACCACGGAGAACGGAATAAGGCTGCCCTCCTCAGAAACCTTTGGCAAAGGCTTTGGGAGTACTTCCAGGAGAGCTTTATGGAGATGTCCCTGGAGGATTTCCGTTCCATCCCCAGACATGTTAACAGACTTTTCCAGTAGCTGTACTGGCCGTGAATGCCAGGGCAAATTAATCATTAAACATGCTTGCTTTTAAACCATGTATAATATTTACAAAGGTACACTCACCAGAGGTCCCTTCTCCGCCTTCATGGTCCGGGAGCACGC
Organism: Chelonoidis abingdonii; assembly: GCF_003597395.2. Classification (NCBI taxonomy): domain Eukaryota; kingdom Metazoa; phylum Chordata; order Testudines; family Testudinidae; genus Chelonoidis; species Chelonoidis abingdonii. The sequence continues at coordinate 80,935,783 of NC_133775.1, read as the reverse complement.
CTTGGGTGGGTTCAGGGTGTTACTGGCTCCAGTTGCACGGTGAGAAACAGATCCTGGCTGTTGGGGAAACTGGTTTCTCCGCTTCCTTGCTGTGAGCTACCTTCCTCATCCCCAATAACCGCGTCTGTGTTGCGTTCTACTCCACTGACGAAGTCAAAGCACAGGCTGGGATAGTGGTGGCTGCACCCCCTAGAATGGCATGGAGTTCATCACAGAAGCAGCATATTTGGGGCTGTAACCCAGAGCATTTGCCTTTCTGTTTTTTTGGTAAGTGTGCCTGAGCTCCTTAATTTTCACACGGCACTGCTGCAAGTCTCTGTTATAGCCTCTGTCCTTCATGTCCTTGGAGATTTTTTCAAATTTTTCGACATTTCGTTTACCGGAACGGAGTTCAGTTAGCAAGGATTTGTCTCCCCATACAGTGATCAGATCTCGTACCTCCCGTTCGGTCCATGCTGGAGCTCTTTTGAGGTTCTGGGACTCCATGGTAACCTGTGCTGATCAGCTCGCCACGCTGGCCGAACAGGAAATGAAATTCAAAAGTTCGTGGGGCTTTTCCTGTCTACCTGGCCAGTGCATCTGAGTTAAGAGCGCTGTCAAGAGCGGTCACAATGGAGCACTCTGGGATAGCTCCCGGGGGCCAATACCGTCAAATTGCGTCCACACTACCCCAAATTCGACCCGGCAAGGCCGATTTAAGCACTAATCCCCTTGTCGGGGGTGGAGTAAAAAAATTGATTTTAAGAGCCCTTTAAGTCGGAAAAAAAGGGCTTTGTCATGTGGACAGGTGCAGCGTTAAAAAAAAATCAAGGTAATGCTGCTAAATTCGACCTAAAATCGTAGTGTAGACCAGGCCTTATACTAATGCTGTTTCAGGGCCTCAGACCTGCAAGCTGTTTCATGAAGGTGGACACCTAAACACTCATGGAGACTCTTAACTTCCATTGGGTACTGCACAAATGTGGAGTTGGCCTATGCAGAGTAGGTTGCAGGATTGGACCTACAGCTGCAGAAGAACAAACATTTAAGTAAGGCAGACTAACTGCACACATTGGTTTAAACAAAACACATGTAAAACTATTTTTTCTTTTGATGCTTAGCCACCACAGAAATTGACCCTTTTAGTTCTGGCTTAGAAAGTCATAGAAGGTGGCAATGTTATAAAAACTAATCCATGGTGTAAAACCACTAAATAAAGTCTGCTTTTTTGATGTGCTGAAGACCTGTAGCTCCCATTGAACTTAATTGAATTGGAGTTATAGATGCTCAGCGGTAGAGAAAGTAAGACCCTTAGAGAACGTAGGGAGTGCAGAAGACAGCTTGCAGACTCCTTGTTGCATGTGGGTTTCCATATCTAACGGATACTATCAAAACCTAGTTACTGTCTGCAATATCATTTTAATTACCAAGTCTGCACTGCAGCTACTCATGTTGTGACTTGAAATCAGTGCTTAAGTCAGCCTCACGCTTTCCTCATCTGCCACAATTTTTGACAGAAATTTGCCCTTTGGAGGCTCTGCTTGTGTTGCAAGAACTAGCATCCATTCAATCAGTAAAGCTAAGTTTTTAGAGATGCTAATGGTAAAAGTAAAACAATTGGAAAGTTGTCAACAAGTATGTTTTTGACATCAATAACTGGAACCTACACAGACATTTAGTTTTATAGTTTTAGACTGATTTAAAGGAGGGGGAAAGACATCACAGGCAATAAATTTCACAGAGAAAACTCTGTCCATATTTTTAGTTAATAATGAGGCTTTTGCTTTGATGTCTAGACAAGTTCAACTACATTAAGAGAAAATAATATTAATTTAGGGTTAATGCCCTTTGAATGATCACTACTGCAAAAAAAAGCAATATATTTCCAATGTAATTTCAAATAAGAAAATGTAATGTACAATATTTTGCCAGGAACCAAATTACTCAAGTTTTTAAAAGTCTGACCCACTGCAGCTCTCTCTTAAAAAAGCAAACGATTACTTTTGCATCCACTTTAAGAGATCAAAAGCCAACTCTATTCCAAAGCCTGCAGCAGTGTAAGTGAAATTTTTATTTGTTATTTGAAATAAATTAAATGGAAAAAAGCCAGCTTCTCTTTTTTTTTTTAATTCAGCTATCATATTTTCTGAATTAACATTTTGTGGTGCTTGACAATAGTTAATAAAATAGTTTTTATATTGCCTAAAATGTTGCAATTTAGCCCTTACAAGTTATGCCAGGCTTTCCACAATTCCTTCTCCAAAGCATACTGATTCATAGCAAAAGATTAGTTTTATAGTTGTCTCCTATAAAATGACTTGAGGTGAACTACCAAAAAGTTGTGAGTTTCCCAATCTCTAATTTAAAGTACATCATTTAGAAAATATTTTAAATGACAGGTAATACTAAAAGCAAGGAAAGACACAGCATATGTATGATATAGAGTAAACAGTATGTAAGAGGGCAACTTGAGAGTTTACAGAGAGAAAATTTAAGGGAGGTATTCAGGTATCACATACCGTATATACTTGTTCATAAGCCGAATATTTTTGGTAAAAAAATGACTCAAAGAGCGGGGGTCGGCTTATAAATGGGTCTACACCAAAATTTGCTGATTTTAAACCCTATGGAATCATTGAATTGAATATCTAATACACTGTCGTTTTGTTTACCTGGAGCATCTACAGGCATGGAGCCCCTCAGCTCCTTGTTGCCGCAGTTCGACGTTCCCAGCCAATGGGAGCTGCGGGAAGTGGCATAAACAAAACGTCTCGACCTGCTAGCGGCTTACCCTGACGGGCCGGGAGCCAAAGTTTTCCAACCCCTGAAATATAAGGTCGGCTTATGAAAGGGTCATACAGTTTTTACTATTCTTACCTATCCATTTTGGGGGGGTCAGCTTATAAACAAACAGGCTAATGAACAAATATATACGGTAGCAGTTACTAGTAGAAGAATCCCATTTTTTATTTCTGGTTTCACGCAAACGAAAACATACAACATAAAGAAAAGATCAGCTTCCTGGTTATGCTCATCCATTTAAGTATCCTCGTAGTATTTTTCCCAAATGCTCCTTTTAGGCAGATGAGGAATTATTTAAAGAAATAAACAAATAGTGGGGAAAGAGGGGAGAAGGAAGTTCTTCCATTAAAGCACATAGAATGGATGTAAAACTTCAAGACTTAGTGCTGATATTTTCTTTCTAGAAGAACAAACTTTAGCTAAAACAATCATCATTTAGTGTGTCAGGTTATGCATTTATTTTGTAAGTAACTATCTGCTACTTCCCAGACATTTCCATGAACACAACATACAAAATCACCACTTTTGTATCCTTAACAGTCTTTTATATTTCAAGATCTGTTTTTCAAAGGAGAAGATTACAATCTCAGTGTGAATATTAACTACATCATTTCAATTTCAAGCACAGTTTTGTAACCAAAGACAAGCTATACATTTCTCTTATAAGAGTGAATCTTGAGTTGTCAAAAGATAAGTCGATGGGTAAAAAAAGCAACTCACTTGTCAATAACTAAGGCAAGGACTCAGTTGCTTTAGCACAGCAGACTTCTTTGTTTTATGTGTGTACACAAAATTAACTACTCTCCATGCCAATTTTGACAGAGGTGTTTTCCCACTCTATGCACTGTTATACAACAGCAGACCCACTCAACCTAAAAAAATGAGATTGGGGTTACCTTCATGCATAGAATTCTACACAGACACTGTTACATACCATAATACATGGCCAGTGGCCTTGTAAATGATGCATTTAAGATTATCTAAATCTTTTAGATCCATTTTGTCTTAAATCACTAACAAAAGCAGCAAACCAAGGGCCTTATTTTCTACTCAAAGTCCAATTTTAGACCTCTGGGACTCTACCAATATCAGTGCCATTAAATGAGTATAAAGCAAACATAGCTGTATAGATAATCTGACACAAGGAGTTCTATCCTAATATGGAGGTGCAGGGCATTTATACTATGGCAATTTCCAATAGTGCTGGCTATTAACACAACCCATCACCACTAATCTAATTAGATTAGAGAAGTCATCCTGAGAACATCAGAAAACAAAGTGAGATAAAATTTAGACTTGACTAACTTTGCCTCAGTGGTTAGCTATAATATAAATTATTTATTGATGGTTATAGTTTTCTTGACAAATTATTGTTAATATCATTTTGAAATACAATAAATCATGGATACCAAGGTTTGAATCTAAAACTCAGCTCTGTTTTAAACTATTCTTAACTCTAATTTATGTCAAGTGTTTTGTTCATTCTAGCCACATTATTTCTATAAGTCATTATAGAATGACACAATAAAAAGGATGCAGAAAATAAGGCAAAAAATATTTAGTTCTTGAAGTCAACATGTATGCAAAAAACATACTTACAGCCGTTCGAGTTGCTTTAGATCCTGAAATGCTCCACGCTCTATCATACTGATTTGATTTTCTTCCAAATGCCTATAATTAAAGAAATACCAGTTGAGAATAATTTAATAGAATGCCTTGTACAGACAATATTTTATTCTCTAACTTCTCTACACGCTGCTTGATTTAAAGTGCCGTTCACAGCAACACCAATGACAGTGATAGTGACAGACTGATGAACGCCCCCTCTACAGAATGGGAGTGTTTTTCTCATGATCACTTCTACCACCATCAGAAGATAAAATTTACAGTCCAAAATACATATCATGGGTAGTTTTTGCATGGATGTAAACTGCATCCTGATTACCAGAGCTAGTAACCACATTATTGGCTTTTAGTTTTTTATAGCCAAAACCCATTAAAATATTGCAATTAGTTTCTTATAGGCTTGATTCTGTCCCCTTAGTACTTTACTCTTCGCACTTCCAATCATTTTAATTTTATTCAGTGTAAGTAAGGCTGGAAGCCCACAGTCAACATCAGAAGATTAATGCAGGGCAAATAATCCAAACAAAGCATTAAGTGATAAAGTGCATGCACATAAGCATCTGCATGGGATTTCAGACTCCTTCGGAAGTTACTGAGCAGTTCCTATTCAGTGAGACTTCTCCAAGGGTGCCGGAGTGCCTGCTGTCTGTGACCACTGAAGACAGTCAGTCTGCATCACCGGGAATGGGAAAAGCTACCAAGGGAAGTGCTCAGGCAATCTGTCCCTTTTTCACATGCTTGTCTCTCATTTCCTCCCATGAGACAGGGCATAGGTGGGGATGAATCAGCTGAAGAGACTGGAGGCAAGTAGAAATGCCTGGAATAGTCTTTATTTACCATTATGTGGAATCCTGCTGAAATCCTGAAATTTATCACTGAGTGTTGTACTGAGGGAGGGGCGGGCAGACTAACTGACAGGTAAGTGAAGCCCCCACTCCACATATAATCTGCAGTGCTGTGACACATGGCCCTGGCACTTGGATTAGCTAGGGGATGGGGAGACAAGAGAAGAGGGCTTCTCCATGCCTCATGGAGCCGACTGGCTAGAGGGCTGCCAGGGAATCCTGCCTATATTTCCTACCACCATATTTCTTGCCGCACCCCTTGGCTTGAAGTGGTTTTCTTCATATATCGGGTTTACAGTTTGGCTCAATGGCTCTCAGCACCCCCACGATACACATTTTTCCAGTGCCATTGCTTGCCACCCGCTCCTTCCCGATTGGAGTATGGAATTGCCATTGGAGAAGGGACTGTGTGGGCAGACAGGGCACAAGTGGCTGTTGCAGGGGCACAGCATGCCAACAATCTGAGCTCAGGACTGCAGGGCAGGCCCATGGAGCAGTTGGTCCCTGTGATCATTATGAGCTTGTACCACATGTGATCATCAGCCAGAGCCCACAGGAAAGGCAGCACCTTGATCGGTGACTGATGGACTGGATGCTAGGGGCATTTGGCCTGTGTTTGCTGGTCAGTGTGATTGATAGTCACTGAGAAAAGTGTTGAAGTGCATGCTGGGTAAATTCCTGCCTCTCCAAAGTGTCGTTCTGGGGCGGGGGGGGCAGGGGGAGTCTCCACTCCAAGTAGTTTGAATCCAACTACATGCGCGCACACACACACACACGTAACATAGATTATGCCAGATTTTAACTGTATTTAACATGAATAACTCATATGGTACAATTTACTCGACATTTTGTACAGTACACAAAGCATAGCAGACAGTAAAAGAAACATTTACCAACAGTCACACTACCATGTCAATAAATGTTATTTTCACAAGGACCCCCATAGAAATAGTGAGAGCTGGGATATAAGCCAACAAACTTTATATGGCTCCAAGCAGCAGAAAAGTCTTGCTGTAGTAGTCTCATCCTGCAGGCGAAGTCAACAAAGCAGGGAAGTAAGTCTTCTAATAAATTTGACCTTTTTTTTATTTAGTTGTAGAATAGTTATAAGAGTTTATGCCATATGTTTTGAAGGAAGAGTGGAAGATATTTTTATTTTCATCACAATCATATTAACCATCTGTCCATTAATTCACAGTATTAGAAAGTTCATACACTTTTTATCTCCTAGCATCTTGTAGGACTTTAAGGACTAAGATAATTGTACAAAAGGTGGTGTAAAAGTAGTGTGTTAACTACAGAGGGCAAGTGGGTGAAATAGTAAGATTTTCCCTCACTTTCACTTTTAACTTACCTAAACCTACACTTCTCACAGGTGCTTATTTGGGGAAAGAGAGAGTGGGAAAACCACCTCTGACCCCCTCTTTTGTGCAATGCTAAGCACAAGTGGTTTTTGTTACTGGTCACTTTATAGGGCTTTAGCTTGAGGGCAATAAACTAGCTTATAGACTTCTTGTGAGCTAAATCGGACATAATATGGAATTGATGTTCTCCTGTTAGTTTGGGACACAGGGAATTATACAATGCCCAGCCAACAGGAGCTGGGTACCGAATTTTTCTCTACATAATACATTAACAAAAAGAACAGGAGTACTTGTGGCACCTTAGAGACTAACAAATTTATTTGAGCATAAGCTTTCATGGGCTACAGCCCACTTCTTTGGATGCTGTAGCCCACGAAAGCTTACACTCAAACAAATTTGTTAGTCTCTAAGGTGCCACAGGTACTCCTGTTCTTTTTGCGGATATAGACTAACACAGCTGCTACTCTGAAACCTGTCATAATACATTAACGTTACCTTCTTGTGTAAATGCTACACAGGCATTTCTGTCATATTATAGATTTTCCAAGAAAAAAAAAATCAGCAAGCCAGTTAAAGAAAACCAAATATGAACTCACTAATAAGACTGGTATGGTTATTAATACCGCTAAACTCCAGTTGCAACTTTGCAGTGCCACAGTGTCACTATAATCTGTGATTCACATAGCGCCCAATCTAAACCTAACTGAGACTAAGGCTATGTCTACACTGCTGTGCCACTATAAGGTATGCCATGTAGCCGCATCTCACACCCCAACCAACAAAAGTTTTAATGACAAAAGAGCAGTTTAAACATAGCATAAAATCAATGTAATCTTACTATTTAATCAATAGTCATTGGGAAAGGCCCATACAAGTTGTCTTCAAACTTCACTGAACCACTTTCACTAACTTCTGCAACAATTTGTGGCTTATACACCTCTCCTCTATTATTTATGTTTTACTAAGACATGGACCACAAACTATTGGCATTTGCATTAGTGACTATTCATGCAAATACTGGATTCACACCTCCGTTTCAGCAAAGCTCTGATCTGGACAATAACTTCATTATCTGACCGCAAAAGTTTTATTAATCTGAAGTTTATCCACATTATCTGGATTTAGCTCTGCAAATCTGGTTGGGAAATCTTGGGGGAAAAAACAGAGTCCATTAGATTTTAAGTGCTTCCCAGCTATCCTGACAAGTTTGGAAATATTCACGGGGAGGAGCAGGGAATGTGGCAGGAAGGACTTCAGGTTCAGGATTTCATTACTTCTCTTTGGTCCCAGCCAGAGCCATAGTCTAACAAACTGACAATTTACTATACTTTTTCAAAGTCCAAAGTTGAATGGCAGGGGCACTTTTCCCACTCTAATCCAATTATACTTCATTGCTGTGTGATTCCTCTACTAAGTTCTCTCCAGTTATGCACACTTCCATCTCATCCGAACTATATATATATATCTCCCAGTAATCCAATTACGTCAGCACCAGTGACATGTTGATTTGGAAAACTCAAATCACCAACATTTGTACTTTTAGACCTTGCTGCCCAATTTATTTCTTCTCTAGAAACAAATATTTGTGAATAATTATACTATAAATCCTTTGTAGCAAACTTAAATGAAAGCAAATTAAATTAATGGTGATATTTAAAAGTTTCACATCAGGCAAAATAGAACACTGGCCTTTTGTAACAGTTCAGACTTAATATGGAGCTATGGAAAATAATTTCTACCCCTTCGACTGATCTTTTCTTTTCAGGAATATGATTGGACCCGCAGCTGCTACATGTGACAGCAGTGACTATTGTTTTTAGCCATTTACATTCAGCCAGGAAGTATGGACTGTTTCCTTTAGATGTGACCCTTACAACTGTCAACTATTCCTTAGTCAACTCAAAGTTACATGGCAACTGCCATGTGTTCTGTATAGGAATACACCCTAAACCATCCCAAAAATGGAAAGAGCCATTTAACAGTGGTTTAAGAGTGATAAATTGGTTTAACTGAAGTACAATTCACTCTACAGTGCAAAAAGAAAAAAGTTTTAATCACAATGTTGATTAAAAATCAAGCAGAAAAACACCAAACTATAAACTCCAAATAATTTAAAATCAGTGTTCTGTTGTACTAAGGCACTGCATAAAGCTATAATTAAAGTTTTAGTTGTGGAAACTGTACAGGGTGTCTGATGTGGATGCTATTTCACAACTAGAAGATGTAAAATAATTCTATAGTACATAGAGAATCAGCAGCACACATCTTTCCAGGCACTTATTTTTGGAGGCTACTGGTCCAATGCAGCATTTTGAAGGCCAAGCTAGTTTTATACTCACAAGACATGAAGATTCTTCAGCCCAGCAAAGTCCATCTTGGTGATTCTTGAGATATTATTTCTGTCTAAGTCCCTGCAAAGAAAAGAAAACAGAAATTCATGTTCAAGTACTTTAGTATCTGCACAAAACTCTGTTTGAAAAGAATGCAACTTGTTCACCTGGGCATTTGTTTGTCACAGGGGTTCTCAAACTGGGGGCCGGGACCTCTCAGGAGGTCACGAAGTTATTACATGGGAGGTTGCAAGCTGTCAGCTTCCACCCTAAACCCTACTTTGCCTCCAGCATTTATAATGCTCTTAAATATATTAAAAAGTGTTTTTAATTTATAAGGGGTGGGTTGCACTCAGAGGCTTGCTAGGTGAAAGGGATCACCAGTACAAAAGTTTTGAGAATCGCTGGTTTATCAGCACTCAAAATTGTACAATTAGTTTTCCTATTAAAATCTAAAATGAGTATGAGTATATAAAATGAGTAAAGATTTACTAATACTGATGAATTTTGCTTCCCCCAATGATGCTACTTGTAACTAAGTTTTTGGGGGGAGATGGGGAGGAAGAGAAAAGAGTGGGATTTTCAATGCACCTTGACCACAGTGCACTTCAATAGGAGGTGAGTGTTTAACTCCCTCAGGCTGAGATTTTCTAAAGAGCTGGAGTAGTTTTAACAACGAGTCACTACACTGTACCTGACCCCACTCCAGGGATTCACTCAGTGGTTGCGTGCATTAGCCACGCTTGGTAGTGTGCTCTGTTTGCCACAAAGTCAAGAAGCCACACTGTAGCTACTCTAAACACTGATCTGACTCTAGCTTTGGCAGAGTCCCATGCAGCACTTGCAGTTACTGAAAGTAGTAGCATTTAACAAGGTTAGCAGAAGGGATAGTGGTGTGAGTCTTTGTGCCTTCCATCTAACTGTAACTTCACTTCTCCCAAGACCCTTGTGGGCAGTCCTGTAAAGCAAAAGCCTTAGTGTGCTCCTTGGGGCTCCTCAGACATTTGCTCCTGCCCATCTCTCCCTGAGATGAAAGCAGCGCTGGCTACAGCTTCCCATACAGTTTCTCTGAGGCCCCATCTGCCCTGCACTTTCATCCAGACAGGTAACGGCCTCATACCTCTGCTTGCAAGCTACAGTAACTCCTCACTTAACGTTGTAGTTATGTTCCTGAAAATACAACTTTAGGGGAAATGATGTTAAACTAATCCAATTTTCCCATAAGATTTAATATAAATGTGGGGGGTTAGGTTCCAAGGAAATTTTTTGGGGGCAGACAAAAGCATTATATACTGTACAGTACTGTGGTTGGGAAGTGCCCCTTGCTTACCCCACACAGGTACAGCCTGCTGCAGGCAAGGACGCTAGGAAGCACCTTGCGCAGCAGCAGCGGCAGCTTCCCCCCAGAAGAACAGGCACCAACTTTGCCAGGGGATGCTCCAGGCCTGCCTCTTGCAGTCCCTGCTCCACGCCACTAAATTTGTTAGTCTCTAAGGTGCCACAAGTATTCCTCATTCTTTTTGCTGATACAGACAGAAGCGGCGCCAGGGTTTTTGGCGCCCAAGGCAGGAGTTCTTCCACGCTCCTGGTCGTTGGTGGCAATTCTGTGGCCGGGGGGGGGGTTCGCGGCCTGTGGGTGGGTGGGGGGGGGTTGGGGGGGGGGTCCTTGCGCGCTCCTGGTCTTCGGGTTATTTTGGTGGCGGGTCCCAGAGCGAGTGAAGGACCCGCCGCAGAATTGCCGCCAAAGACCCGGAGTGTGGAAGGATCCCCCTGCTGCCGAATTGCTGCCCCCCCAAATCCTGGCTCCCTAGGCGACCACAGAGGTCGTCTCAATGGAAGCGCCAGCCCTGGATACAGACTAGCACAGTTACCACTCTGAACAGAATATCTGAATGTACTTCATCAACAGCGTACACAATTCTCCATTGCTGTTGAGCTTTTATGAGAGAAATTAAGATAGGGATGGAGAACAGTGTCTAGATATGGTTGGTTAAATACATAAATGTTATGGGTCATTCTTTAACGCCTACCTAGTGTGCAAATTTCCCACAATCTTAGCATATCAGGCTCTCTTAAGAAAACAGGGCAACCAGATCTTTGCACTGACAGAAGTCAATTTGTGGCAGAGAAATTACAGCTTTGGGGGATCAGAATTCTCCCTAGTTTCTCCTAAGAATGTTTGCATTTTTTCATCTCAGGAGTCAAAGCATCTTCTTTTTGGTATTAATACGAGAAGAGACAAAGTGGTTGAGGTAATATCTTTTATTGCAGTGGTTCTCAACCAGGAGTCCGGGGGCCCCTGGCGGGCTGCTAGCAGGTTTCATGGGATCCGCCAAGCAGGACCACTGTTAGACTTCCTGGAGCCCAGGGCAGAAAGCCGAAGTCCCACTGCATGGGGCTGAAGACTGGGTCCCTAAGCCCTGCCACCTGGGGCTGAAGCAGAAGCCTGAGCAACTTAGCTTCATGGTGCCCCCTGTGGCAAGGGGCCCTGGGCAACTGCCCTGCTTGCTACCCACTAACACCAGCCTTGGCTTTTATATGTAGAAAATTAGTTATTGTGGCACAGGTGGGCCATGAAGTTTTTATAGCATGTTTGGGAGGCCTCAGAAACAACAAGGTTGAGAACCCCTGTTTTATTAGACCAACTTCTAGTACAGGGGTGGGCAAATTTTTTGGCCCAAGGGCCACATCTGGATATGGAAATTGTATAGTGGGCCATGAATGCTCATGAAATTGGGGTTGGGGTATGGTGGGGGTGCAGACTTTGGGGTGGGGCCAGAAATGAGGAGTTCAGGGTGTGGGAGAGGGCTCTGGGCTGGGACAGGGGGTTGAGGTGCGAGGGGGGGAGGTGAGGGCTCTGGCTAGGGGTATGGGTTCTGGGAGTGCCGGAAGGTGCTCCGGACTGGGATCAAGGGGCTAGGAGGACGAGAGGGACATCAGGGCTGGGCAGGGGGTTGGGCGCGGAAGGGGATCGGGGTGCAGGCTCTGGGTGGCACTTATTTCAAGCAGCTCCTGGAAGAAGCAGCACGTCCCCTCTCCAGCTCCTATGTGGAAGTGCAGCCAGACAGCTCTGCACGCTGCCCTGTATGCAGGCGGCACCGCTTCAGCTCCCACTGGCCATGGTTCCTGGCCAATGGGAGCTGAGGGGGTGGTGCTTGGGCCAGGGGCAGTGCGCGGAGCCCCTTGGTTGGTCTATGCATAGGAGCTGGATGGAGGACATGCTGCTACTTCTGGAAGCTGTGTGAAGCCATGACATGAGCGGAGTGGGGCAAGCCTCTAACCCCGTTCTCTGGCTGAAGAGGGATGCTCGAGATCCGGATTAATACATCTGAAGGGCCAGATACGGCACTCAGGCCATCATTTGCCCACCCCTGTTCTAGTATAAGAATACTCTAATATAAGAAGTAAACCGCAGGACAATCTTGAAGCCATGAAATTTTGAACTGACAAAAGGACACCTGCATCATTTATCCTTTAGAAGGTTCAGTGGAAGTATTCTTCTAATACAAGAACTAGGGGTCACCAAATGAAATTAATAGGCAGCAGGTTTAAAACAAATAAAAGGAAGTTCTTCTTCACGCAGTGCACAGTCAACTTGTGGAACTCCTTGCCTGAGGAGGTTGTGAAGGCTAGGACTATAAGAGTTTAAAAGAGAACTGGATAAGTTCATGGTGGTTAAGTCCATAAATGGCTATTAGCCAGAATGGATAAGGAATGGTGTTCCTAGCCTCTGTTTGTCAGAAGATGGAGACGGATGGCAGGAGAGAGATCACTTGATCATTGCCTGTTAGGTTCATTCCCTCTGAGGCACCTGGCATTGGCCACTGTCGGCCGACAGATACTGGGCTAGATGGACCTTTGGTCTGAGCCGGTAGGGCCATTCTTATGTTCTTATGAGCGGAAGACGACTAATTTAAAAGCATATATTTCAACCCAATAAAAACTGCTTTCTGTGAAAAAGGTGAAATCCTATTTGAAAACTGCGTTAGATTTTAAGTTGGAGCTCAACATATAGCCATTTAGTGACTGAGATCATGACCATAAAAGATAATGCAGGAGAAACCTCTTGCAAAATCCCTGATTAAAAACAAGTCTTTCATAGTGGAAAAAAGTTATGCTAAATTCTGGGTTAAGCTTTATTATTTTTATTATAATTATTTGTATCAATTTAAATGTTCACAGTTGTCCAAAATTATGCAGGTATTAGACAATGGGGTGGGGGTCAGAATTATTTATGACAGTAGACACTGATGCTTTATAACCATTAACACAAATTGTCCACATCACATGACAAAAGATTAAAAGTAAATATCCTTAAGTCAAACTCTGATTCTCAAGCAACATTTTTCATACTTTGCGTATCTGTAACTTCAGTTAACTAATTTCTATGGACCTATTTTTTGTCAGAGAGAGAGAGAGAGAGAGAGAGAGAGTGTGTGTGTGTGTGTGTGTGTGTGTGTCAAGAAATCAATATTAACCAACATTTATCAATAAAAATCTAGTCCATCCACTCCTCAACAAAAGCAAATAATATTTTAGCAGGATTTGTAATTGTTTAAGCATTACACCAGAGAGACCACACAAAACCACACATTTCTAACATGAAACCACATTCCTTGACAATCTGTGTAATGAATACTTTGTAGTGCCCAAATTATATTGACTCCAATGTCACATGTCGAAATGATCTACTACCAAACTAAAGGAATAACCCACCTTTTAAGCAGAAATTTTGCATCATAAGCATACAGAATACTCTTTGATGGAAAAATTGTACTAAATAGATTCCTGTACTAAAGCCGTTACAGTTTACCAGCAAAGTCAGGTGGTGTAATATGACATTATTGACATGAACTGTGACCGTATGAATCATTGTTGCAACCAAGATCCTATAGTTGCACCAAATATTGTACAAAGGAGGTCTAGTAAGGTGTCTATAGAAAGGTTGTAATTTGCTTGTTATGATTATGCTGTCCGTATGTGTGTATCATTTTTGTATTTGAAGTTATGAATATTGGCTATGTACTTGTATCTCAATGTGTTTGATTCTAAGTAGCCTCAGTGAAGCATTTGGTCAGCTTCTTGAGAATGGGCACTTACTGAGAATAGTCCTATCAAAAAACACTTCACTGACAATGGACTTTGGGAGATGCCAATCCACATCTGAGCTTTCCTGGGAATGTTAAAACTAACATGTAAACAGTGGCATCGGCCTGCAAAAAGCTGAATCATTCATGGACATGTGACTTGCCCAGATGGCTACAAACTCCATCTTGTTGCTGTGATTTTGCACATAAGAACAAAGGGGTTTCCACCCACAAGAGAGAGAGAATATAAAAGGCCCTGGAAGCCTCTCCATTTTGTCTTCAGTTGGCTCAAGAGATGGCTTCTCCACCCCAAAGAAATGCCTGAAAGAAACTGGGACAAAGGACTGTAACTATGGGGGTGTGAGTGATTGCTGGACCCAGCCCATAAACCACAACACTGGTCTGAAAAAGATTGAGCCCAGAGTAGGAAGGAGTCTAGTCTGTGAAAGAAGCTTATTGGGACATTTCTGAGGGTGAGATTTACCTGTATTCAGTTTCCTAATGTATTAGGCTTAGACTTGTGTGTTTTATTTTATTTTGCTTGGTAACTTACTTTGTTCTGTCTGTTATCACCTGGAACTACTTAAATCCTACTTTTTACATTTAATAAAATCACTTTTGCTTATTATTGAACCCAGAGTTAATAACTAATACCTGGGGGAGCAAACAGCTGTGCACATCTCTCTATCAGTGTTATAGAGGGCGGACAATTTATGAGTTTACCCTGTATATGCTTTATACAGAGTAAAACGGATTCATTTGGGGTTTGGATCCCATTGGGAGCTGGGTGTCTGGGTACTGGACATACGAGCACTTGCTAAGCCCTTTTCAGTTAAGTCTGCAGCTTTGGGGGCGTGGGTCAGACCATGGGTCTATGTAGCAGCAGCTCAACAAGACAGGTTCTGTAGACCCAAATTGGAGGAGAAAACAGGCTCAGAGGTAGTCTCAGCACATGAAATAACAGTCCCAAGGGGGTCTCTGTGATCGAACCCGTCACAGTGTAATGTCATAGAATCATAGGACTGAAAGGGACCTTGAGAGGTCATCTAGTCCAGTCCCCTGCACTCATGGCAGGAGTAAGTATTATCTAGACCATCCCTGTCTAACCTGCTCTTAAAAATATCCAATGATGGAGATTCCACAACCTCCCTAGGCAATTTATTCCAGTGCTTAACCACCCTGACAGTTAGGAAGTTTTTCCTAATGTCCAACTTAAACTTCCCTTGCTGCAGTTTAAGCCCACTGCTTCTTGCCCTATCCTCAGAGGTTAAGAAGAACAATTTTTCTCCCTCCTCCTGGTAACAACCTTGTAACAGCATCTCATCAGTTCCATGACTACAGGTGGATCAATAAAGGGTTATGATTCTGTGAGCTGTTTGCAGGAGGAAAAACGGGGTAAAGAAATCTGCTTCAAATCTGTCTCTCAAAGAGCAATGTCTCTGATATGGACAGGGCTTTGGAGCGGAGCCCGGAGCAGCTTCGAAGCAGTGGAGCTGCAGGTTTTTGTCTGGAGCTGGGGTGGAGCTGGAGCACAGCTCCAAAGCCCTGGATATGGAGGTTATTGACCACCAGCTTCCATCTTTCCCACTTGTGACAGAGCTGTAGAACTTCCACTCTCCTTTAGATATCAATCCTCCTGGAGATGTTTCCAACATAACTGGGTTTCTTTATCCTCTTCCTGGCTGGGCTGTGATCTTGCCTGCCAGTATGAGTGCTGGATTTGAGTGACTCTGCAATCAGAGAGCTATCTGTCCACAGAAAGACGGTATCCTTTTACCTAAGGTCTCAAGTAATTATACTCTTTTTAAATTCAACCTTCTGATCACCTAATGTAAAATCAAACTGAGTACCCTGGCCTGAGCTGATTATGGGATAAGGTCAATTCCAGAACAAAAAGTACCTGCTGGTCCTCTATTCCTCAACATAAGTCCTAGTTGTCTCTTTCATATGGAAGAATAAGTTCTCAGTCTGTTGAATGAGCCTTCCCGTCCCAAGCAAATCCCCTTGGATGGCTGCAATTCCCAAGTCTGCAAACCCAGCTTCCTCTAAGCATACACTAGTGTCCTCTTAGTGAGCTGTGTCACAAGGTAATCACTGGTAGACCAGAATGACCTGGCCCTGACAAAAAGGGTGAGAAGTGTTAAACCAGAGATGCAGCATTTCTGAAAACAGACATCAGTATTTATTTCACTTGCATATATTTTGTTGCCTTCACTGCTATTACCTCAGAAATTTTTCCTTGGTCAATGTGCACAAGTCTTTTTCCTTTTCTGGAAAGCCCAAAGTCACTATACAAGACAAACCCCAGCTTGTATGACCAAATTCATACCCTTTTCCAGGTACCGCTTCTTCTCCAGGTACTGGTCCTATCTAGGGTTGCCAGGCATCCGGTTTTTGACAAGAACACCCAGTCAAAAAGGGACCCTGGCGGCTCCGGTCGGCATCATCGACCAGGCCACTAAAAGTCCGGTCACACCAGAGGCCAGGGGCCAAGGTGGGCTCCCTACTTGCTGGCTCTGTGCGGGTCCTGGAAGCACACGGAGCTTCCCTGGCCACCCATGTGCCTAGGGGCTGCAGGGACCTGGAAGCTGCTTCGTGGGAGCCGCAGTAAGCACTGCTGGGACCCTGCACCCCCTCCTGCACCCAAACACCCTCCCAGAGCCTGTTCCCCAGCTGGAGCCCTCACCCCCTTCCCATACCCCAACCTCCTCCCCTAACCCTGAGCTCCCTCCCAGTGAAAGTGAGTGAGGATGGGAAAGAGCAACCGACAGAGGGAGGCAGGAAATGGAGCAAACAGGGTGGGAGGCTCAGAGAAGGGACCAGGCCGGGATGGGACAGGGGTGTTCAGTTTTGTGCAGTTAGAAAGTTGGCAACCCTGGTTCTGTCATCAATGCTCTCTTCTCTGGAACCATTTTTCCTGGCACTCCTTTAACAGCACACTTCTCCTCATCCCAGAGTTAGAAGAGTTTGTATTGTATAGTGACCCAGACCCCGCTCAGAAGACTTTGTTAAGGACTAATAGCCAAGGCTCCCATCCCCCACGAGGACAGTGAGTACCAACAGCCGGACCACACTCTTCCCTAGGACAGGCACAAAGTGTGGGATTCAAAAAGGGGCCCAGGCTGATTTGTAGCTCCCCTGCTACCAAGTGGAATTTACAGCACTGAGTTAGGCACCCAAGCTCCCTATACAGTATATGGGGAGACAGAGATGCCTAAAAAGGAGATTCAGGCTTAGTGGGAAACTGCCAAAGATACCAGAAGGAAGCGCTGAGGAAAGAGGTGTGGCAAAAACCCCTCTCTTCAAAAGGGAATTCAGACCCTAACTCTGGACCAGAGGGAGGTGGCTTCCTTCCTTTGGGATTCACTGCCATAAAATCTCTCCTGGAGTTTGATACGTAAGTCAGCTCAGCCCCTTTTCCAAGACAAAATGAGAAGAGGCAGTAGAGGCGATGCCCCTCCCACATTAAGCTCAATATCCCAGTGGCCAGAGCTTCCACTCTGGATGTTTGAGACTCAGGTTCAAATCCTCCTTTTACCTGATGTGAAGCAGGTAATTGAATGTTGGTCTCTGACCTCCCAGATGAGAGCCCTAACCACTGGGCTATTGGGTATAAAGGGGGGGCACCACAATCAACTCCTCCAGCTGTGGTGTGTGAAGCCTGATCCAGCAGCAGGGGCAGCACTGGGGGCGCTCTGCCGGTCACTGCGAGGGCAGCACGCAGCCTTCCTGCAGTGCTTGGGGTGGCAAAATGCCTAGAGCCGCCCCTGTCCAGCAGACATGCTCTACGTCCGCTTGTGAGCATGTCTACTGGATCAGACCCTGCAGGAGAGAAGCACAGGGAAATTACTATGTTGTGAATCCCACTGGGGCTTACGCATGAATTAGGCATCAAGCTGCTCAGTGATATTGGTGCTGAGCCAGCTGTGCACATGCTGACAGCAATTTAGATGTCTAGAGGACTTTTCCAGTGCAAACTTAGGCACCTAGCGAGTTTAGGCTCCTAGAGGTTAGGCAAATCTAACCAAATCCCAACCAATCCCTACAGTGCTTCCAATCCAGCTTCTCCAAGGGCTTGCATTTTTTCTTCTCAAGTCACTGTTTCCATCACAATCTGATCTCTGCCTCCTCTCTTTGCACACAGTTTCCTGCCTATCAACTGCCAGAGCAGAACTCATCCTGCAGCTTTGACTCTTTTCGCTGGGAGGAACAATCAGAAGATCCACCGCCCACATGGACCATATAGTGCTTAGTGCCCTGACCCAGAGTCAGTCTTGTACACTCTACTGCAAAAGCAGAAGACCTTTGCAACCAATGTTCTCTTTATGCAATGTAACTGTGGAATTCTTAAACTGTGTTAGACTCAGACTTTAAGCTCCAAAGGAACCATTATGATCTTCTAGTCTGACCTCCTGCACTATGCAAGTCACAGAATCTCACCCACTCACTCCTGTAACAAACCCCTGACCTATGTCTGAGCTATTGAAGTCCTCAACCTGTGGTTTAAAGACTTCAAGGTGCAGAGAATCCTTGTTACCGTATGTTGGTGATTTATCAGTTCATGCACTTGAGCTTCATCACTTGCCAGGCAACAGTGCATTCTTGTCCTGCTAGATAAATTCCCCTCTGTAATTCACTGACTTTCACGGACATTGGAGCTGACTGAGTAGTCACATTACTTTTCTTTTAGCTGACAAATGATTGTTTTCTTAAACAATTTGTTCATTGTTCAGCCAGGTCTACTGGAGACAACATTAAAGATGTGCAAGCTTTTTGTAAGCAACTGTTCCCAGAAGAAACTCTCCTGGTTTCAGCTTGTTATTAATTTGGATTAGGTTCAACAATAGGATTGCAGGGGTTCATGAGCCATTCAGTGAATTTAGGCCAACCTATAATTTCAGATGGCAATTGTTTATTGCTTGCTTTCAACAGCAGCTCTTGAAACTTTGTGCTAACACAGACATTCAGGAGTGATGAACCACTGGCAAAGCCAAAGAGATGGCATGAACTCCTGCTAGCCAAATCTAATTAATTTTTCACTGTTATCCATGGTATACAACAATATTGCTTTGTATGCTAGTGATCTGCTACTGGAATTTGTGGGAAAATAGCCTTTTAGGTTTCCTTTATAAAAGGCATTGTTTAAATCCATAATCGATGACTAGCATAAACAAAAAAGGAGACAGGATGCACCCCTGCCTTACACCTGTCTTGATGCTGAATGGCTTACTCAATCCATTTTCCATTTTAATGTAGCATTTTGAGTTGGCACAGAATGCCTTCATAATGTTAATTTTGTTGGAATTTCATATTGTTCCACAATTTTCCACATTATTTCTCCATTTACACTATCAATTGCCTTTTGAAAGTCCACAAAATTGATGGCAAGACTTCCTTGGAATTCAACTGTGTTCTTAATAATCCTTCCCAGGGTGAAAATAGCATTTGTGCCCAATCTCCCTTGTCTAAATGCAGATTGTTGTTCACATACGATGGTATCCATCTTTCCTTTCATTCTGTTCAGGAGGACTGCCACTAATACTTTTCCTGTGACAGATAGAAGTGTTACTCCCCTGCAATTTGAACAATTGTTTAGATCACCTTTTTTGGTAACTTGATTATGATACCAAGGGCCCATTCTTCCAGCACTTTCTCCTCCATCCATATTTTGTTGCACAGCAAACAAATGACTGATTCCATGTCTTTGTCTCCATATTCAAGCATCTCAGGATGAATGCTGTCCAAACCAGTTGCCTTGTTGTTTTTCAGCTTCTGCAATGCTTTTTGTTGTTGTTGTTGCTGTTGTTCTTTGATTTTTATCTCAGATACATCTAGATCTAGATCTAATGGTTTATCACGGTTAAATTCCAGTCTTGTAATTGGTTCTGGTTGGTTTAGCACTTCTTTGAAGTGTTCCACCCATCTATTTCCTTGTTCCTCCTGTGTTTTCAAAATTTCTCCTTGCTTCCCTTTCACTGGGACACTTCTGAATTTTGATCCATATCCTGTTAACTGTTTCAGGATTGTGTAGACTGTTCTTGTATATTTTTTCCCCCTGCTTCTTCAGCTTCACCAGGCTTACTTTCTATCCAATTTTGCCTATCTTTTTTGCATTGTTTCTTTACTGCTTTAGCAAGGTTCCTGCAAGTTTGTTTTGTTTCTTCAGTTGCATGTTGTAGTAATAGAGCCTAGAATAGAACAATTCAAGGCTATTTGATCTATATTTTGCTGATGACATCGCTCCTATCAATGAAGATGCCAATGGACTACAAAAATGCACAAACCAAATAAAAGTAGTAACGGAGAAGATTGGTTTGAGATACAATATAAAGAAATGTAAAATCATGTTAATGGGGACTATAAGAAGAGAAACTGGAGAAGGTGGACAATTTTATGGATCTTGGAAGTACCATCAGCCAAGATGGTACTAGGTCCGAGGAAATAAGAAGAAGAATCAGGAAGGCAAATGCTGCATTTGGAAGACTCAAAAACATCTGGCAACTCAAAAACATCTCCCTCAAGACAAAACTGAACACGTACAAAGCAACTGTTATTGCCATCACAACATATAGCAGTGAGACATGGGGACTTACCAAGAAAGATATGCAAAAGCTGGATGCATTTCATCACAAATGTCTGAGAAGACTAATGGCAATAACATTAGAGATAAGAAGACGAATGAAGAAGTCAGAAAAATTACTGGACAAGGCACCGTCTCACAAATAATCTACAAAAGAAGACATCTGTGGCTGAGACGTGCTGAGAATAGAAAAAGAATGCTTACCAAATACTGTCCTTGACTGAAACCCAAAAAATGCAAGAAGAAAGAGAGGAAGACCGCGAATAACATGGAAATGAATAGTTCTGAACAACATCAAGCACCTCAACATGAAATGGGAAGATTTGGAGAGAAGGGCAGTTGACAGGCAAGGATGGCAAATGTGGGTAGCTCAATGTGCAGCAAAACATGGGATGGACTAAGGTCTAAGGTAAGGTTATAAAAAAACTTGGTAGGTGACTGTAATATTACTAGCAGGTTCCAGCTGCAAAAACCTAAACCTTAACCTCTAATCTTCATTGGCTTTCAAATATATCAGTATACTTCTGAATTGGCAAAGAAATGTACACTAGAATTTGTACACCAGTCTTTTAGTGGTTATACCAAAGTACCTGTCAACGGAAAGTCTTTAAATCAAGCCATTCACAGACATTTGGAAAGTTATATTGCGAGTCTAAAGTGTCTTTTACTTTATAATTAATAAGTCTCCATGTTTAAGCACAGATTCATGCAGAAAAATATATGCTCATTATGGATGATTATCTCCTCAGGGCAGAAGTCCTACATCTGACTGGCATTCAGGGCCAGCTGCAACCCTTTTGCACCATGTTAAATTTCATCCTGCACGCACAAGAGCCCTGTTAACATTGTTTGAAGTTACATGTTCAGAGAACACCATCCCATATAACTCATGATACAGGAAAGCTGGCAGTCATGAGCCAAGCTGTCCTCTCATGGTTCATAAGTAGCTCTGTTAACACTACTCACATTTACCCACAGGAGAATAGATTGAGGTTGTGACCCACACCAATTTCAGTAAGGCTGCTGGTTCTTATGACTCTTTGGGTTAATTAATTTTTCTTTTGGCATGGAACATATGAAGCAGGGCAGCATAAAAACACTACTAACTTTTAATATAGGTGTTGTGGAAACTTTATGCAAACAGCAACAAACAAACAAAGGAATGGAATGATTTCCACTGGAACATAAACATGGATTGCAATGGCATGGAATGCATATTTTGTGTGAATACCAAGAAAGTAAACTCACACTAATGTTACTTTAAAGGATGTTTTACCCATAAACATATTCCCCATGCTTTAATAACTATATAATTTGATACATATTTGGTAAATATGCTGAAGAATAAGTCACACAATGTGTATACTTATTGCAAGCAGCAAAACAAAGCAATTAGAGCAAACCCTGCTCCAAAGAAAGAATTCTTCAGGGTTGCTTAATCCGACATTCCTCTTTGAAGAGAATTTAGTGAAATCAAGCCAGACATGCAAATAATATTTTAGTGTCTCCAAGATTCCATGATACATTCCATAATACATCTTCCAATAGCATTAGAGCTACATACATTTTTCTATACTCCAGCACAGTTTGAACAATTTTTAGTTTACAGTTACTTTTCTGTGCCACTCAAACCCTCCAAAAAGTTGTGAATCTGTTCTTACAAAAACCCCACCCTCATCTTGAGAATTATACAGGCACATCACTGGGGAGTAGATTCATTTGTCACAGTATTAAATGTGTGTGCGTGCAAGCATCTGTGTGTATGTATGTGTGTGTATTGTGACAAAGTTCCTCCTCTACTTTGGTGGGTCCTGCGCTTATTGGCGGATTTGTTCACCTCAGTGATCTTCCCCTCTTGTGGAACCCACAGTCTGGGTCAGCTCCTCCTGTGTCTGATCAGGAGTTGGGAGGTTTGGGGGGAACCCGGGCCCGCCCTCTACTCCGGGTTCCAGCCCAGGGCCCTGTGGATCGCAGCTGTCTATAGTGCCTCCTGTAACAGCTGCATGACAGCTACAACTCCCTGGGCTACTTCCCCATGGCCTCCTCCAAACACCTTCTTTATCCTCACCACAGGACCTTCCTCCTGGTGTCTGATAACGCTTGTCCTCCTCAATCCTCCAGCAGTACACTCTCTCACTCTCAGCTCCTTGCCTTCTTGCTCCCAGCTCCTCACACACGCTCCTTCTCCTCTGGCTCCTCCCTGCCTGACTGGAGTGAGCTCCTTTTTAAACCCAGGTGCCCTGATTAGCCTGCCTTGATTGGCTGCAGGTGTTCTAATTAAAGTAGCTATCTCTACTGCCTTCTAGAAAGATCTTAATTGGCTCCAGGTGCCTTGATTAACCTGGAGCAACTGCCATTTGGTTACCAGGGTACTAGGGGTTTGTTTAGCCTGGGGCTAACATACCTGTTTCTCAGTACTTTACTGTAGCCATCTGGCCTTGCCCCATCACAGTATATATATATACACATACATATACCCACACACACACACACCATAATTAATTAAAGGGAACAGATTGAAATCTTTCAGCTTCTATTCTCAATACTGCCTTGCAAACCTGATCTTGTGCAAATACACCTCTACCTCGATATAACGCTGTCCTCGGGAGCCAAAAATCTTACTGCATTATAGGTGAAACCACGGTTTATCGAACTTGCTTTGATCCACTGGAGCGCGCAAACCTCCCCCCCCCGCCCCCGAAGCCCTGCTTTACTGTGTTATATCCGAATTCGTGTTATATCAGGTCATGTTATATCGAGGTAGAGGTGTAATTTAACCTCTGCTTACCTCCGTAAAGTCACAGTACTTTGTGTGTGAAGGGTTAGAATTGAGGTTTAAGAAATACTTCAGATGAAATGCCATATCAATTTCTCATATTATGCAATGTTAAACAATAGTCAGGAGCAAAAGATGGTTAGATCTGGAGTACATGACTTAGGGCATGTCCACACTACAAAATTAAGTCAGTCTAACTTATGTTGGCATACAGCTGCCACAGTAATTACATTGCTCATGCATGTCTACACTTCGCTCTTTGTGTCAGCGGTGCACATCCTCACCAGAGGCACTTCTACCGATTGAACTGTCCATGTGGGGCATTGTGGGATGACTTCTGAAAGGCAGCAACAGTCAATGTAAGTCTACACTGAAGCTGTGTCAACCTAACTACATCAACTTTGACTCTACACTTCTTGCGGAGGTGGAATTATTAAGTTGGTGTAGTGAGCGAGTTAGGTCGATGCAAGGCAGTTCCTGCTTACCTAACTCTGTAGTATAGACCAGGGCCCAGTCTTGAGTTCAGATCACTAAGCCATCCTCACATTGAACGTGTGAAATGTATTCATAAAGGAGTATCTGGTACTTCTCCCGCCCCTTCACAAGCACACTTATGGTGGATGCAAAAGGCATGCAAGTTGTTAGCAGACCAATGAGAGCATACTTCCACCCATGCCTCCTGTTACAACCTGTTCCCAGTCCCATTTTCTGGATGGACCCCAGTCTGTTGTAACTGGATGCAACAACTGAATCACACATGCTTCTAAACATCCTCCATCTGGGTAGTGACTGATCACTGATCCTAGCTCTGAGCATCTCAGGTGCATTTCCAGATGCAGACCCCATGTCTGGACACCCTTCTGAGGCAGTGGGGCCCTGCAGTGTGTCTGCCTAGACCCTGGTATCAGTGCCTAAGTCCTCCAGAGCCCCCAGTTGCTTAAACATATCCAACCCAGAGTCTGGTTTCTTAATTACACTCTTCATGGACAACGTGGCAGTAAAGCAAAGCACATGGACTTGCCCAGGAATTTAACCACAGAAACTTACACTCTTACAAAGCAGAAGAGAGAGTTACAGATCTACGGAAAACAACAAACTCTGAAACACAAACCCCTTCAAGTCTAACCTCAACACCTAAGAGTCCTAGGTTTGGTCCAAATGCAGAGGCCAGGCACTGCCAAAAGGAAATCTGTTAGCCAAGAAGGCTGGAACAGCCCTCCTGGATTAGATAACATTCTTCTTTTAAAATATTCTTTCACCTTTTCTGCCCATGCACTTCTGCTTAGAGATTTCCAAATACCAGCCTCACTCCCTATTCCCCATTGGCTTCTAGGCAGAGTCATTCAAAGTCCCTGGCCCTAATAAAGGGCTTTATAGTGCCACTTAAAGAGAGAAGGCCATAGGTTCCCCCCACCCTCCTGACCCTCCTCTTCTTCTCTCAGATGCTCCCATTGCCACTATCACCCAAGCAGCCTAACTCCCCTGGCCCAGGAGCCTCCAAATCTAACCCCTTCTAATTTGAGTAGCACTGCAACCTGGTACAAACATGAGTAGTCCGGCGACCCCTTGGTCCAGGTCACAATGCAATTCACAAAATTTGGCCAAAAGTGGCACAGTGTCCTGGTGTGCAGGAGGTTGCACTGGCTGGACTCCCAGCTCTGCAGACTACAGTCCTAATGACAGCAAACCATTAGTAGGACAGAGCCACTGACTCAGTGTCGATGGTCCTTGAGTGCTTTCTCTCAACTTCCCAAACATAGTCTCTCCACTGGATGTTAAGTTTCTGCTACAAAAATCAATTCTTGAAGCCACACTGAAGTTACATTCAAGATGGAGGTTAACATACAACATGGTGGTCACAAAATCATAACAACAATTCATATCCCACACTCTGTCTCATCTCCCAAACAAAGCAATAGCAGGTTAGTTTCTGTTTAAATTCAGTCTTGTATAAAACAAGCTATGCAGACATCTGCAATAATGCCAGCCATACTCAAGGGTTAACTTCTTGCATCTGCCTCTGGAGTGGGATTGCCCATGAAAACCAGAACCTGCTGTTAAATTCTGTCACTGCCATTTAAATTTCTAAGATATTGTCTGGTAGCCATGAGATTAGATTTGGGTCTTCTCTACAGTCATACCAGGAGCCCTTAGCTAACTAGGCCATCCCTACAATTAATGCATTTATAATACCATCCTTTAGTAGCACATTTTACTCCTCCTTTTGGAAAACTTCCTTGGACTTCCCAGTACAGTCAATGCTGTTGCTGTTTTAAAATTGAACATGAAGACAGTTTCTGAGCCCCTGTTACTTCATGTTTGTGACTGATTGTACCTCTCAGCGTTAAGCCCCCTGAGTTCTATAATAGCACCATTTAAGTAAACTTTTCCTGGAAGGAAACAAGTTACCTCTTTATTGGTCTGTTTCTTTACACTTTGAGAAGCTGTGATAATAAACTAAAATATACAACACAAAAATAGCCTAATCTCTCAGGACATGAAAACACTAAAGATGAAAATCCCAAACTCTCTTAAGTCGATGGAGTTTTGCCATTGACTTTAAAATGGGTCAGGTTTCCACCAAAGGCGTAAAGATGGCACACACAGAGTCTGATAACAATTAAGTGCCTGTAACTTTGTCAGAGGGTCACTATCTTGGAGCACCTCCTCCTGGCCTCGGGTGGCCCTGCACGCATCCCATCCTCGGTTTCCCCTTCTCAAGGCCCCTCAAGAGTACTTTTCCAGCACTGAAGCTTAGAACTCCCTTGTCACAGTGTAATTATTATATAAGTCTCAAAGCCATAAACTAAAGTCCCATACTGGAACGCAAAACCCCTCTGGCTCTGACACTTTTTAACACTCTTGACTCTTCTTCAGTCCCCAATCTTTCTTGAAAATGGAGGGCTCCTGGAATTACCTCTGTTCAAAGGACACACTGAATCAATAATGCAAAGAATGAGTTTAATGAGTAAATGCAAGCAATAAGGAAAGAAGCTGGAACTGCATGACAGGAGATGGCTCACTTGATAATTGTCCTGTTCTGCTGGCGCTGGCCACTGTTGCAAGACAGGATACTGGGCTAGATGGACCACTGGTCTGACCCATTATGGTCATTCTTATATACATATGTAATGTCTGCCCACCCTGGGCTCATTACCATATCCCTTATGAGTTCTTTCCCATCTCCCTGTCCTTTGAATAGAACAGTGGCAAGAGGACACTTTTCTGCACCTTTCTTCACCTCAGCACTCAGAGATTAGCAAGAAGCATCTCCTCAGCATCATGGTACAAATAGACAAATAAGTAAACCATCTTCATGGTGGCACACATGACAAATTCAAGGGCTAAGGGACATATAGACACATTTAATTGTTAATTATTCATGTTATAAGCCTAAGTAATAAACAAGAGGATGGTTATGTGTGAAAGAAACATGATATGGTTGGTATTATTAACACTAGGTGGGATGACTCCTATGTCTAGAACAATAGAATTGATGGCTTGAAGTTGTTCTGTAAGGATAGAATGGGAAAAGGGAAGAAGCAGTGGTCCTTTACAACAAAGACACACGTTGCCTGTTAGAGTCATAGTTCAGAATTGCAGGACCTTGAATGCTTATGGACTAATATTCTACCTAGTAAAGCTAAAGTAGTAGTAGTGGGGGCATCTGTTACAGACAACCTACTCTCACGAGAGAGCAGGATGAACTGCTCCTTAACCATCTGTAAGTAATATGTGGGAAGAAAAAATTATCATGGGTAACTTGAACCTGGGGAACACTTGCTGGACATTGCATGCAGCCAGCAACAAAACTTCCTTAGAGTTTCTAAAAATAATAGATGATGATTTCTTAGGTAACAAACCTTTGTTAGTTCATGCTTAAAATGTAGTTTGTACTGTAGCGCTAGAGGCAGATAGTAGCTTGTATCCATTAAAGACAAAGCAGTTCAGCAGCAGAGGCTTTAGGTAACAGGTAAAATAAAACAATGCGGTGCAGCATGAGAATGGTGCTATACTAATCACCAAAACATTCACAGGATGGGACAGACAGTATTAGAGTTTGAACTTGTTTACTGAAGACTCTCTTGCATCAAACTCCACAAATGGTTCCCAAGAAATACAATGCAGAGATGTTGACCGCTTTGTGCTACTAAATATTCTGCTTTCACAAGCAGGGAATTTACAACTTGAGTTGTTAGTCTGCCTTCTAAAAATCCCACCCATACCACCCGTTTAGGTGCTGCATGTCGGAGTTGATGGTTACCTTGTGGTGCAGATGGAGGAAAGAAGCCAAACAGGAGAAATTTAAAGTAATTATTCACTTGTCATTCCAGGAGGTGGTTTGAATCAGCAAAATCTGTAATAATTCACTGATAAACAATACAACCTTTGTTCCCAAGAATGTGAGTTGCTTGAGTAATTTGGAGGAAGTAACCTAATGCACAATTGTGCCCTGGATAGGCCTGATTAGGGGGTCAAGAGATCCATAAAGAGACTTAGGATCCAGGAAGTAAGGGAAAGACTGTCCAGAAGCAGGAAGGCCTGGGTAAAGGGATGTTGAGACATCTCCTCTGCCATTCTGCAGGCTGTTGGCTTTCTTCAGTTTCAACTGTCTCCCAATTTCTTGCCCCTTATATAGGACAGTGGTATTCCCTGTGCCTTCCTCTAGGTCCAGTGTCAACATCACAAATGCAGTGGCCAGCACATCCCTCGGCCCATGCCACTTCCCACAGCCCTCATTGGCCTGGAGCAGCGAACCACAATTGGCCAAACCTGCGGTCACGGCAGGTAAACAAACCAGCCCGGCCAGCCAGGGGGCTCACCCTAGTGAGCCGCATGCCAAAGGTTCCGATCCCTGTACTACCATTATCAGTTTGGCTTTTTCTAAGATAGTAACATGAAGCCAACAGATTTCAGATATCTCACCTTAGGTTTCTACAAAACAACCAATAGGCAATATAAAAATCTTTGCTTTCTATTAAGAAATGACTGCCCCTCACCCAAGCAGTAGGAAAACGTGGGGCATTACAAAAGTTTCTATAGGAGGAATTTCATGTCAGACCCAGCTATAACGGTGTGCTTTTTAGAATTTCACACTACATAAGTGAGGCCTGTTGATTTGAAACCAAGGCAGATTCCAATGCACCGAGCAGCTGCAGAAGCGTAGCTCGCTCAGTGCCCACCGTTGGCAACAAGCTTCTTCCTCCCAGCTTCCCCATCCCATGTCTCCCACCATCCGAACCCAATCATCACGAAACCTGCTGCTCTTAGCTAATTTATTAGCCTCCAATCAGCTGCCAGAGGAGCAGCAAAGGATTCATACTCAGTGGATTCACATTATTTAAGAACACCATACTTAGAGTTTACTGTCACCAAGTGTTGCCAACTCTTGTAATTTCATCCTGAGTCTTGTGATATTTGGTGTTTTTCTCAAAGCCCCATCTCCCAAATACTGTAATTTCATGAACATCTCAACTTTCATTTCAAAATAAAAAGGTACTAGTCCCTTTATGGTGGAAGAGAAAAGCTTTAAAATATGACCAAATCTACAGGCTCAGAAACCAGAAAGTAAACAAATCCCAAATGGTTATCTTTTAAAATCTTAAAATTTCAGTTATTCACTTATGGGAGCCTTCCCATGTGTTTTTGAACACTTGAGTTTGGCAACAGTCTGTTACCTGAAACTTTGGATTGCATCACGTCCTTTTATTTCCTGGTTATAGCTGACATAACTGGTCTTTTGTATCACAAGTGACAACATATGGCAGAGCTGTGCTGCCCTTCCTTTCAAGGCTTAATAATAGCAGTTAAAATATTGATTTATTCCTCTTACTGTTCATGGAAGTTACCAGATTTGCCTTGTATTCTATTCCAAAATCATGGTTCTGTCCAAAAACCTAAAAATATTGGGACTGGTTAATCAGTCAAGGCCTTATACCACCCATTCACAACAGTGAATTGTGCATCCAGGGCCACACATAAAGCTGCTAAAGCCACCCCCTATCCCACTCTCATATGACAAAGAGTTTGTCAGATACTTTTGTAGCTGTCTATGTATTTCACTAGAGTAAATAAGGATACAATTTGTTTAAACAAGTATAATATAAGAACATAAGAATGGCCACATTGCATCAGATCAATGGTCCATCTATCCCAGTATCCAGTATTCTGACAGTGGCCAATGCCAGGTGCTTCAGAGAGAATGAACAGAATAGGCAATCAGCAAATGATCCATCCCCTGCTTTACTGGGGCTACATAGTTTCTTCAGAAATGGACATCACTCATCTGTAATAATTAACTCTATTGCATAATGATAAAACTATACTGAGGAGATACTCCCTTTAACATGTTACACGTAATTTGGTGATTAACTGCATTGGAAGGACTCACTCACAGTCTGAGCAAATGAAGGAGCCATGCACAGCACTGCAACATGCAGTGAAATAAGCCAATTCTGTTTACAATTTACAGCAATTTTCTGGAGGCTCCATCATATTGCCACCCAGTTTAAGGCTTCAAATTCAAGAAAATCAGTTGATCCCTTGTGGGTGGCGGAGCTCAGGTTATAAGTCCCTTGGGATCGGGCTTCGGTTTTGATCCTGGGCCCTAGCAAGACTAAGCCAGCCCTGGGGACCCCATTAAAATAAGGTCACGACCCACTTTGGCGTCCTGACCCACTGTTTGGGAACCACTGCTCTAGGAAATATGTCTCTGACCCCCACCCAAGGCAGTGGAGCTCCAGCTTTGTCCCCTCACCCCATGCAGGGCAGTGGGGCTCGGGCTGGCTCAGGCTTCAGTCCCCTCCTCTTGGGGTTGTGTAGTAATTTTTGTTGTCAGAAGGGAGTCACAGTGCAATGAAGTTTGAGAACCCCTGAGTTAGATGTAAGTTGGTAGGGCCTGAAAAAAATCAACCTACAGTATTTAAGGAACTAACTGGAGCAACCTTGGAATTGATAGCTATTATCTTTGAGAACTCATGGAGGACTGGTGAGGTCCCCGAGAACTGGAGAAAGGCAAACATAGTACTACATTTAAAAAGAGGAACAAAGAGAATCTGGAGAATTATATATCTATCAGCCTAACTTTAATACCTGGAAAGATACTGGAACAACTTATTAAACAAACAATTTGCAAGCATGTAGAGCATATAAGGCAGAGCACAGACAAACCAACTTAATTTCCTTCTTTGACAGAGTTACTGGCCTAGTGGATGGGGGTAGATGGGGAACAGCAGACATGACATATCTTAATTTTAGTTAGGCTTTTGACGCAGTACCACATGACATTCTCATAGCAAATTAGGGAAATGCAGTTCAGATGAGATTAGTATAATGTGAGTGTACATCTGATTGTAAAACCATCCTCGAAGAGTAGTTATCAATGGTCAGGACTGGTACTATTCAATATTTTCCTTAATGACTTGGATAACGGAGTGACGAGTACTCTTACCAGATTTGTGGATGACACCTGTAAGTAGGCCTACAAACATTTTTTAATGTTTAAAAAACATTTTTAATGCAAATATTAAAAAATTAAAACTTAAAATTAACTCACTAACTCATACAGTTGGTCAAGCCATTTTAAAAAGGGGAAATGGCTTTTGCTGCGAGGTTGAAGTACTAAACTATTAATAATATGTAAGGCTGTCAGTGTGCCACAGAGGTCACAGAAGTCATGGATTCCTTGACACTGAAATGGGTTTCCTAGGGAGGTGGAGGACTCTCCATCCTTAAGAGGTTTTCAAGGTCAGGCTTGACAAAGCCCTGGCTGGGATGATTTAGTTGGTGTTGGTCCTGCTTTGAGCAGGGGTTTAGACTAGATGACCTACTGAGGTCTCTTCCAACCCTAATCTTCTATGATTCTATGACTTTCCGTGACCACCGTGACTTCTTCAGCAGCTGGTGCAGTTGGCCCGGAGGCCGCCTGAACCAGCCCTGGGCCAGCCACACTGACCGCTGCTGAGGCAGTCTCGCCCCCATCGCTCCCCTAGCCCCCCAGCAGCAACAGCAGGAGTTTGGGTGGGGCGGCTCAAGGCTGGGGGTTGGGGAAGGGCTCTGGGTGGCACTTACCTCGGAGGGCATCCCCAGAAGCGGCGACATCCCTCGGCTCCTAGGGGGAGGTGTGGCTAGGAGGCTCTGTGCACTGTCTCCACCTGCAGGCACTGCCCCCATAGCTCCCATTTGCCACAGTTCCTGGCCAATGGGAGCTGCGGAGCTGGCGCTCGGGGAGGAGGTAGCGCACAGAACTGCATGACCACACCTCTGCCTAGGAACTGAGGGACATCCCACTTCCGGGGAAATGTGGAGCCAGGTACTACCCTCTCCCCGCCCCCTCAGCACCCACGACGCCTCCCAGGCTGTCCCCTCCCCAAGATTTAGTCAGAGGTATATAGTACAAGTCATGGACAGGTCAAGGGCCATGAATTTTTGTTTACTGCCCGTGACCTGTCCATGACTTTTAATAAAAATATCTGTGACTAAAACACAGCCTTAATAATATGCATTCCACAGAGCAAACTTTAAAATGAATGAATATATCTGAAAATGCTGTAATTAATTCATTAAATAATGTTTTTAGGCAATTACATGCAGTATATGTGTTACCAAACTTGCTCTACACTTAAGAAATAAAGCAGGGGGAATGGTCAGGATTATTAAACAGCACACTTATCTGGACCCACACTAGTGGAAAAGAGAATTAAGAATGTTAGGGAGAAACATTTGCAAGGCTAGGAAGTCCTGGACCTTGAACACCCATGAATTAATAAAAAGCAACAAAGAGTCCTGTGACATCTTATAAACTAACAGATATATTGGAGCATAAGCTTTCGTGGGTGTATACATGCGTCTGATGAAATGGGTATTCACCTACAAAAGCTTACACTCCAATACATTTGTTAGTCTGTAAGGTGGCACATGACTCTTTGTTGCTTTTTACAGATCCAGACTAAAACGGCTACCCCTCTGATACATGAATTAATAGTTCAACTGTGCCAATTATATTTGTTATACCTAGATGACAGGGAATCCTAAAAACAATGGTGTATGTTAACAGTATGAATACAATAAAAAACAAGACCTATCAATAGCATTATCCCAGTGTGAAAATGGTCATGCAAGGAGAAGATGAAGTAAACAGCCTGCTGTAAATGAATGAAGCACAGATGGTTCAAAAAGTGCTCAGCACAGATAAACCTAACCACAAGGAAGGAAGGTTGGACCCAACTAGTCATTACAAAGGAAGTGAAGGAGGTGGTACAGCTTGGGAACACATTATGTGCTCTGAAATACCACAAACTTTTCGGTGGGGACACCACCATGCCAGGAAAGCCTAAATGGATTTTGTCTAAACCTCACCCGTCTGACTCAGATTGGGAGCCATGCCCAAGCATGTAGATGAAGGAGATTGTGAGAGAGGCTGTGACAGACACCACCAAATGGGAGTCACTGGTAACCATTCTGTTTGCATCTATACCTCCCTTGTCCATTAATACCACTAATTTTGTATAGAGGAAAAAATAACAATTGGTGTCCATTGCCCAACCAACAGCAGATATGAAAAACAAAGGCAGTGGTAAGTAGGCAGGCTTGACCTAATATGAGTAATTAAACACACAGTGGAGGGAAAGGAGACAGGAGGCCTCATTCTTTGGAAAATAGGATTAGGGAGGTAAATGAATGATTAGGCACAAAATGTTCATGCTAACTAAAATAAGCAAATAGGCCAGTAGGCCAAAAGACAAAATGTCTGAGCCAGCTAAGATAAGAGGGAGAACACTTAGGGAACCATTTACTATAAACAAAACAACAACCAAATACATTAAAAATCTAATAAAATAAAATAAAATAAAGAGTAGGTCAAGCACAAATAGAACATGAACAGAGCATGCTATACTGGAATTGGTTCCTACAAGGTAACCAAGCCAAGCCAATCCAATCCAAAGTATGTAATGTAATCTATAGTAAATGCAATACAATATATAAAAGGAGAGAGTTTATGTGAAACTTTGGAGCTGTGATGTACCCTGCATTCCCTCTCCCCTGAGTATGAATCTAATCAACTCAGTGTTGCTGTATGCCAAATAAAAATGTCTAGGTAACAAAATGTAAAATCAGACAGGGTTAGAATTGAAAATCATCTTGACAAATTGGAAAACTGAGCTGAATTCAACAAGATTAAATCAATAAAGATAAGTGCAAAGTATTTCACTTAAGAAGGAAAAAAAATCAGATGCACAGCTTCAAACTGGGGAATAATTGTCTCGGGGCGTAGTACTGCTGAAAAGGATCTGGGGGTGAAAGTGGATCACAAATTGAATGAGTCAACAATGTGAAACAGTTGCGAAAAAGGCTTCTGAGGTGTATTAACAAGAGTGTTGTATGTAAGACAAAGGAGAGAATGGTCCTGCTCTACTCAGCACTCGTGAGGCCTCAGCTGGAGTACTGTGTCCAATTCTGAGCTCCACACTTCAGGAAAGATGTGAATTGGAAAAACTTTCTAACTATATGGGTAGTTAAGCTCTGGAATAGGCTTCCAAGGGAGGTTGTGTAATCCCCATCACTGGAAGTTTTTAAGAACAGTTTGGACAGGGGCTGGACTTGACTTCTCCAGGTCCTTTTCAGCCCTATATTTCTATGATTCTGTTTCCCAGGTACAAAGGAAGAATCCATTTTGCAGATTAGCTTGACAGCAAGCTTTAAGACCAAAGCACAATGAAACGTTATAGAAACAGACAGCTGAATATGGAGAATCCCAGATGCACAAGTTATCTAAAGTAAAGAAGAGATAGCAGTAATCTGTGCCACTTCAGCTCAGGCACCATTTTCTTTCATCTGAGGAACTCATATTAAACTCTACAGTTGTTTTAACAAGAGCATTGCTTATTTTTTGGCTCCATTTAGAGCTTCATGCTATTTCTTTCCAGAAGTCAGAATACTTTTTTTAAATTAAGCACTCCTACTTAATTTCCTACAGCAATTACATACTCCCTGTAGGCAACGGCAGCCCCCTCCTCTCTTCCAAATCCAACATACACCAGCTGGTTCCGTGGACATGTAGGTGGTTACTACATCAATCCAGATGGGAATGTGAGAGATTCAAGTACCTTTGCTCAAAGAGGCGACACTTCCACCAGCTATCTGCTGCATTATTTTAGTAAGCATATAGGTACAGTTCACAGCTTGTTTCACTTTCTACTTACAGACTTCATGGTTAACTTTCCCAGTGACTACGTGCATTTACATATACTCACATGTACTGTATTAATTTCATTTAAGGATACTTTGTTAGTGAATAAAGAAGGTACACTGCAGACAAGATTCAATTCTCTAAGATAATATCTCTCCACTGCACTCCTCAAAGCATATGTGTCATTTAAAGATAAGGTTACATTACTCACAATGAATAGGAATTGCTTATTCTTCCCAATCCATGTCAAGGATTTGTTAGAATATTTTCAACACTGATGTGAGGTTAACTGTGTTTGCAAGCACAACAACGGGGACAAGATTTCTGTGCCCAAGAGCTTAAATATAACATGTTGAACAATGTAGTGACGTCAAGCATGGAGTTAACATAGGAAAGTTTCTCAAAAGCAGTAGAATTCAAACTGGAACTTAAAGAACCTCGGGAAGGTGCTTGGAACATAAAGGAGAACTGGCAACTTGAAGAGCGAGGAAGAAAGGATGGGGCAGAACTCAAAGGATCAGAGGGGTACAACAGCAAAGTAGAGGCAGGCAGTGGAGGAGTGACGCTGAGCCTTGAGAATGAGAGCTTTGAAATTAATGCATCAGGAAATGAGACACCAGTGCCTTTTGTGAAGTTAATGACTGAATAGGATGGGTAGAGAAAGGCCTCCTGTGAAGAACTGTAAAGCCATTTTATGTATCTTGATGTGTTGGCCCACTGTATGATTACGAAGAGCATTTCTTTAACTGCTGCCTTAAGATTTAGCAAAAGACGTAGTTCTGTGTTCCATGGGGCCAACATTTCACCCTTCCCTCTAAGCCTTCATAGCAAAATTATTAACAATTGGGTGCCTAAGTTTAACTCGGTTAAGAAATCAGAATCCATTTGTGAATTATGAACTAACAAAAAAGGTTCATATTGATGACTAATAACATTTCACCAGTTGTAGTTGCAATGCTTGTTCAATATTGCATTTTTCAATATGAAACCATCATCAATAAATGAAGATGCTTTCGGTCAACTTCAGGGCTGAGCTTTGGCACTCCCTGACTTTAACCCACACTTTGGCTAAGAACTCTTCATACAGCTCTTGCGTTCATCTCTAGGAGTGCCCATGGTTGATATGCCTCCTAATAAGCAAGCAGCTAGAAAACAACTGTCCAGAGTAATGAATGTGAAGAATTTTAATAAGTAAACTGAAATGATGAAAAATTCTCTACTAATTTGCCAGTTATTAATTAGAGTAATGTTGAATCCTCATGAATTCTAATGTCTTTCATGTGGCTTCTTCCCTTGAACTCTCTCTGCCCTCCATTTTTGGTTTAGCTGCTTGGTGGAAAGATGCTGATCTGACCTATTTTACAGCACACTTCCGTGTATATTAAGTCAACTTTAAATTCCACCATGCAACAGAAGTTATTGTAAACAAGACTGGTTTCCCACAGGCTACTTAAATTGCACTCACATTTGGCTTGACATGTTATTGTAACCATTCTTTCTTATGAAACTGTTTTGCATTGAGCCTCTGTTCTACATTGAGGGACTACAGAGCAATCTTCATGGAAAGCAATATTTTGTTGCTTATTTAACTTAAAAAGTAATGGCAGTCTCACCAAAATTTGGAATCACTCCCCCCCCCCCGCCTTCATGAAATGCGAGAGCCCAAAGAACTCTACATTTTGCAACATTTCTAGTAATTCACAAGTTCACACAGGCATTTATTCAAAAACTCATTGGAATAAATACAATCTAAATATAGTATAGCAATTTCTATTTTGTGGCAAGAAATAATTTAAAAAGCACCGTGTACTTTAACCTCCTTAGAATGGGGGGCCTTCTCACAGTTAAAATCTTGTGTGTTCTTATCCAAGGGATTTCCACCCACCTCCCTCTTACCTCCCCAATGGTCTTTGCTTCTCGGACCTCACCTCTCTGAACACTCATTTCCATTTATAGAAAAATAACAAGGTTCTGATTTCCATTCTGCACTTCAAGAACTCTGACTCACTTCACTGCCGTGACATGGTCCTGCTTTCTCCCCTCCTTATGGAATTGTCCTCTCTTCCTTTCCCCTACTCCCCTACACATACCACAGATATCTTCTACAAAGTGTGTTCTTTTTAGTGCTTCTTCACTCATCATCATACAATTATCCTATATAAATGTGGCTCCTCCAGTCCTCCAGAGCCTGCTTTCCAGTTGAAATCCTTACTACGCCACTATCTCTAATCTGCAGCTACCATTTTTGAGGAGCACTAGATGGGATCTGAACACATCTCCATCCACCACCCCAGAACATTGTTTAGTACAGCTAATCAACCTGATTTGAGCAGGCTACCTGTTTTACCCAGCTAACTAACCGGGGGATTGCTATGGAGCAAGTACCCTGGCCAGTTTCTAAAAGAAAAGAAAATAACTTCAAAAGACGTTGCATCCAGACATTTCAAGTAGATTCAAAACAAAACCTCTCTCCTTCAACATAATAATAATTTAG
Organism: Chelonoidis abingdonii; assembly: GCF_003597395.2. Classification (NCBI taxonomy): domain Eukaryota; kingdom Metazoa; phylum Chordata; order Testudines; family Testudinidae; genus Chelonoidis; species Chelonoidis abingdonii. The sequence continues at coordinate 80,898,712 of NC_133775.1, read as the reverse complement.
CTTTATGAACAAAGTGACAATTTAATAAAAGCTCCTAAAGCAAGGTCACTGGATACTGCAAGTTAAGTATTACATACAATGCAGAACTTGCATTAGGCATGCCAGCTAAACATGAAGATACAGGAAAACCCTTCAAAATGAAGTTCTCATATTAATATTGTCCTATGTGTTTTTCAGGTCCCAGATGTACTGACTTAATTATATGCTAGAGTCACCACATATTTGTGTCATTAAGAAGGATTAGTTAAAATATATTTGCAACAATTTTTCTTACAGGCCTGGCGCTTTGTGACAACATCTCTTCTTTATTCCAGCCTTGCTCTATGGTCATCATATAATAGGAATTTCCTGAAACTAGCATAGTGGGCCTAGCTAATCACTCGCCCTTTGGAGGAAGCAAAGTATTTTGTATTTTTCACTATTCATTTATTGCTGGTGAAGCATGCCTACTGTAAAGTCCTGAAGACATAAGCTCTCTACTTAGAAAAATATATACACTCATAATGTACACTCAGTAATTTAAATTCCTTCAGTTTTGTCCTACTTATGTTCTAGAACAGGGGTGGGCAAACTTTTTGGCCAAAGGGCCACATCTGGGTATGAAAATTGTATGGCGGGCCATGATGCTCATGAAATTGGGGGTTGGGATGCAGAAGGGGGTGAGGACTCCGGCTGGGGGTAGAGGTTCTGGGGTCGGGCGGGGGATGAAAGGTTAGGGATGCAGGAGGGTGCTCTGGGTTGGAATCGAGGGGTTTGAGGGAAAAAGGGGGATCAGGACAGGGGCAGGGAGTTGGGGCATGGAAGGGGGTCAGGCGTTCAGGTTCCAGGTGTCGCTTACCTCAAGCAGCTCCCAGAAGCAGTGGCATGTCTCCTCCCCAGCTCCTACACAGAGGCACAGCCAGGCAGGTCTGTGCACTGCCCTATCTGCAGGTGCCACCCCTGTAGCTCTCATTGGCCATATTTCCCAGTCAATGGGAGCTGCGGGGGTGGCGCTTGGGGCAGGGGCAGCGTGCGGAGCTCCCTGCCTGCCCCTATGCGTAGATGCCGAAGGGTGCGGGGGACATGCTGCTGTTTCCAGAAGCCATGCAAAGCAGGGCAAGTTCCAGACCCTGCTCCCCAGCAGGAGCTCAAGGACCGGATTAAAACATCTGGAGGGCCGGATGTGGCCCCTGGGCCATAGTTTGCCCACTCCTGTTCTAGAAAGAGACTATGACTAGGGGATCAGAGTAGTATCATCTATGCAAGTTCAGGGTGAGATTTTCCAAGCCAGCAAGGGCAGTTAATTTTGAGTTAAGCATCCAAATCCTAATGACTTTTAGTGAGAGTTCTATATTTGATAAACTTTTGAAAAATTTCCCACCTATTCTTTAGCTTTTGAGACTATGCACCAACACCAAGCACACCAAATAGTCAACAGTGGCAGCCATTTTGTGATGTCAACCTCAGTTTTTCCAGGACCATGAAAGTCATACCCATGGAAGCCCTAAAAGCCATTTAACAGCCAAGCAACAAGTTTATCATTAACTACCTGGGCTCAAAAAAAAACAAAAAAAAAACAAAAAAAAAAACCCAGAGATTTTCCCAATGTGAATCCAGTTCTGTTTGCAGCTAGCTATTGATGGTAGATTACTTTTAAGTAATCTGATGGTTTTGCTCACTAATTAGTGTGCATTCAGTTTTACTGTTGGGCGTGCTAAGCAAGTGACTGCAGACAGCATATAAGGCCTTTAAGCGTGAATGTGTGATTAAAAACTCTTGTCATAGCCATCAGCATTTCACTTGTTCACGTCTTAAGGAAAAAGTACAGGGCAATATGTTAATAGATTATACAGGTACAGTGATATAACACATCAAGCTCAGTTTTATTAGTAATTTCTTATTAGCCATGGCAACATAGAGGAAGAGGCAGGAAGAAGAAGATTGGGATCAGGAAAAGGAAATCCACCCTCAGTGGTTACCAGTATGTGCAAGTATGACTTTGTTTTCATCATGCTTTAAACTAGTTACTTGTTACTTTCTAGTTAAAGTGTTCAGTGTCTGATTTAAATTTACATGAGTGTCCATCCACAAAACTAGCTGACATCTTTTCCCCTTAGAGTAAACTAATGAATCTCCAAGTCATACAGCCTCAGGGAGCACAGTTCTAAACCAGATATTGAAAACTATAGTTTGCGATGATGTAACTTTGTAGACTTATAAGACAAGTGTATGAAATTTGCTAAAAATAATGTCCCTGGAGCAGGGCCGGCGCTTCCATTTAGGCGACCACCAGGATTTGGGGGGGGTGGCATTTTGCTGCCCTCGGCGGCAATTCAGCGGCAGGGGGTCCTTCCACGCTCCGGGTCTTCTGTGGCATTTCTGCGTCGGGTCCTTCACTTGCTCCGGGACCTGCCGTTGAAGTACTCCGAAGACCAGGAGTGCGGAAGGACCCCCCCCCCGCCGCAGAATTGCCGCCAACGACCGGGAGAGCAGAAGGATCCCTGCCTAGGGTGCCAAAAACCCTGGTGCCGCTCCTGCCCTGAAGGCCCTAACAAGCCCCCTAAAGGCTCTAACAAGCCCCATGCCCATTCTATCTTCCCCTCCTGTGCCCACCCGATGAAGGCCTCAGCTCCCTGCTGCTTCATATGTTGGGAGGGGAATGGAGGAAGCTTACTATCTTCTCTAGTGTGATTGGAAGAGATAGGGCAGTCCTCTATTGTCTATTCAAGAGGTTTATATGGACAACCTGCCTCCAAGCCAGCATCTTCATGAGCTGTCAACTCTTCACACCCACACACATTTAGTAATTCCTTGTGCCATCTTCAATGGCTTTTTTGCTTTTAAGTAGCAGTGGTCTGGGGGCTGAAGCTATTTTCACTGTAGAGGGAGGTGAATAAGGCTGCCTTCTCTCCCTGAAGTACAACAGTCTGAGAAGAGAAGAGAAACCAGTGGCGGGGTTGCTGAAAAGCAGCTTAAGAGGCTTAAAATGCTTACTGTTGGCTACCACAAGCATGTCTCTCCAGGTCCCTCAGATAAAAAGAGGGCTGTAGATGGAGCTCAAACTCAAGTACCTCATCCGAGGGCCACTGGAGAGCATGAACAAATAAGAGAAACTGAGGCTATCTTTTCCACTTAGGCTAGGTTAGTTGTGATGCACTTTCATGATGTGCTTCATAGGTCTGGTGATATGATATTTTTAGATACTTCAGTAGGGTTTTTTTGAGGGGGGAGGGGGAGAACCGATTGTGACTTCAAAACAAGGCTTATCCACCTCAGCATTCTCATGAGCATTCTAGAACTATCCCTTTCAACTGCAGAGAAGTTATCTACAAATTGAGGTGTTACCAGGATGGAATTATGTTTGAGGAGGATGCAAAGAGGTGCACAACTTGGAGTTAAACAGCTCAAATCACTGAAAAGTAGGAATTTAAGATTACGCAACTCATTTGTCAGTGTGGAATTACAGAGAGGAAGATAGGCAGGAAAAACAAAATCACCTTTTTTCAGGTGGGCTTTGAGAACTTGTAATTAGTTTTCCAGGTTTGTCAAAATAGTTCAAAATTAAATATTTTCAAAACACAAGGAATTAGGTATTTACATGAACTTTAAATGCTAAATGAAAGTTCAGTGTTGTCTTCAGCCGAAGTTGAAAAACTAGAGCTGAATGGAACATCCCAGTTTCCAGAAATGCAGTTAGAAAGTTACAGCAGAGTAAAAGAGTTGGATAACAGTACAGCTGGGACCATAAGGGGAGCCTGATATATTTAAGTTGCATACAAGAATTTTGTTTTCCTTTTTACAGGCCTGTGTGTATATCCAGTGAGCCCAGGGAAAAGCCAAGATCTTAAGCAGTGGCTTCCTCTCCTCATCTTGATGCAGGAATGAGAGAAGCCGGATTCCTCTTAAATCTCCTACTCACAAGAAATGGTTGCCATTAGGCCTAGGCCAGCCCAGCTGCTGTTCATTTCCAGGGACCAGGTGCAAAAGCGGGCAGCCAAAGGAAATGAGGCACTCTGGGTATCTGGAACTACGTAAAGGGACCTGGAACAACTAAACCTTGGGTCACTTGAGCTAGCAGCTCCTAGGAGGCATCACATCCTGACTCAGTCTCCGGAACAAGCTCATAAGCTCAAGTGTGTGATATTTGCCATACTAAGACTTAGGCTGTTAAATCCCTCTTTACTGCTTTTGTTACACATTTATATGGTGTCCCCATTCCCCTGCCATTATCTGGAAACCTGAGGTTATGTCTACACAGCCCCACAGCTTGGACTACAGAGGCGTAATCTGCAGCGTGCACTAGTATGCTGTTCTCTTACTTTCCCATGGCTATGCTGGGGAGCCAATGAAAAGCACTTATTTCACATTAATGCTGTCCTGTTTAAAGGGTACCACATTAACATAAATTAAGTACCTTTTAGTTCACACCTGTAATGTGCACACGGGGGGAGTTAGAACACTGCATGCTGACACACACTGCAATTCACACCTCCATAGTCCAAATGACAAGGCCATGTAGACAAACAAGAGTATTTTAGCCATCCAGAAGGGCCATCCGAGGAATACTAATCATGTTGGATGTTAGTGTCAATACCATGATCAATGCTTGAAAATTGTGGTACATTAAATAGCTAAGTTATGCTGGTATTCCTGTACAATTACTGACTATAGCCACATGATGCTCAAATTAATCCATAGTGATTAATGTTGTTACAGCAAATACCAAACTACTGAATAATGACTGGATCCTTATTTACATTACTTAAATGCTAGCCAAGTTTTTTCTGCCTTGTACATTGTCCAGTTACTGTAGGTATTTTCATATGGATATGATGATAATGCAGATACTTTAAAAATCATTTTGAAACCATTCCATTAGGGAAAGGTTTTATGTGTGTGCGTGCGTGTGTCAGTGCCATCAGTCTGAATAGGTCTGGAAGGGCTTCAGCAGGTAACTTTAGCCTGCTTCAGTGGGATGCTGTGACATTTCTAGTGAGACATGCAATTCTCCCTTACTTGACTTAGGTGGTCCAAAATGGTATCCTCTGCATAATATGACCTTGCATGCACTGCATGTGTGAGGTCATGCTGTGCAAAGGATGCCATTTTGCTCTACAGTGTGCATTCAGGGGGTGGACAGAATTGTCCCAAGGGGTGGATCTGCCCCGTGGCCCACCAGTTGGACCATATTTTTTGAATCCTAGGGCTTGCAATGCGTGCCTTTCATACACAGCCTCAGTTTCTCAAGCCAGTGATCAAAAAAGCAGCACATGCACCATTTAAATTATTGGATATGCCTATGGAAAAAAAGACGGAATAGCTTTCTTCGCAAAGATAGCCTCTTGGCCTTTTTTGCTGTACTTCTTTCAGCAGTGTCTTTGATATGAGCTTAGGTTTAAAAGACTAAAGTTGCTATAAAACTAGATGGGGTCAAGGAAATAAAAATAATATAAGCCTACAAGTAACATGCCTATTTTATTATTATCTACTGTTTCTAAGTTAACTTTTCACCCCTCCTCCTGTAACAGAGACACCCAAGATGACAGACCACCTCTGATCTGCTGTTGGCATAAGGAGACTATTAAAGTTTCAGCATCTGACAAGAGAGGACAAAGTTGTGCACATTGCTAAACCATGTAATTACTGATATTGTGGTTGCTATCCTCGTCCTCCTTCCCCTTCCATTGTTTAGACAATAAACAACTATAATATAGTGAGACCATGATCCAGCAAACATACACATGCTTTAATGTATGCACATGAGAAGTCCCATTAAATTAGGAAGGCAAAGACGTGAGTAAAATTAAGCTAAGGTTTTTGTTTGTTTTTTTTAAATCAGGGCTTTAAACAGCGTGCTCTTCTAAACCCAAACGGTCTCTCCTTACTGGCACATGGCCTGGTACAATGGGTCTTGACTGGGGCTTTTGGACACGACTGGTTATACATAAGTGAATAATAATCCTTAGTGGTAAGACTTCTTGAAAATCAGACTGTTAATCCGACAATCAATATATTTAAAATATTTGCATATATTTAAAACAATGCTCTGCAGTAATACAGGAGTATTGAAGAAAGGAACTTGGAGTAAGTGATGTGACAAACAAAGCTGAGTAGGCTGAAAAGTATTACAAGCCAGTGCAACCTCGCAGTTCCATTCACTCAGGCCAAGGAAACCACAATAATATATTTATACAACAGAAACCCAGACCACATGAAAAAATTCTATAGTATGCTGATGACTAAACTTCCAAATTGCTCCTAAATACCAACATACTTGAATTAGCTACTCAAGCATAGTGCAGGAGAGTGATTAGCCTTGCTATGGAGAGTGAAACCAAAACTTTGCTCTACCAATTCAGAACAGTAATACACCACCAAAAAGCTCGCTATTTAACAGGAGAAGAAGGAGACACTGACTGCTGAGGAACCAGATGTGCTAAAAATGTCATACCTAACAGAAGCTAGATCTGAGCTCTATATAAATTTTGGTTATGTTTCTCAGTCTTAAACATCTTCAGATTTGGAGTAGAAGGGTATTATGTGGTCTAATGGGACCAGTGACTGGCTGTGACATGGTGCACTAGTCATGCACACGTGCCTTAGTTAAGGTGACCAGATATCTTGATATTATCGAATTCATCCCGATATTAGGTGCTTTGTTTTATATACACAACTATATCCCTCTTCTCCCCAATGTCCCCAAAAAAGTGTCCCGATCTTTCACACTTGTATCTGGTCACCCTAGCCTCAGCCTCCTGATTTGTAAAACTGGGCTGACTGACTAATTGTTATGTGCTTTGAAATCATGGATTTAAAGTGCTATAAGAGATAAGTCTACCGCGCTTAATTACAGATCTAGGTTTCTGTCCTAATTAAGTTAATAAATTCAATTTGACATGGTCTGTCCTGAATGGCTCACAGCATCCCAAAGCGATATAAGCAGTGGACTCCCTCTTCACAAACACTACACAAACAAAATCACAAATTATGCTGTGTAACTAGCTTACAAACAACTTCCAAAAATAAGTATTAGAAGATAAGTCAGTTCCCTACACAAATGCATGTCAAGAGTCAAATTTTTAGGTCATATGATGGTTTCATGAACCTCATATAAAAGGTAAATTAACCATCAAGCTGATAATCTAAAGGCATTTTCCTATAAAGCAATATTCACAAGTGAATATTAGCATGCCACAGAATAAATAAATTGGCCTTGGGCATGATTTATCTGTACAACTAAAGGTTTTAAGTATAGAACTAGTTCCCTCTTCATAACATGGCACAGCCAGTCAAGATTCCACTGAAATAAAAACAGACTATAATATGAAATTGTACATGGAAATGACAGCACTTCCAGAAGCTGATTACAGCATACCAGCTCAGTTAACTAACCAAGTATAGTCCTATAGAACATTTTGGTAAAGTAAGATACGTCCAAAAAGCTGAATATGAAGTACATCCTTACATGTGCTATGTAATTTCTAAATAACCAATATTTGCTTAGGTCAATAATCTTTCATCGGAGCCACATATATCACTATTTACTGTTGTCTGTACACAGTGACTCCTCTCTACAGAAGTTGATCATAGTGCTTAGCTTGTTGCTAAAGGCTGATAAAATTTTTAAACCAGTAATTTTCTCCATTATTTAGGGTGCTTGTAATGTAGTTACATTCACTTCTCAGGATTTTGTTATGCAAGTCTGCAAAGACTAAATGTTTGTTTAAATATGTAAGTTACCAGTATGTACTTAAGCCAAAACAAAGTAAGATGTCAAGCCGCGCTTTGCCATTGCTACTGATATACTTGTTCATGTAGAAAATTTCTTTAAGGAGCATTGGTTAAAAAGCTAAAAATCCATATTTTAACCATTGGTTAAAAAGCTAAAAATCTAGTCAAAAGAGCCCATTTCATTTTGTTGACTGTTCTTGTCTGAGGTTTCGGGTAAAAGGAGAATTACATTTGTAGGTTCCTTTCGTAGTACAAAAGGTAAATGCAACATCTGTTTACTCCATGCTTCACGGCAAATATCTTCATTTCAACTACCATTCGTTTCCTCTGCATTTAGCCATATCTTTGCTGCACGGCTACATATCTCTGCTGTGTTTGTTTAGCTTTGCATATAACATTGCTAGCACAAATTAAATTTATACTAGACTTTTAAGGGAAAGGGACTAGCATAAAATGTGCTGACATTATGTAAAATGCAGTAATGCTTATACTCTAGATTTGATACTGCATTTTTTTACGATTTACTATGGAACATTAAATGGTAAAAAGTTTAGTCCTATTTTCGTCAGGATTATATCATCTCGGTGACCACTGGTTGCTCTGCAGATTGCAGCCCTTGGAAAGAGTTACCGCCACCAATTTTCTTTCCAAGAGAGGGAAGTTCCAGACATTAAAAAAATAAAGCATAAGTTTCACATTCATTATTAAAAAACTGTCAAAGCAATGACTTTATCATACTAAAAAAACTCTAGTGACTTTGCATTTCTCTTGACACAGGTAGATTTCTGCTAGTTAATTTTAGAGAACAAGTGTAAAGCACCCATTTCTTTGGTGGAATGCTTTTCTCAAGGTCTCAATGTTACATTTTTAGTTTATTTTTCATTTGGATTCATTTTAAAACAAAATTAACATAATATTTAGCCTGGCTGCAATAGCCCAAATATTCTTGAAGGTCTGCAAAACCATAATTTTCAGAGCTTAGTGTGGAAGTATTTTAAGTGATGCTGTTAGCTCTATTGTCAATTCAAATCAAAACAAGCTGCAACTGGCATTTTCAGCTTATATCTTACCTGAGTGCAGAAAAGATGAAAACTTCTCTTTATATTGGCTAAAGTACAGTGGCGTGCAAATAGCTGTCAAGAAACTCATGAAAACAACATTTTCCAAGGTATCTTACGAACCACAGCTATTTGTTTCCTGACCTGGGTGACAGCATGATCATTTCAGAGCTATTTAAACATTTTTTTTTTTACTAGTCAGAAGCCAGTATATTAAGCAAAACAGTAGAAAACTACAAATCAATAATCAGAAAGGTAGCTGTGTTAGCCTGTATCCACAAAAACAACAAGGAGTCCAGTGGCACCTTAAAGACTAACAGATTTATTTGGGCACAAGCTTTCGTGGTTAAAAATCCACTTCTTCAGGTGCAAAGCTTATGCCCAAATAAATGTTAGTCTTTAAGGTGCCACCAAACTCCTCATTGTTTTTACAAATCAAGACAATCTAATGTCACGTGCAGAATTAGCAGATTGCCATGGAGCACATAAAACTGAGTGATATAAACACTCTATTCAAGTTTCACCTGTCATTTTTCAGGCAATTGGACCCCTTAGTAGGCTCCAAAGTTTAACAGGAAAGCTAAGATTGAGAGTAACTGCCTAAGGTGGCTCCAAGATATAGTGAGGTTCTAACAGCACATTTCAAGCCCTGAGCAATTATTGAATACATAGAATATTTACAGCTAAGTGAACAGAAAACAGGTATTTATTTAATAGGTAGAAAAACAAGGTATCGGAATGAGTTCCTGGTCTGATGTATTTGGATATCAGATGATATCCAAAAAAGGCCTTATTTCCAACTGTGAATTTCAAGTTCACTTGATAGAGTGCTCCCATTCTGTTCACTCTCTCTAAAGCATCTGTCACTTGGCATTGCCGGGGACTGGATACCAGGCTAGGTGGACAGTTGGGCTGACCCACTATGGCCATTCTTGTGTTCTTATAAGTTAGTGTAATTATCAAATCCAGCATAAGAAAAAAAGTTGGTTTATTATACCAATTTAAATAAGGAATCAAATTAGACAAGTATTTTTAAAAGGTTATATTTCAGCTGATACTCTAAAAACAGCACAAATAGTTCATAAGATACTATCAGCATCAGTAAAATAAAACATTGAAGAAAGAATGGGTACTGGTAGATAGGATGTGGTAATAAAAATACAGACTCTAATATACATCTTCTAGATAGTCCTCAAGCTTTTTACAGTGCAGTCTGTATGCTACTTTCACAAGCTATCAGTTAATACTATGCATGAGTGAATGCTGGCAAGTTAATAGTCTGCATTAATAACTTAAGAAGCTCTCCATTTACACATTACAACAAAGATCATCCGAGATACTGTATTACACCAATGAGATTAATTTTCCACAAAATGGTCTTCAATAGTTTTATTTCTGAGGTAAATTAGAGTCTTCAAGTTTTATCAGCCTATTATAAAAGAGTACATTTGTGGTAAAGGATTAAAACTTTACTGTTTTATAATCTATACTGGATATTACCACCACTTAGTGTACATATATAATTTTGCTGTATTAACCACTTGTACATGCATATAAATGCATAGAATTTATGGCCAGGATGGACAATTATAATTTAGCCTGACCTCTGGCAGACCACAAGCCGTTACATTTCACCCTGTAATACTGCATTAAGCCCATATCTTGTGACTGAGCTAGAATATATATTTTAGAAAAGTCTAAGTCAAGACTGGATGTCTTAAGTGATAGTGAATTCACCCAGTCCCTAGTAAGGTCCAAAGCTCAAATACCTTATTGTTAATATTTGCACCTTATTTCTAACCCAAATTTAACTCATTTCAGCTTCTAGACCTTGAATCTTGCAAACAGAATATGCACATCTCATCAAGTTTATGAGTTGTGCACATCATAAGAAATTAGGGTAGCATGTGGACCTAGTGTTACTCGTCGACTCTGTCTTCTGCTACTAGGTTGAACTCTATTCTCTAGATTCCAAGGGTGCTGCTAAACAGTGTCTCAAGTTCCAGATCAGAGTTTTATGCAACAATAGATGTTAATCATTTCCAAAACACTGACATTCATGTGCTCAGTTGGTGTTAAAATGGTCTGTGTGCGAAACTGCCAAGTATGGCTGGATTGCCAAGTATGGAAGATGGGAAGTCGTGTGGTTTGTAAGATAACAAAGCTGCTATCATTAAAGGGCTGTTAATATTTCCATTATGAGTTGCATTTGTGGGAGCATTAATGACCTTCATAACAATTCACCCTGGGCTGAATCTTAGCCTTTGAGAGTTGAGCCCATGAGAACTTTTTGCTTAGTCACAATTCATCTGCTTCTTTTTTGGTTCCAGGAAGGTAAAACAGTTTGAGGGTCTGAACTTTCACTAAATAAACTGACTCTACGAGCCAAAATGAAATATGGTGGTCAGTCAGTCCCTACATTGGGCTGTGTTATCTGCAGAACAGTTCCTATGGGACAACTAATTTTTCAAATGTTAAAAAACTTAAACTACACTTCAGTTTGGTTATCATTGGCAACTAACTATGGAGCTGCAATGACATTCTGACAAGTGTTCAGTTCTACACATCTCCATTACATATTGTGTGAAATACCTATATGCCATATGCACTGCAGTAACCAGTGTCAGAGATACTTCCACTGTGCTTCAAGGGATCTCCGGCATTCCATTAAGAATTAATTTAAGATCGAAAAAACTGAAGCATTTACAAAGAAACTTTAGCCTCAAGACAGCAAATTAAGAGTGCATTTATGGTGTATGGTCACAAAGCCTTAGAAAGCATTAGGGCCCCTAACTCCTCCTGTTGCACTCAGGTATTGTAGCTCATGCTGTCTGAAATACCCCACCACATAGTAATATCTAGGATTACCATAAGGGGAGTTAAGGACTAAGTGACAGGTTTCCCCCTAACATTGCCTTGCTCTGTCAGTTTAAGACAGAAACCAGAGATTATTTTAATGCAATCTATCATCCATTTTACTTTATTTCTGCCAGCACCTGATGTTTCCACGGGAATGCAGTCACCGTGCTGGGAAACAAAGCAAGAAGGAATCAATACTAGTCTCCAGGTGAAAGCACCCAGATTTTTAATCATATGTTAAATCTCCTGGAGTGTTTCCAGTGCTAACCCGTGTCAGTACCACAGCCAGAGAGTTTTGAAGCCCTTAACAAACTAGCTACTGCAAAACCCACAACACTAAGATTTTAAACTTAAGCTACTGCAAGAACCAAGAACCTGACACACAGAGCTTGATTAGCATAGAAGCAGGATCAGAGAGGCGATAACTTCCGAAAGATTCCTCCCCGGCCCTCCTGCAAACGTAAATCTGTACTTGATTATTTAAGCTGTTAGGACTGTGCGGGCTCGGAGTCTGCATCGATATGAATCTGCAAGGAATCTCACCAAGAGCGCTCCTACAAGTACTCTCGAAACCTAAGTGTGTGTTACTTACAGTCGCTCTGCATTCCTGGGAATACCTCGTGGCACGGTTTTCAGTCCCAGCCCATGACAATTCACGTTAGAGGCAGAGCAGGTACATTTATTGGGGCAACCTCCAACAGGCATCCAAGCCACGGAGCTCCAGAAGCTCAGGATCACTCCCAGCCATAGGGATGCACGACTCCCACCGAGCAACATGGTCTCCTTATCCCTTCCCCAAAGGGTGCAAAAGGATGCAAGGGCAGCCAGTCCTCAGAATTGGGAAACCCCAGCGACAGAGAGTGCACAGGGCTGCGAGTGGCTCTCAGCACCGCCCGAGAGAGGCCACTTCTCCCCGCATCTCCGCTTGCGCTCCTGGAGCACCACCCAATCTTCTAGGGAGATCTGGGGGGAGGGTTATGTTCCGTGGTGCCTTTCAGGTTTCCCAGTGTTATCTGACCGGCACCAGCAGGCCAGAGGAGTCCGCAGATGAAAGAGGAGCAGGGAGTTCAGGTAAACAGAGCTAACCATCCATCGGGGGTTCGACAAGCAGCCCAACCTGGCAGGGCAGGTAACCGCTGGGGGAGGCGATGGCGGAGATCTCAGAGCGCTCCAGCGGCCAGCTGCTCAGTCCCTGCCTCCTGCACCCTCGCCGCTCCCATGCCAGGCCAGCCTCGCTGGGGACCGCCGCCGTGCAGAGCCGCGGGATCGGAAGGCACTGGACGCGGCTCCCGCGGCGGCCGCCCTCCCATTCACTGCGCGTAAGGCGGCCAGGCAGACACCAGAACCACGGGGGCCACTCCGCCCCCCTCTCCTCCCAAAATATCCCCGCCAGCTCCCATTGGCTGCCGAGCCCCTGACGTCGGCAAAGTTCTGAACTTCGGGGGGAAGAGGGAGGTGGTAGTGTGGGACTTGGCGTGGCCCCGACCCGGGCAATGGCCATTGTCCTGTGCGCTCTGCCGGGCTCTACGGGCGGGGCGGCCCCGGGAGGGGCGCGCTTTGCAGCGGAGCGCAGGGGGCAAAGGGAAGGGCTCTGCGGCAGTCCCCGCCGGCAGCACTGCGGTTGGGGGTCCCCTCGCCGGGAGCGGCCCCGGATCGTGGTTCAGATAGGAACGGGCAGGTTGCAGCAACAGCGCCCCCAAACCGCCCGACGCTTCAGCGACCTACCCACTGGCCCCAACTTTCTCCCTCCCCAGGGGCAACTCGCCTTCTCCTTTTGTTGCCTTCTGTTCTCTCTCTCGTGCTGCCCTCTGGCGGTGAGAGAGGTGCCTAGCTCCTTCTCGCGGCTCGCAGGGACGCCTGCGAGTGACAGAGAATTTGCTCCTCTGCTCACCTGCTCAAAGTATGCCGAGTGCAGCAGGTAGGGGGTTCATTCCAGCCCCCGGGAAGGGAGATGAGACTGACCTGTCTGACCTAGGAGACAGTGCTCCTCTACTGCTTTCTGCCTTTATCACTCCTTGGTGCCACAGCTAGTGTTTAGTCCATAAACGCACTGTGTTAAGCCTCCAACAGCTAGTCTAGCCAATTGTAGGGGGTAGCAAGCGGAGCAAGTGCCCTGGACTGCATCCCACAGCTCTCCTCCCCCCTGCCCCAGTTGCATCATATCTAGGGAGTGACTGTAGGTAAATGTAATGCCAGTATTACAGCAATTTCATCTCTAAAAGGGGAAATAACTCACACTAAAGCAGAGGATTTCACACTGTGGGGCCTGCCTCCCAAGGGGGGTGTGGAGGGGCCCTGGAGGCTGTGAGCAGGTTTCAGGGACTCTGTCAAGCATGGCCTGCTTTAGACTTGCTAGAGCCCAGGGCAGAAACTGAAGCCCTGTCACACAGTACTCCAGCCCAGGGCACTGAGCTCCACCACCTGCAGCTAAAGACAAAGCCTGAGCCACTTAGCTTTGAGAAGCCCCCTTTGGTGTGGGGCCCCAGGCAATTGCCCTGCTTGTTATCCCCCCAATGGCAGCTCTGGCTTTTATATACAAATAAAAAACAGTTGTCATGGTACAGCTTGGCTATGGAGCTTTTATAGCATGTTTTGGGCGGGGGAGAGAGGGAAGCTCAGAAGGAAAAAGATTGAGTATTCCTGTTCTAAGACACCTAGGCCTCAACCTGCTAAAACTACATCCAGAAATGAATGGGCAGCGAGTGCCCACTAGTGTAAAGGAGTGGCTTTATATAGCTGCAGAAAGGGCAAGTGGATTCAAGTCATGCATATGAGGGATGTGAGCTTTGTAAATGTCTAGAGGCAGGTACAGGACTCAAGCATCAGCAGGTGATCTGGCTGTTTTGTGCCCCCTCAGCCTACCAAAGATCACAGAAAGCGCCTTTGAGAAGGAAAGTGTTCAGGCAGCTCAAAAGCACTGCGCTCCCACTTCCCAGATCTGTACAGGAACACAGGTGAGGTCAGAGCAGAGCACATGGTTCTGTGCTTGAAACTCAACTGGCCCCCTCCACAAGGTCACCACAAGATACTTTTAACCTACTTCAATAACAGCAGATGGCAGAAGCACAACTCCTCCCATTGTTAGTCTCCTGTAGGACTGAGAGCAGCACTTGTTATTGCCATGTGTCACCTGCAGAGTCCTGACTACCCACCTCTTTTCCATGTTTGCTTGCAATGTCAAAAACTCAGCTGAAGTTGTGTCAGTGACACTCATCTGTATATCTCCTCCCATGCAAGCCCCAGCACTGCTAAAGTGATAGTCTACAGGAGATTAGCTCTCTGATGAACAACAGCTGCCTCAAATGCAACCCAGGCAGGATTAATGGGAAAAGTGCTCTGAATAACCAGCCAAAATGCTGTTTCCTCCTCACCAGTGAGAGCATAGAGCCTCCATGGGTGGAAGTGGTGTGAATTCTCAGGTTCCTGGTTGACTCATCACTGTGCTTGGATGACCAGACAGCGCTATCTCAGAATGCCCTTTTCACCTCCAGTTGACTAACAAACTTGATCTCTTATTTCCAGATGAGGACCTGGCCACAGAGAAGTGTTCACAGATCACCACCAAATAGGATTACTGTATTCACTGTATCTGACAATAAATATATAAATCCAAAGGCCAATATCAGTGTGGCTGCTTTCCATCTTCATGATTTAATCCATTCTGAACATAATCCCATGTGCCAATTGCTTCTATTGACCTCCAATCTCCTTCCAACAGCAGTGCAAGATCCTAATCTTGAAAGCTATTAGTGGATCAAGCCCCATCTCCAGTAAAAAACCAAAATTAGATCAGGAGATTTTAGATGAATTCAAGAGCTGATTAGCTTCAGGAAATCCGTCCTCCAGTAAATACTTTCTACCATATCAAGTACGACATTAACATCCTTCTATACTCTTCACCCTTCTCCCCCAAAACAAACAAAATTAACTCCACAAACCACCAAAATAAATAAATAAAAAAAGTAACCCACAACAAGTCTAAGTAAACCAAAGGAGATGGCCAACACACAACTGAACCAAAAGCCAACTGTTTCTACCCCCAATATAGTTTAAAGAGACACACTCCATCAAGGCCATAAAGAACAGTTACTTTAACTGGGATGTGTTCAGGTACTGTGGGTGACCATATTAAGCACTACAGTAATAGTGTTGCACTCTGTTATTTGTGGAGCCATTATTTCCCTTTTCTCAAATTTTGGGACACTTGAGCAGATTGCAAAAAGGTTGGAAAAAGTATCAATTTCAAGAGTTTTAGTACTCTAGTGTGGAGGAAATGAAATCTTTACTCAGCTGGACTTTTTACTATTGTCAATTGCTAGGAACTGAAAAAAAGGCACAGACCTTCTATATGGTTCATCTTGTTTAGTATCCGATGTGACAGTGGCCAGTATCACGTGCATTAGAAGAAAGTGTGAGACACTACACCCTTATGGCATAATATAGCCAGAAGGGAAGTTTCTTCCTACAGTGGCTGGCATTTCAATACGGAAAAGTAGACACATATTTTAAGTGAATTCTTTGAAATGCCTGCAGGCTGGAAAGCGTTTATCTAAAACCAAGTCTAATGTAAAAATGTGCGGTGTCTAGTACAACAGAATCATTATCTTTGATTGGGGACTCTAGGTGCTACTGCAACAGGAAAAAAAAGTTAACCCCCTTTAGGAACAGCCCTTGCATAAAGATGGCGATGGACTGAACAAACATCTTTCTTCATGATTTTATCTACTTATTGATTTCAGTTTTGACTTATCTTCCCTTTCTGGATATTTTGGATTTTCTTTAGCTTTATAAAAGTATTAAAGTATAAAAGGTCTAAGTTCCAGGGGGAGCATTTATAAATATACTCTGATCTTAACAACTCAGCCAACATGCCAATTTGTGCTCTGAAATTAAAAATTCATCAGGCTCTAGCCAGTGGGGGAAAGGGAGTTTAAAGTATGAGTTCGTTGGAGAGAAGGAATGTAGCTAGCAGTTAGAAATTTGTTAACAGGCTGGCCAATACATTTCTTCCCCCTTCCCCCATCATCTTTAAAGTTAGACGAGCTGTTATACTCATTATGATCACTAACAGTAGGTGCAGGTATAGTGGATTTACTGTATGAGTCTAGCAGAATGAATAAAGAGCTTGTTGATTAAGCTGAAACCACTGGCAGCGTGTCAAAAGAAATATTGCCGGAGTTAATTAAAATTTGTAGGCCTTGTCAAAGATGGCATATACCTGCCTACACCTATGGCAAAGCAGCATCAGTGACTGTTAGTGTTATGTATAGCGGAAATGTTGGTCCACAAGCACTTATTAGAACCCATGCCTATCTGGCCTTTATTTGCTTTTCACAAATGTTTTTACAATTAAATTATTTTTTTTTAGTTGAAATGAAAAAAGTAAATTTGGAGCCATAGCCAAGATAAGGGGAGTAGAGTAACATTTAGGTCTAAATGAGCGACAGTTACTAGGCATGGCAGGAAGTAATGAGTAATTGAAGTTCTTCAGGGCAGCAACAGTCTTATGTATTTGTTTACATCTTGCACAATGGGGCAGTGAACTTTGCTGAGGCCTCTCAGCAATATTATACCACCAGCAGCATTCATTTTTCTCTGCACTAGAGAATAGAACTGCCAAGAGACTTAAGGTGATATCTCCACTTGCACCCCATTATTAGGTGCTGTGTAAACTTAGAACTCTCTACTGGCAGCAGCAAAATCCACCGTTCTAAGGACCTCATCCTGCAGCTTACATGCCTGGGTGGAGCCAAGGCCCACGGGGCTCACATGGATGAGGTTGCCAAATCCAAGCTCTAAGTTTGCAGGACTATCCCACTTTGACCCCTAACACCCCCACATCCTGGTTGAAATAGCGCATTTCCTGCATTAACTTGGCTACCTTAAATTAGAACCAATTACTATGGGTGAACAAAAATACAATTAAAATTGAACACAAAGTTGTATTTCATTTGTTGTGTAAAGTCACAACTCTGAATTGTTCTTTTTTTAAAAAAAACTTCCACATTCCTTGTGTTATTAAAAACCACATACACACTTTGAACATCATGTTGAGAAGTAGTCACACAAGAGTTGAAATGTGAGGAGAAAGCAGCAAGAACCAGCAGTAACTTGAGTTTGTTAAAACGAGTAACCGTAGGGATAGAGCTACTGTATCCATTGTGGAGTTTCAAATAATTAAAAATTAAACCTGAGTAGTATAGGTTAGAAATTGTAAGATGACAAAAAGAACCTCAAATAGCAGCAATGGCTAACATACACTAATACTTCACCGAAGGAAAAAAAATGAAAAGTCTTTAAAGACTCTTGGGGGGCACAGCACCGTTTTCTACAAAAATCAAGATAATGATTAACGTTTGCTTTTGGGATATATTGCAGAACTGATTTTTCTGTTTGGTGAATACAAGGATATTTCAAGACATATCACTATAGAGAAAACTGTGACCTGTGCCGATGCTATGACGCAATCAGAATCATTGTCCGTTTTCCCCATTTCCCCTCTCCCCCCCCCCCCACTTGCTGGACCAAAAATGAATGATAGTATAACCAAAGCTGAAGTTTTATTTACGGGATTTCTTTCGGAGCATAACACCCCTTTTGCAACCATGTTAGACTTTTATTCAAGAAAATGTTCCCAGACTCCAAAATTGCCAAAAGCTATGCATGTGCTTCCACAAAAATCTCCCACATTATACAAAGGCAGGGGCAGCTCCAGGCACCAGCACGCCAAGCGCGTGCCTGGGGTGGCAAGGCACGGGGGGCGCTCTTCCGGTCACTGCGAGGGCGGCAGACAGGTTGCCTTCGGCGGCTTGCCTGCGGAGGGTCCGCTGGTCCCGCGACTTCGGTGGACCTCCCGCAGGTGTGCCGCCGAATCCGCAGGACTGGGGACCTCCTGCAGGCAAGCTGCCGAAGGCAGCCTGCCTGCTGTGCTTGGGGCGGCAAAATTCTTAGAGCCACCCCTGTACAAAGGGCAATCACACTTCAAGAATTTGAAAGTGTACAAAGTGTGATTGAAGGTCATGACTGATATTATGGATTGGCATTGGATACTAGTTCTGATAAGCTTCTGTTTTCTAATCTTGGTTACATATGAACACCTAGAAACTGGCCTTACAGTTACTGAGTTTTTAGATATGGATTCTTGCACATTGAATAACTCTCAGGAATTGTTTGATGCAATCCAGAATGTGCTATCAAAACACCATGTCAACAGGAATGAATATGCTATGTATTCAGCAGACAATGCTGCAAAGATGCTGTGTGTAAGGAGGCACCCTGGCTCCCCGTCGCACCTGAGGGGGAAGAGCCAGAGCAGGCACCTCTGTGGGCGGAGCCAGTACCGCCTGTTCCCGCCCCCCGGAAGTCAGGGGGCGGGACAGGAAGTATAAAAGCCAGGGCCCAGAGCTCAGTTGAGCCCAGGACGCTGAGAGGGCACGAGACTGGGACGCCTGAGCTCCTGCTCAGCGCCAGTGCCCTTGTGGCTGACCTATCCAGAAGGCGCTCGGACTACCTCGGGCCCGGATCCAGAGGAGCGCTGGCTGGACCTGCCCGTGGCGCGAGCTATCCTGGGACCCTCAGCCTGAACTACCACTGCGCCCGCTGGCCGGAGGAGCCGCTCAGAGCCTGCAACTCCCAGTTTCTCGAGGAAACCTGATGGTCTGGGACAACGACCGAATTACGCCGATGCGACAGGTACCGAGGGGAAATGGAAGTAGCCCGGGGGCGGTCTGACTACAGTCAGGCCGCAGAAAGGCCCGAAGCTATCCTTCGCCATACCCACTGATCACCCTTCGTTTGGGTTGGTCGGGAGCCCTAGCTGATCACCCTGTCAGTGTGGTTTCGGTCTTGGATCCCCACTGACGCCTTAGCGGTGACCGCTGCTACCCGGCCCCGGGCTGGAACGCAGAGGAGTGGGTGGGCCTGCGTTCCCCCTGCCACTCGTAACCGGGTGGCAGAATCCCCCCTTCACCCAGAACCCCAGAGCTGTGCTACAGTTTGTTGGTTGCCCTGCCCTGCCTAGGGGCCAGGGCCTATAGACCTTGCTTGCTCAGCCCCTGTGACCAGGAGCTGAGCCTGAACTGTTTGGTGCCCCACCCTGCCTAAGGGCCAGGGCCCATAGACCTCACTTGCTCGACCATTGAGTACAGGACCAGCGTGGAACCCGTCCTGCTGCATAGAAGGAGGCGCCCTGGCTCCCCGCCGCACTTGAGGGGGACGAGGCCCGAACCAACCGACTTACACTGTGTAAGCACAACAATCTCAAATGAAAGCCAAGCAAATAAACTAAGGAGTATATGCAGCGGGGTGCTCTTGCCACCTTGTTCCCTTAATGGCAGAGCATGGGTTGAAATCACAGAAGAGGAATGTTGAGGATTTGATCATTGATTACAGCTTTCAGAGAAGTGTCAAAAAGAGTGGAATCACTGAAAGGATTACATGGTACATTGCTAGGGTTACCAGATAGCAACTGTGAAAAAATAGGAGATGGGGTAGGGGGTAATAGGCGCCCATAAAAGAAAAAGTGCCCCAAAACGGGACTGTCCCTTTAAAAATGGGACATCTGGTCACCCTACACATTGCAGTACCAATGTGAAAATAATTGTGAAGCTTCTGAAAAAGTGCTATCTTTGGAGAGATTTACTGAATGTATCTTGGCTACTTGGGGTAGCCTGTATTCCCAGTTTGTCAGAACCTTTGATGGGGAAGAACAAAGAATACTGAGGAACTTAAAGAATCCTCTGAAGGTGTATTGTTTTAGTATGCAGTTTTGCCCACATTTAAAAAGTTCAACTGATTCCTCCTAACTGAAGCACTGATGACATTAGCCTGTGCATCCAACAATGCTAATGCTATGGTAAAATATTCTTTTGGAATTTGTGCAACCCTCCATGGTACGGAAGTGTTATGGGACTAAATTTACAAGGACTCTTCTGTGCAGTAACCAGTATCTGAAGTGTTTGTGGGCTTTGAGACACAAAACTATGCAAGAAAACGTACATGATCAATAGAAGGCCATATAAAACATTCTTAGTTGAAGCTGTGCAATTTTCGTGGTGTGGGGGGGAGGGGAAAAGGGGGGAGCAGCACTGCATTACATAAAAAAGGCAATGCTTTTAGAAGACTTTGTATTTAGGAGCCTGGCTTTTGATAATCCCACCAGTTGTTTGTTAGCACCTTTCCATGATCTGCTTTCTGAGTTTAAGGATTATCAACTCTTTAATACAATTTCTGAATATCACAGCATTGTGAGAACCGAGGAATTTGGGGATAAAATTTCAAATGAAAGACCTAGTAAATAGCCAGGCAAGATTCTCTTTGCTTTCAAAACCTGTAAAATTCATATGTTTAATCCCCCACAGCATAGCTTCATTTGAAAGACTATTCAGCACAGTATGGAAAATAAACATGAGAAGTTCATTTGGGGGAAAAAAATCATACTATGTGTATGAGAAGGCAACAACGGTGAGGAATACAGTATGTGCTATACTGGAAGAAAAGTCATTACCTTTTCCCACATGAAGCATCACCAGTGGCAGCCTTCAACTGGAGTTTGCAAAAGGCAAAATCTGCCACATATGCCTGTTTGTCTAGCCAAAAGGAACACACTGCAAAGTAATAGCAGGAGCTTTTATATAGGCAAATACTTATTTTGTTCTATGCAAAATAAACAAGTTCCAGATTTTATTTTATTTTACTAACAGTCATTTCACAAATTCTCAGTGGTAAAGACAGATAAAGAAACATTTATTGGGCTTAGTTTTCAGTAGTTTGAACATATTATAATTGTCATACCAAATCTTCCCCGTAAACATAATTATTGTATTTTTTATTGTGTCCTGCTGAGGCTACTTAAAATGCTGAGAGGTGCAGTAACTCTGGCACAGGCAGTCATGCCCAGTGGTTGGAGCAGAGAGTCAAACCCAAAGACAGCGGCAGGTGTCAGGCCATGGTCAGAGCTGGAGACAACATCAGGGTGAGGCAGAGGAGCAGGGGTGTGGAATAGGGCAAGACAGCAGGGACTGGGAGTAGATGGTGATCTGGGATGGGAGGACAGGAACCAGAAGCAGGTAGGAATGCTAGGCTCAGGTAAGCAGGAGAGGTCCAGAGTCACAGCCAGCCAAGGATTCCTCTAGTTGCTTGGACATCTTCCTGGTTTATATAGTGCTCCTTAGCCAATATAAGGGGGCTGGATGTTTCCCCATTGGGAGTATTGGGGGAAGGGTCCTCTGCAAGCTAGCCCTTCACTCAATCCTACTGTAGTTAGTCATATAAGCTGCTAGGAGAAATAAGACAACCTAGATCAGAGTTCTCAGACTTTTGTATTGGTGACTCCTTTCACACAGCAAGCCTCTGAGTGCGACCCCCCCCTTATACATTAAAAACACTTTTTATATATATTTAACACCATTATAAATGCTGGAGACAAAGCAGGGTTTGGGGTGGAGGCTGATAGCTCGCAACCCCCATGTAATAACCTCATGACCCCCTGAGAGGTCCCGACCCCCAGTTTGAGAACCCCTGACCTACATCTAGGGTTGCCACCCATCCAGTTTTCACCCAGACAGTCTGGTTTTTGGCTTCTGTGTCCAAGTGCCATTTAGGGTTGCCAGGTGCCTGTTTTTTGGGCACCTGGCAACCCTAAATGGCACCTGAACCAAAAGTCCCACTATTGTGGGGTTGGGGGAGATGCTGGGTCATTAACCCACACCAGCCCCTGCTCAGCCAGGGCTGCCACGTGTAGGCAGGCTCCTCGAGATGATCCTGCGAGCAACAAGGGGAGTTGGTGGAAAAGGGAGAGGAGTGAGCAACAAGTGGCAGTGGAGTTACTTCTTAAACTACAAAGGCAAGAGGAGTTTGACATTGACCTCACCATGCATAGCAGCTACGACACAAGATTACTTGTGGCATTCACGGAGGTGCTGATCACAGTGGAACACTACTTTTGGGCTCAGGAAACAAGCACTGCGTGGTGGGATCACATAGTCATGTATGTGTGAGATGATGAACAGTGGCTGCAGAACTTCTGGTTAACGAAAGCCAGTCATGGGACTGTGTGATGAACTAGCCCCAGCCCTCCGGCACAGGGACACAAGAATGAGAGCTGCCCTGTCATTGGAGAAGCATGTGGCAATTGCACTGTGGAAGCTGGCTGCTCCAGACTGCTACTGATTGGTTGCTAACCAGTTCAGAGTGGGAAAGTCGGCTGTTGGACGTATATTGACAGAAGTGTGCAGGGCCATTAATTTCATCCTGCTCTGAAAGACCATGACTCTGAGCAATGTGCGTCATGTGGAGGCTTTGCACAAATGGGCTTCCCTAACTGTGGGTGGGGCAATAGATCGCACGCATATTCCAAATCTGGCACTGGACCACCTAGCCGCCGAGTACATAAATCAGAAGGGGTATTTCTCAGTGGTTCTCCAGGCGCTTGTGGATCACCGTGGGCATTTCACAGACATTAATGCAGGCTGGTCCGGAAAGGTGCAGGACACATGCATCTTTCGGAACACTGGCCTGCAAGAAGGAACTTTCTTCTGGGACCAGAAGATCACGCAGGGGAAGTTGAAATGCCCACTGTGATACTGGGAGACCCTGCCTACCCCTTAATGCCGTGGCTTATGAAGCCATACACGGGGAACATTGACAGCAGCAAGGAGCAGTTCAACAACAGGCTGAGCAAGTGCAGAATTACTGTTGAGTGTGCTTTTGGCCATTTAAAGGCCCACTAGTGCTGCCTATATGGGAGGCTGGATCTGGTAGATGACAATAATCCTATGCTTATAGCCGCATGCTGTAGTCTCCATAATATTTGTGAAGGGAAGGATGAAAGCTTCACTCAGGGCTGGACTGCTGAGGCTTAGTACCTGGAGGCTGAATTTGAACAGCCAGAGACCAGGGCTATTAGAGGGGCACAGCACTGGGCCATAAGGATCAGGGATGCCTTGAGGCAGCAATTTGAAACTGAAAGCCACTAACAGTTGTTGCTATGCTCGAGAGTGCAGTGTTTGTAATGCTAGGAGGTGATTGGTGCAGATGATGCACTATGAAGATTTAAGAAAATTGCCTGTTGCTTTGAAGGGCTCTGTTTGCTTTCAATGAATAGAATAAAGATTGCTTTCAAACCAAAACAATTCTTTTATTAAAAACCAACAACCAGAGGGGAGAGACAAACAAGCATCAGCACTGTGGCAGATGGGGGAAGGGAGGGTCCCAGGAGGAGGTGGGATCCTAGGATGGTTAAAGATTTATGTCCAGGTATCATATGCAATCTTCTTCTTTGGAGTACAGTACAGTATCCACTGCACTTCAGCAGGGCTAAACTGCAGAGGAATGGGTGTTGAGTGCAGTGGGTACTGGGAGTCCACAGGGCTGGACTGTGACGGGGCAGGAGTGGAATGCAGTGGGTAGAGACGGGAGACAGAAGGTTGATAAGAGTGTGTTGGTGGTGTCTGGGGGGGGGCACATGAGAAGAGTTTTGCGACAGTGGCTGCAGGGGAGGATGGGTGCGGAGCTGCTCAGTTTGCAGTGCTAGTAGTGCCTGAAGCATGTCCACTTGGCACTCCATAACATTTAAGAGCTGCTCCACGGCTTCATTTTGGCACGCTGCTTTCTCCTTTTGGTCCCTCTTCTCGCTGTCCCATCACTCCTTCAGTTCTTGTTTTTCGGCCACAGAATGCATCATGACATCACGCAGAAAGTCCTTTTTAGTTTTTCGGGGCAGCTTTCTAAATCTGTGCAGCCTTTCAGCCAGCAATAACAAAGAGGGAAGCTGGGCTCCCAAGGTCATTTCTGTGAAGCCAAAATGCAACATTTTACAGAAGCAGTATTGTTTGCAACACAGACAACACTGACTCAGTGATTTAAAACACAGCCACTATTCACATACCTGTCACTAACTGGCTGATCCCAGGCAAGCACACGAGACACAAGACCCCAAAATGGTGAGTAACTGCAGGGCAGGAGAGGGGAGAAGAAAAAAAAGTGTTCCAGGACTGTACTGCACACTGGGCACGTGTCTCTTGGGGAGAGCCAGCACTGGGGTGGGGTGGGGGGCTTATAATCATTAATGTCCCCATATTTTCTACAGGCTGTGTTCATTATGGAAGATCTTGTTACTGAGGGTGAGCAGGGAATCAAGGGAGGGTCTTCTACAAGACAGTGGCTTCCGCCCTGGCCCTTATGTGGCTTGCCTGTGTGCAGCAATGGTCAACCCCCAGTGATGGCAGAGTGGTGCGGGAAAGTTACCTTTAATAGGGCAAGAAACAAAGCAGCTCTGCCAAAAAACCTGTTGCAGTGGATTACCCAGTATCTGAGAGTTTCGTGGAGATCTCTGAGGCAGATTCTTGTGAAGTGAGGAGTCAGCCAACACTCTGTTCTGCCACTCAGACTAGGCAAGTGGTGGTACGTGCATCATACAGACACAATCCTGCTTTCTGTAATCCTTCTGCCCCCAACAACTCGCTTCACCAATTTCCAAAATCAAATCCAGTTACCAGGGGTCTCCTCTCCTGTTCGTGCTTTGCCAAGCTCTGACAGCTGTGACTGGCTAGCCTCCTCTGGGGTAGAGAAGAGCTCCTGGCTGTATCCATCTCTAACCTCCGACTCGTCCTCTGCCTCTGGGTCCCCCTCCACATCCTCATCCAGATTTCCTCCTCCTGGCTTGGTCCACTCTTCACTGGTACACAAGCCACCATAGTATCCACAGTGGGCTTTGCAATGGAGGTGGGGTCGTCACCGAGTATCACATCCAGCTCTTTGTAGAACTGGCAGCTTGTGGGTGCAGTACCAGAGTGGCGGTTTGCCTCCCACACCTTGTGGTAGGTGTTCTTCAGCTCCTTCACTTTGACCCTGCACTGCAGTGTGTCCTGGTCATGGCCCCTTTCTGTCATGCATCGTGAAATTTGTCCACAGCTATCATAATTCCTAAGGCTGGAGTGCAGCTGGGACTGGACAGCCTCCGCTCTCCAAATGCTGATGAGGTCCAGCAGCTCGGCATTCCTCCAAGTGTGTGGGGGGATTGGGAGAAAATCGCCTGGTGTGTAGAGCAGGCATGGTTACCTTGAAAGCTGCGCTGAGACCACTGCACATGTCACTGAGCAAAAAGAAAGTGGACTTTCAAAATTCCCCAAGGAATTTAAGGGGTGGAGCTCATGGTTGGTTAGGTGAGGGCAGGGCAGTAGAGTTCAAACCAGTGACCAGAGAGGCGAGAACAGGTATTGTGGGACACCTCCTGGAGGCCAATCACAGTGCTGTAATGCACTAGGGTGTCTACACTAGAACCGCAGTGCTGTAGCACTGGCACAGAAAGCTGTACGCCTCTTGGGGTAGCTTTTTTTTTTACAGTGCTGCAACTGCACAGTTTCTGCTCACTAAGAGCTTGTCTACACTACCAGATGGCTCGACGGGCAGCGATCAACCCCCTGCTGGATCAATTTATCGTTTCTAGTATAGACGTGATAAATCGACTGCCGAGCGCTCTAGTGTCAACTCTGGTACTCCACCTCAATGAGAAGTGCAAGGGGAATCGATGGGAGAGCGTCTCCTGTCAATACACCACAGCGAAGACACTGCAGTAAGTAGATCTAAGTAAGTTGACTTCAGCTACGTAACTGAACTTGCGTAACTTAGATCGATTTCTCCCCCTCCACCCCCTGAAATGTAGACCAGCCCTAAGTGGCTTGGCAGGGTGTACACCTCGGGAGTTATACCACAGAAAGCTGCTTTACTGTGCAGAAACTTGCTAGTGTAGACAAGACCTGGGTGTGCAGAATCCATAAACTCAGTTATGCTGTCTGCAACCACTGCTTAAACCATTAGACAACTATTCCAGCAGCAGGAATAGACATAAGAGTTTTGATTTTGAACATACTAGTGGTATCACAAATATTTGTTTAACCCCCTGTCAAGTTGTATCACACTGCAGTCTAGTGGCCAATTAACCCTAAGGATAGTTCAGCTAACAGTGATGCCTCTAGGTTATATATAGGCTGGCAGAACTCAATTTTTATTTTTTCATAATTTTGATGTCTCTATTCATATGCATTTTTTTCAATTTTTATCTATTAAATTTTCAGTTTTGGGAAATCATGGGGAGGTCAGATGATTGTTTAATGACAGTACATGTTGAGTTTCAAAATGTTAAAGCTTTATAACCATTAACACAAATTGTGAACATCACATGTCAAAAATATACAAAGTAAATATCCTTAAATCAAACCCTAATAAGTTCACAGGCAGCATTTTTCCTCACTGTGTTTATCTGTAAATTTCTATTATCAATGGAAATAATTTATCAGTTTGCTTGTATGCACAGCAAAAGCAATATTTACTAATTTAAAAAAGCCCTAATCCTTCCAAGTTTAGTTATATACCAGAGATCTGCACTGTGGATTGGTGGGTCCTGTGTTCAACCCTTATGGACAACTCATGTTAGGAAAATAATGGCTATTTGATTAAATGAAGAGTTTCACAATGCATATGCATGAGACAGCAAAAATAAAGTCAGATAGGAAGTGCAGAATGAAGGTGACCCAGTTTGACTTCACAATTATGTTTTTAATACAATTTGTCCTCCCACATCACAAACTCACCACCATGCTTAGCACTTGCTGGCCAGCTAAGAAGCACTGAGAACTGTACAAGTGATGAAGAACAAACTCTCCTGTTAACTCTAGAAGGCCCGAGTCAGGACTGTGGCATGCCAGTAGGACACTGTGTATAAGCTTGCTGTGCCCCTACACTATACATACCAAGCTTCATTTCCTACCCAGTCAAGCTGGCTCTGCTTGACACACACATGAGCAATAAAATAAGGAAATACTTCAGAACAGGATTTCTCTGTAGTCACCCCTCATGTGCCTCTCATCAGCAACAAGTATATAATCTTAGAGGCCCATGATCTAAACTTAATATTAAGTCCCAATACACAATATCGCCTACTCACTCATTTGTTTAGACAGGGAGCAAATTGCAGCTGTCCTTGAAAAGTGGAATCAAGTTATTCCCATTGACTCTTTTCTAATCATGGACAAGCATAAAACTAAGCCTGATCCTTATTCTTGCCTCTTTCACTTCCCCATCCAAATGTTCCCAGTCAAAATGGAGAGCTAATAGACTGACATCCACAAAAGGCCATGCCCCTTACTGTAGCTGAAAACATTTAAAGATTTTTAACTTATTGCTTGTGAAGAAACAGAGAAAAATGTAGTTTCCCTAAAAGCTTTGCAAATCCAATTAGGTTCTATTGTATTAGATCTGCCTCGCCCAGCCAGCACTCCACATCTCTCATTTCTTTACCACAATATGGGTATGAGTCACATAGGATGCAACATGTCCCATGGACCATGGAGTGTTAATGCTGTCAGTTATTGAGCTATTCATGTCCTGAGTAGTACCTATCCAGCAACTGTTCTCTTTGGCTTGTCATCTTGATTGCACTCAGTCTTTTAAGTAATGTTACTTGGTTTCATTTTCATGTTATATTAATGAAAGTGGGAAACTGCAAAGTGAGACCTGTGGTTTTGGTACTTGTTTTTATTAAAAAAAAAAAAACTTAAGAAATACACATAGTAACTGGATATTTCAACAAAAAATCAACAAAGCCTGTGATCAGTATGCAAAGGCTTTCACTTATTGGACGGTGTTCAATAAGTCTCATAATGTCAGTTTGCAAGGGCATCTAGGCTTTGGAGATAAGGGATTGACCTAGGAGGAAAATCTAAATGGTTTTCAAGTACTTGTGGGAAAAACAAAGATCTAAGAGGCTTGTGTTTTGTTAACACTTCATTAACTAGGATAGCCATAATAGCTTTTAGTTGTGCTGAAAATGTGACTTAAAACTGTATTTCTCTTTCAATTTTTGTAATGTTGATGAAGTCTTAGATATAGACTAAGTGGCCAAATCCAGCATGGGTCACTGAGAATTTTTGCTGCTTAGTACTAATTCAAGTCATGTTGTGTTATGTCATTTAAACCACTGTGCTGATGACATACCATAATAGCTCCTCCATTGGAAGTCAGACTGTTTCCCAAGCATAAAATTTTAACAATATTAACTTAATTGCCATGTATTACCCTGACACACAATACTTTCTTTCATGTTGGTGGTGGTTTGACAGAGTACTTCTGAAACATTAATATCCCAAGTTATTAAAATGCTTAAGTATAACGTTAATGGCTTCTCATCATTAAAATGAAAGAGATTAACAGTACCCCTTCCCCTCTGAGGAACTAACTCTTTGTTGAAGTTATAAGAACAAGAGCTGGGTGAGTGCTCCTTTACCTGTCCTGTGAAAATGTGAGATTGTGAAAAAGTTTCCCCATCCCAAATCAGGCTGAAGAGTCAAAGTTGTGAAAACATTCATGAACTCAGAAACTACAAAAAGGTAATTGGTTTGAGTCAATTGTAACTGTTTGTTTTGATTTTTATTTTAAAGGCTTGGTATGCTGGTTGTTTTTCCCTATTCAAAATGACTGTTTAGAAAACAATTGTCATTTACAAAATGTCAAATTGAAATGTTTTAACAATTTCTCAATTTTTTCTTCTCCAAAATATTTAACTTCTTGACTCAATCAAAAAACTTACCTATGCCTTCAGATGTTTTCATTTTTGACCAATTGGCACTGTCTCACAAAATATTTTATCAAAACATTGCAGCCACCTCTAAAAAGAACTATCACAGTTCTGGGGTTAACTGCATCTCTACCTCCTCCATGATCTGCTCCAGGGTGCCCCCTTAAGTTTGAGGTGTCACCTCTCTATTGGCAGGGACTTGTGTCCCTCTCCCTCCAGATCAGGAATTTAGGGTTGTAGTTCTCTTGCAGTTCACTGTGCTTATCCCAGCAGTCTGATATTAGTCCAGTGCCTTCTGCTCCACTCTTTTCCAGGGGCTATAACAATGGTTACCAGTGACAAGTCAGCTTTCACAAGGCACAGTTCATTTATTTTAAAAAGCATTACAGAAAAAACATGTTAAAGCAATCAGCAGCTCACACACACACACACACACACACACACACTAGATTACCAGCTGTCACCCATCTTTCACATGGAGATCCTAGCAGGTCCTTCAGACCCTTCCAGCATGATTTTTGCCTTCTTGGTTACAATCTCATGGCAGATTTGGCTCAAAATGAGGGAACTCTCAGCCAATTCAGGCTGATCCTTTTACCCCCAGCTCTTTCTTTGTTCCCTGGGTTGCCTGTACCTACTCTGAACCAGTTCATCTCAGGGGATGGTACTTCTCTGCAGTTGTTTGCCTGTCCCAGGGTTTGCAGTAGTTATCTACCATTGATTGAGTTCCTGGAGGATAACCCTCCCACAGCCTAGAATACAATCCCTAGCTCTCAAAGATACAACATGTACAGACACACAAGTTCATTACTAATCCTGCCGCTGGAATAGAGTTCTTTGGAAATGTTCCACTGGAAAGTTTTTGTATCGGAACATGCCAGTGATCGTGATCTCCAGCTTTCATGGGAATGTGTTGTTTTCACCAAATCTTTCTGCCTGCTTCTCCCAACATGGGCTGCCACAGAGCTGGGACTCTGGAAATCCCAGGTACAGTCAGGGCTGCCAGGGCTTCTCAGTAACTCACCAGGAGGGCATCCAGAACTCTGAGCAGCCTTTGACAATTTCATTTAGAATCAGTCATCATAGAATATCATTTTGATTTTTGAAACCAAACTTTTGGACTCACCTGTTCAGAGGGAAATTGTTGATGCAAGAACTGGACACAGTATTCCAGCAGTGGTAGCACCAGTGCCAAATATGGAGGTAAAACCCTCTTTGCTCCTATTAGAGATTCCCCTCTTTATACTGTTAAGGATCCCATTAGACCTTTTGGTCACAGTGTCACATAGGGGAATTAATGTATCATAACTCCAAAAAAGAATTGGGAGTGGGATGTCCAATGCTTCCCAGGAGAGTCCCCCATCTTGTTAGTATGTGTGGTCATCTTATTTCTCCATTCTTTATTGCACCACTACAGCCATTGTATTTTCTTCCTTTTTGCCTGCTGTCACTGGGCATGACATCCTGCAGTTGCAGAGCTAATTCATGACACCATGCAGACGACAGATTTTGGATTGCTCCTTACATGAAACTTCACATTCTGCCTGATAATAGGAGGGCTGAATAGTTAGAGAAGAAGAGTATTTTTAAGGGTGTGTTCAATAGCTATGCTGCATGCTGTAAACAAGGAACAGAAGGCCAACGAATGAGATATTCATCAGTGGCTAGAGACAATGGCTGTTATATAAACAACTTTCATGGGGAAGGTCAGGTATTCAGTTAATATTTTATAGATACCTGTGACAAAGTTCCTCCTCTACCTTGGTGGGTCCTGTGCTTATTGGCAGATTTGTTCACCTCAGTGATCTTCCCCTCTTGTTCCCCTCATGTGGACCACGTCTGGGTCAGCTCTCTCCTGCGGTTCTGATCAGGAGTTGCGAGGTTTGGGGGAACCCAGGCCCCGTTCTCTCCTGGGCTTCGCCCAGGCCTGTTCGATCGCGCTGCTCTATGTAGCTCCATGTAACAGCTGCCCTGCAGGCTACACTCCTGGGTGCTACTTCCCCATGCGCCTCCTCCACCCCGTCTTGTATCTCACCACAGGACCTTCTCCTGGTGTCTGACAACGCTTGTCCTCCTCAATCCTCGCCAGTACTCGCTCTCATTCAGCCTCTTTTACTTCCCTTCTTGCTCCCAGCTCGTACACAATTCCTTCTCCTCGTGTCTCCCCCCCGGCCTGCGATGAGCTCCTTTTAACCCCGCGTGCCTGATTGCCTACCTTGATGGCCTGCAGCGTGTTCTAATTAAGATAGCTATTTCTACTGCCTCTAGAAGATCAATAATTGGCTCCAGGCATGCCTTGACCATATGACCTGGATGCATGCCATGTGGTTACCAGGGTCGGAGCGGATTTGTTTTAGTCCTGCAGGCTAACATATCTGGGACGGTGCGTTCTTTCTCGTATTGTCCCCATCCGGTTCCCTTAGTTTTGCCCTTCAGACTCACTCCTGCATCCTGCTTTTTTTATTCGTTGGTCCCACGTAATTATTTGGATTCTAGCCTGTGGCTCCTCCTCTTAGGGCTGGGGGGGGGTCCTTTGAAGTGACGGCTTCGCCCGCCCACCCCCGATCGTGATGCCAATAGCGCTAACTACCTGCGGCGGGTTTCTCTGCCTCGGGTGTCCATCGAGTATCCTTCAGGTAGCCCTATGACCTCACTCCTGCTCCTGCTTTTTTCATTCGTTTCCCCGCGTCACTTGGTTTCTATGCCCGCTGGATCCTCCTCTTGGCTGGGGGGAGGTCTTTAGACGTGGACGCGGCTATCGCCCGCCCCCCCTGGTGTGGCCACTAGGCTATCTATACTGTGAGGAAGAACCCTGCTTCTCCTGGCAGGCGTGTTTCTCTTAGATAGACTCCTTCCCTCTCCTTGACAAACCGCAATACTGCGCTTGATAGAGGGAGGGATCGAGGGCTGCTGCGGTGGGTTGTTCCTTGCTGGCGGCACTCGAGCGCGTCTTGCTCTGCTTGTGCCTGCCTTCGTGTGTCGGCTACTGCTGCTGTGTTCCTGCTCTCTGCTCGTACATCCCATGGGCTGCAGGATACTGGTAACCAGGTACACCACCTGCTCTGACATATAAGTCTTATCAGTTGCTTCGCTCGCGGGTCGGTGGCTAAGTAGAATCCCCCCCCACCCTTGTTCCTGCTGTTACTCCCCCTACGCCTTGCGGGGAGGGGGGGCTGCTGAGCCTGTTCAGAGGGGGCGGGTGTGAGGCGACCCCGGCTCTTGTTGCGGAGGACACCTTCTGCGCTGGGGTCCCTCCTGCCTGCGAGACGACCCACCACCCTGAGCCTGCTGGGACTACTGGGGCAGTTGCTGGCGAGCTGTTGAGCCGGAGGGCAGGTGAAGGAGGAGGCAGGAGGAGTCCGCCTGCCCCTGTTTGGAGACCATGTGAAGACCCTG
>NC_133775.1:80840005-80866017 GCF_003597395.2 Chelonoidis abingdonii | reverse complement strand
CCCGCCCACCCCTGGGATGCCAATAGGCTAACAAACCTGTTTCTCAGTACTTTACTGTAGCCATCTGGCCTCGCCCCATCACAATACCATATGTCAAAGTAGAATTTTAACAGGAACAAGTGGAAGGTTTGCAAAGAAAGTGGCAGCAGAAACGGAATAAGTCAAGTAGTCAATCAAATTTGGCAGAGGATAAAAACACCCATATGATGCTCTTGTCCCATCAGCATGTAACATTTCTATGCTATCAGTATTCTTTGAGACATTTCACATGTCTGTTAAGGATGGGTTGCACACAGGCTTCTCCAGCCCAGAGTTTGGAAGTGAATCTGCACGCTAGTTCTCTAATATATCAGTATAGTTTGTAACACCTTCAGGTTAACATGGTGCTGTACCTTCACTTACCCTCATCAGGAACTATGAAAACTAAGTTTAGCATTTCAGTGCGAGTAGGGGGCTGGTTGGTTTTTATTTAAGGGACCCTAAGCTATTGAACTTTTACCTGCTTGCTTTAGTACAAAACGTTGTTACTTGAATAACAGTTACACGCTTTATACACACTGTGCATACAGCCTTTAACTAGATGTCATCTGCCTTCCCCTTTATGATGTAGAAGTAGAAACTTTATTTATTATTATGGCTTCAAAGATAGGTTTTATATATTCAGTGGGATATCTGAGTGAAGATTTTTAGGTGAACAAACAACACCCACAGCATGTTGTACCTCAATGGACATTTCACTTTCTATACACCAGCATTTAAAAGGGCTTATGTTTTGATAAGGTTGGTATGCAAGATACTAATTGCCCTTTGATACAGTTGGGCAGGAAAAGTCTACTTAAACATGTTTTCTTTTACAATGACCTCTACCTGACCTTGTGCCTCTTTCACTCCGTCATGATTGATATTGTTCCTTATAAACATCAGGGAAAGCTGTACTCACACTACAGATGGATTCAGGTTTCCAAGATGGTGCATGGAACATGATATCTGTCTTCTGCCATGATAACATCCCCACAATTAAGACTGAAACAGGAACTAATGCTAGTAAAGGTTATTCTTTATTTTCTGTGCAAGTTTAAGGCCAAATTTGAGATTTTTGGCTTTAAAACTGCCAAGGATATATGGGGTTGGAAAATGCAGTCCACTACATCTGACTTTTTATTGTCCACTGGGTATTTTAAATTTAGCTTCTTTCTGTGCAGCTGAAGAGTACAGAAACCAGGAGATGAATAGCCCAAAGTACTATGTATTGTCAAATCTATTAATACCAATATAAAAAAAATTCATTTTGGATAGGTTGGTGGGAGGCTTTGTTGAAATCTTTATTAGGACTATTTTGCCAAGTCATAATATTATGGCATGTACAGTACTCAACATATGCACAATCAATATCAAGTTGTTTTTAGTGCACACAGCTGTTGTATGGCCTTTACCAAGATGATTTGCAATTAAGTTCATATTCTATTTCTTACCCTTCATCAAATGCATTTCCTATTATGTTTCTGGCTTCATTACATTTTTAGAGTGCTGGGAAATACAAGGAGAACCTAGAACAGGTGCAGTATGCTAGCAATGAGACCATTTGGGTAATAAGCACTTTTTGTAGGAAAGAGAGGCCAAAACTTCTCCAGGAACTCACTGCTGATCAGTAGTGGATCTCATTTAAATTTCTCCTGTGGTTGTGGGTGCTGAACATCTGGAAATGGCCAGATTTTCTACTTCCCTGCACGGTGTCAGCTGTTAACCAATAGTTAAATACTATTTTCTTTGATAGGGGACTGACTTCAATTCTTTGTTCAGATTGGTTTTCATTGACTTTGCTCTTCATTTCCTCTCAACAAGTGCATGCCAAGAGTCTCAAAACGGGGCTTGCCACACATCTCTCCCACTCGTTGTCAGCCACAATGGTTCTACACTTTGGAGTATAGCATCTGTCATGAGTGCATGCTGCACGATAGAAACACGCCAAGAACACTGGGGAAGCAGCTGCCCCAGAATCAGATCACCACAATGGCTTGTTTTCACTTCCCATCCAAAGCACCTAGCCCATTTCTCTATGTTTGCAGCCAAAGATGTAGAACAAAAAGGACAGAACAAGTAGTGGTTCCATTACTAGCCAACTATTCATCTCTCGTGTCTCAGTTTAGCACATTTGGACTTGGCTGGCTGAAGTTTTCCAGTTGTAACCCCTCCAACCTCAAAGATATATGGGTGGAGGAAGAGAGGCTTTGCCTGGACAAGCAGGAAGAGAGCCCCCCCCCCCCCCGCTCCTTCGGGTTGAAAGAGGGGAAATGACTGAGCTGGGGGGATTCAGGTGAGGCATTTGCCCCCTGTGCACTAAGGGAGGATATATCTATGCCCTCCTCTGATGGTCCTTTCTTATGCTTGGACCAGCAACTCCCATCTATGGGAGGAGACTGGAACCAAGGTTTTAGTGGTCATCTAGGGGCATTGCGCTAATCACTTTTTTGAGGGGGTCTGGGAAAGAATTTTTCCCTCACTGCCAGTTGGGTTTTTTGTCTTCCCCAGAACTTGGGTAGGTCAGGTGGTACAGTTCAAGTTCTCACAGCTTAGAGG
Source organism: Chelonoidis abingdonii (assembly GCF_003597395.2). Taxonomy (NCBI): domain Eukaryota; kingdom Metazoa; phylum Chordata; order Testudines; family Testudinidae; genus Chelonoidis; species Chelonoidis abingdonii. Next base: position 80,863,440 of record NC_133775.1, on the reverse strand, counting down.
GTACTTATTCCACAGGGGATCTAGTTCACTGATTAACCAGAAGTGGCCTAAGGGGAATGCATCCCCTAAAAAAGCTGGGGAAAGGGCTCTTAATGTCTGCTGCAGTGAGGAGGCAAGCCCCACTCCACAGCATCCTAATCCTTGTACAAGAAGAGGGCAGTGGGGTCCCAGTGGAGAACTTGGGGTAATGAGACAGTGGAAATGAATGAGGAAGGGATGATAACTGGCATGGTACAAGTTATTACCAATAATTTCCCAGCTGAGTTAAATAAAGCTGCAACTACTTAAACCACTTCTGCTACGACTTGTCGGTCTTTGTGCATGCCCGGGACAAAGCCTAGGTGCTGAAGAGACAATTAAGGGTATCATTTTTAAGGGCCAACACAGAGTGTGTTAGGTTTATCCAGTTAATGGACCAAGTATTGTATTCTGTTTACAGAATGACAACTTCTTCATTTTTGACCATGTCTGCCTTGCTTTTTTTGGTAAGCTGCATCTGCTTTTTTTGACTCAGCTTTTTCAGTGGGAAACTTTCATGCATAATACTTGGTCTTTGCCCTGTCATACTTATTTTGTTTAACTCATTTAATAGAGGTCAATTTTTAAATAATAAATAGCCCTTTCTAATGTTTCGTTATCTTAGAGAAAACTTAGCTGTGAAAGGCATCGGTTGACATTCTTACACCTCAGGTGCTTTGTTTAAAAAAGCAAAAAATGTTATTTAGTCAAACATTACAGCTAAGAAACATGTCTCCTAGTTCTACATGTTGTGTTATCCAGACCTCCTTTGCTATCATAGACTAAGATAATAAGTTATCTTATATGGCAGACACTGATAGGTTTCTGGTTTTCAGCCAATAATGTCACTCCTAAAAAATGTCCAAAATAAATACTAATTTCAAAATTATGCTTTCGGCTAAACACAGACTTTAACATTTCTAGACAATGTGGTTTGTATTAGGGCATTGGCCTTTTCTCTAAGCATGGTTTAGGTAACAAGACAGAATGTGTCATCTTTTACAATTACAACCCATAACAACTGGTCTCCATGACTATGTTATTGTGGTCTCAGTTGTCATGTCAAAATAACATTTGCACAATTTCCATGCAAGGAACATGGAATAGACACTGTGCATACACATGGTACTCTAGCACATCTCTCAAGCAAGTCTCATTACCAGAGACATTCTTTGTTATTTGCTTGTGTTTATTCTAGTAGAAATTTTATGATATTCACTAGGTTCTCAACTTTAGTGATCAAACTTGGTAATGGACATGTACTCAAACAAATTAACTGAAAATTGAGACAAGTGGTTCTCCCCTCCTAATCTGATTTTCAGATCCATGTAAACTCACTCCTACTAGGCTAATGTGTCTTTGTGCCAACTCACCTCACCCTCAATCCTGTGAACACCTTACTTCAGGATACTGAGGGGGAAATTAATGAATCAGCTGACTTTTTCTGATGTAACCAAGAGATTTAGCCACTCAGTCACTACTAACTTCAATTGGACTTATGTGGCTAAAGCATGGTCAGCTTTGAAAATCTCAGCCCATTGGTTTAAGTGCCTGCTGACACTGGTATGATGAACACAGACATATGTTTAAGACTATTTATCAAACTTTGTAAATTGTCTGTATTTCTGTGATCCAGGAATTGTGTTGCTGGCTAGTTGGGGAGAGTTAGAGGTCCCTCAAGGAACTAAAATCAGTTTTGGGGTCATACCTCCTGGGATAATCAAAGTGAAATGCAAGGGGCTGCAATTTAAATCCCTGGTCTGGAAGGGGAGGGGAAGAGACATGGGTCCCTGCCAAGTGAGAGTTGACAGCAAGAGGCCAGAGATCTAAGGGACCATTCCTTGAACATACCATAGAGGGAGCCCAAGGTGCAATTAACCTGAAACTGATTCCTGCCTTTAGTTAAAATTTGTTAGTCATTAGTTTAAGGGACTGGGTTTTAATTCTGGACCCCTCTGTGTAACCCTTTAGGACTTCACTTTTATATTTTGGTTTCCTCTTTTATGGAAAGGGGACAATACCAAAGTGTAGCTGCTGCTTGCTCGGAGTGGCACTCTGTCCCCCTCTAGTGGTGGCCAGGCCACCTAGAAATTGATGAGCCTACTATTGCCTTGGCTAAGAGAGAAGTGTCTTAGCTCAGCCAGTAGAGGATCATGCATTTAGCTCAAGAGGTCTCAGGTTTCATCCCCACCAATGAAGTCTGAGGTGCTTGGCATTACAAGTGGTGGCCCATATGGGGAATTCAACTGGGAAGTCTTTGTAGATCACCATAGAGTCTTTAGGACAAAAACTTTGTTGTGTGTTAACAGTGGCTAACAAAATGGGATCCAGCTCCTGAATGGGATTTCTACTAATGCAGTAATGAAGTGTTTTTAAAACCTCAAATGTAAGGCATTGTGTGAATGGCCCCAACTGAAAATGATAAATATATAACATTTATATAGCCCTTTTCATGACTGGATTTGAAAGCATGTTAAAAGGAGGTCTGTATCATTATCCCCATTTCACTGAGGGGCAAATTGAGGTCAGTGACAAGAAATGACTTGCTCAAGGTCACCCAGCAGGCCGGGGGCAGAGCTGGAAATAGACCTCATGTCTGCAAAGTCCCACTCAGGTGTTCTATCTGCTATGTCACATACCTCTAGTGCGGAAAACATTACCACTTAAAAATGTTATTAATCGTGGTCTGGAACTGAGTGACCAATGGTGTACCAAAGTAATTTCTTCGTGCCTGAAAGCCAGTTCTCAACATATGCAGCTACGGTTCTTTAAATCTGTCTTCATGAAAGCCTGTCAGGCCAGGCTTTTAACACTTTGCCATCTGACTCATCTTCACATTTCACCAATTGTGATCTAGATGGAAGAACTATTAACTGAATGTAAAAGCTAATATTAAAATCAAGGACCACAAGGAATTTTAAACTATAATCTGCGTAGCAACTCAAACTAACTTGTACAAATTGTCTACAAAATCTTTATGACAGTTATCTTGAAATGCTGATAGCCTCTTTGGAGGTAAACAGAAATGAGCAGCAGTGACACTGAATGCAATGAATTAAGTTAGAACTTTCACCTCTAAAGGAAACTTCACTATCATTCCTCATTGCTGCAGGAATAATCCCTGAGCAGGTCATTATTTCTGGGCGTAGGAGCCTATATGAAACTATAAAACAGTTCTAATTACACGTTTGTCATCAGTGTAGAAGAAAGCATTGCGGAACAGTAGGGTCAAAAGCAAATGAATGCTATGTCTAAATATTACTCCAATAAACAACATTTCTATGGGGGTAGAATGGCTCGGAAAACATATCTGAGCTTCAGATGACCAGTTTTCTAACCCAGGTTAGTACATTTTTAAAAAAGATTTCTTTTACAGCAAATTTTGGAATTATTTGAAAGTTCACTCAAGTGAAGTGTTAGTACCTTATCTCATTTACCAGTGTTTACTTGGTATACAGAAGTGTGTGTGAAGAGTTTTGAGGCGGCTGGATTCCCCTCCCCCCAACTACTAGCAATGCAAATCTGATGGGGGTGGGGTGGGGGACTATTTAAGGTGAGACCATGCAAATAATAAGGATGTTAGATTGCTCTTAGATTGTACAGATACTCTTTGTGCACTGCTTCATTTGTTTCCAGGAGGGATTTAGTTTTCTTTCATGTACAGACATTTAAACATAATAATTACACAAATAAGTCAAACTGAAGCAGTGCACATTTACCAATGCTTTTCCATTTATGTTTAAGACCTAGGTAATTAGTGGGAAAAAATGACAATGGGCATACTACAGTAGAACGAAGTGCATGAAGGAAAGGTGTTATTAACATTAAAACATATGCTGTTGGGTATCAGTGCATCGTAAGGCTCAACAATTTACATTTCAAAAATTTTAAGGCATATTATGCATCCACCACAATATTTCCCAACAAATGATACCAAGAGATCTGGGTCTTATTTACTAAGGCTAGAACAGATAAACATTCTTATATTTTAACTGAAAGGACTTTTATAACAAGAATGCACACAGTGATAGAAAAAATAAATTCACACAGGTGCTGAGAACAAGTGATATTTCTGTAGTTCAAGACATAACAGAACTGTCTACTCCCATACACATGGTAACATGACAAAATAATACCAATGCCAGCCCACAGAAAATGTTATGACAGGTGTCAGATAGACAAAATTACATCCACATAAATCTAGGGAGACTTGTGTTCACATGCAAAGAAAGGCAAAACAATGGAAGCGAGCCATTACAATAGAAGTCTCTTATGCCAAGAATGGGTCAAAACTAGTCTGTGTATATTTTACACATTTAGTTGCAATCTATGTTAACTATATTGTAGTGCTTTAGGAGCATGTGTGCACGCTATGCTTGCTTCAAGCTAATGGTCCTAAGTCCCTCCCCCTTCTTAAAGTATTATGTTCACTCAATTGCATAAGGTATGTGTATTTCTATAATTTGCATACTTAAGAACGCATGAACACAGGAGTTGGGGAAAGTGGTGGCACTACATCAGGCAGAGAAAGCATGAACTAGCAAACGCAGGACTTGCAAGCTTGCAAACATCTCACTGTATTAATCTCCTAGGGTTGGAATGGGGCCTTTGCACTTAACTAGGCCCTGGTCCAGGCAACCTGCTGGGTCTGAGATAGTGACCTCCTCCAGAGTTATCAATGAACAAAAGGAAACAAATACAAATTAACTCTCACATGGTCATGGAAGGAATGTTTCCTGGTAATCTATGGGCCCCAATCAGGCTTATAGGCCAGTCCGTTATAGTCCCACAGTAGTAGTTCAGTTTACCTCAGGAAAGGGGTTGTTTGGCAGACATTGCTAGAGAAGTTGCTGCCTTTAGCCAGCCCTTCTCTACACCAGGGACTACTCTAGCTTTTTTGCCACTCCAAGCATGGCAGGAAGGCTGCCTTTGTCAGCATGTCTGCAGGAGGTCCCCAGTCCCGCGGATTCAGTGGCATGCCTGTTGGAGGTCCGCTGGTACTGTGGATTTGATGTACCCGCCGCCGAATTGCCACTGAATCCGCGGAACCGGCAGACCTCCCACAGGCAAGCTGCTGAAGGCAGCCTGATTGCTGCCTTCACAGCGACTGGCAAGCAGCCACATGCTTGGAGCGCTGGTTCCTGGAGCCGCCGCTGCCCTACACATTGAAAACTAGAAATCTGCTCTGCTGTGTCCTCAACTGATCTGTGTTCTTCTCCACCTTTTAATCTCCTCCCTCCAGGTTTGATATCTTTCACAGGTATGTTGGGGGGGGGGGGGAGGCAGAGCTGGTTGAACCCACAATAATTGATTAAGCTCATGTTGCCTCCTGTGGGGTTTAATACCCCCATCACACTGGAGAGTAAGGATAGAAGACTAGATAAGTGCCTGAGGAGAACTTGGAGGGACTATGGAACTTTACTGTAGCTCTCATTAAGGCCAGGAGAAGCAACAAGTATCCTATATACTTGTTGATTAGCCCGTTTATAAGCTGACCCCCCAAGATGGTTAGGTAAAAATAGCAAAAACTGTATGACCCCTTCATAAGCCAACCATACATTTCAGGGGTCGGCAAACTTTGGCTCCCAGCCCTTCAGGGTAAAACACTGGTGGGTCAGGGCGTTTTATTTACTTGGAGCATCTGCAGGCACGGAGCCCCTCAGCTCCCAGTGTCCGCCGTTTGTCGTTCCCAGTCAATGGGAGCTGCTGGGAACGGCAAACTGTGGACACTGGGAGCTGAGGGGCTCCGTGCCTGCAGACACCCAAGTAAACAAAACGTCCTAACCTGCCAGCGGCTTACCCTGACGGGCCGGGAGCCAAAGTTTGCTGACCCCTGCTATATTTTAAAAGCTGGCATCACAATAAACACACGTTTTACTAGAATTATTTGAATGTAATCTGATGAAAAACCTGTTCTAATAATAACTGAACAAATATGTATTCACCTTCAAAATTACAGTCGATATTTAAAATAAATAAATGGATATTTAAAACAAGTAACTTAGAACAATATGAGACTTTAAAAAGTCTTAAAATCCTTCAAAGTCTGAACCAGTCTCTAATTCACCAAACAGTTCATTAAACTTGGCTTCAGTCAGAGCTGCACCTGCATTGTCATTGTAGATGTTGGTAGTGTCATCTTCAGAGTCAGAGTCAGATTCCTTCTCATCATCAGCGTCTGTTATGTCATCATTAAATATGGCATCATCTTCTGACCCATCGAGTGCATTGCTGATACATCATTTCCTAAATGATTTTTCTACCATTTCTGAGGGAATGGACCCCCATGCATCCTTGATCCACTGGGTGACCAGATTGGTTTCGGGCTTCCTAAGATTCCTGCCTTTTGTTAACTTCAGCATGCCTGAGCACGTCCATTCAGACCACATTTTGCATAGCCTGTCTGGAAAGTGTTTATTCAGGCAGACATCAGGCAGTTGAAGAACTGAAGTTAAGCCTCCAGGTATTTCAGCCAAAGTAGTTTTCATATTTTTGGCCACATTTTTCACCTCATCCATCTTGTGTGCCCTGAACATGTCCCAAACGAGCATAGCAGGTTTCTTGAAAAAAAGTGCTCCTGGTCTCTTATTCCACACTTTTTCCAGCCATTCAATAGTCCCACTTTTATCTATCCATCCCTTTTCGTGTGCACGTACGATGACACCAGCAGGAAATTTCATGTTTTTAGGCAAGGTTTTTCTTTAAAAACAACAGGAGGGAGCTTTGATCCATTTGCCAAACTTGATAAAACCACTGTAAAATGGATTTTTTCATGGCCAGTGGTTTTAATTAAAACTGTTTTTTTTCCACCAACACTGGTTACGATTCTGTTGCTCGGGAGATCGAATGTCATTGGTGTGGCGTTCATATTTCCTATTTGTGACAGTTCAAATGCATATTCCTTTCGATATTTTATAATAAATCTTTGGAAAGATTCGATTTTGTCTTCCAGGTCTCTAGGCAGCTTTTGTGCTATCTTTGTTTGCTGATGAAGACAGAGACCATGGCAATTCATGAAGCGAGTACACCAACCCACTGATGCAATAAACATCGATGGCTTTACTGACTTGTATTTCTTGTCTTTTGACATTTGCAGAGCACACAGACTGTCACTAGAACTGGAATTAATGTACCCATTTTGTCAACATTCAACAGCCCAATTATTGAGATCTTTCTCTAGCTCAGGAAATGAAGAGCACCTCGCTGGACATTTTTTCTTGCTTCTTGGCATGTCTTTTAGTATTATTTTATTTTTTCGCCATTCTCTTACTTGCTTCTCATTGATACAGAATTCACAGGCAGTGGCACAATTATTGTTTGCATCTGCATATTCAACAACTTTAAGTTTGAACATTGCATGATAAGCAGACCTTTTTCTTCTGATTTCACCATTGTTCATTTTAAATACTAGTACGAAAATAGATTATTATTACTGTAGTTATAGATTTTGTAGAACTTTGTACAAAAGGAATATCACCTGCTTTATCACTGTCAAATTATTATTGTTCTTTGTTTATTTCAAAGCAGCCCTGTAGACTGGCATGTCTGTAGGGATAACAGGCTATTTCAATTTTATTAGCGATTCCATCGATTCTGCACCTTATATTTTCATATTGGCTTCAGACTTATGAGGTCCATTTCAAGCCAATCTAGTCCACTAAACAAAGCCTTTGCAACTTTAAAGGGTTGCTGTATTGACATCAATAATTGTGTCGGCAAACTTTGGCTCCTGGCCTGTCAGGGTAAGTGGCTGGTGGGATGTTTTGTTTACCTGGAGCGTCAGCAGGCATGGAGCCCCTTAGCTCCCTGTGGCTGCGCTTCGCCGTTCCCAGACAATAGGAGCTGCGGTAAGTGGCACGCCACTTTCCACAGCTCCCATTGACTGGGAAAGGCAAACTGCAGCTACAGGGAACTGGGGGGCTCCATGCCTATAGATGCTCCAGGTAAACAAAATGACAATGTATTAGATATTCAATTCAATTATTCCATAGAGTTTAAAATCATCAAATTTTGGTGTAGACTCGTTTATAAGCCGACCCCTACTCTTTGATGCATCACTTTTTTACCAAAAATATTCGGCTTATGAATGAGTATATACGGTATGTGAGGATTGGACTAGGGATATTAGGGAAAGATATCCAGGCCTGTGGGAAGCATTGTGGCTAGGGACCTTAAACTTTTAACTTCTACACCTCAGGCAAGTCCGTAGTGGTCATCCTTTACTGAGGTAACGTTTATTTAGTTTTTATATATGCAGTATTCCCTCTGCTTTTTATAAGGAACATACAGGGAGTTGTTTCCAAACAATGAGACAGTTATTAAACACAATTAACATGTTAAATTATGTTGTGTACATGTCTGATCAATTATGGCTCTATAGTTCTGTAGCCTCACAAAAATGCATGTTTTAGCACAACATTGTGTGGGTTTGGGATAGCCTAGCCTCCAAACTAGGGTTTGGGTGGCTAAGCTAGGGTGGAACGGCAACTAAATCAACAGGTCCTTTATTCCTCACAATCATGTGTTCTGTACAGAGCACATCTTACACAACAATTTTGTTTTAAGTTCTAGAGGGTTTACAGAGTTTCATTGTTACCATTTCTCTACATCTCTTCACTTTTAAAGCCACGGGCTGCTTTTGTACTTAAAGTTTATCTTTCTGTAGTTAATAAATCTGTTTTATATTTTACCTAAAACAGTGTGTTCTGGTTGAAGTGCTTGAAAAATCTCATCTCAGTTTACAAAGGCTTGTGAATGTTCTCTCCACACTGAGGGAGTGGTGAACTTAATGAATTTACACTGGTCGGACTTCTGATGATACAGTTCTGGGGTGCAAGGCTGGGGAGCTGAGGGAAATTGGCTGAAACCTCTGGTTCATGAGTGGCTGGGAGATCATTAATGTAACTCAGTTGGGTATGTCCCTGCCTGCGGATGTCTATGTAAGTGCAGTACTTGTCAGAGGTTAGTGGCTTGAGACAGCATCACAGTGTGAGAGGGATACCCAAGGTTGGTGGGACTGAGGGCTCAGGGGTCCCACTGTCCAGGTTGCACCCCAGGGACCCTATCACAGAACCATGGTCAACTTAGCCCCTACCCTATTTGATGTGTTTTTTCCCTGCCTCCCCTACCCACCACTCCTTTGACTGCTTACAAGGATGCTAGCTGAACTGTGGACAAGTTAATGAAAAGATTGACTGAGACAGTCAGTTCATTTGATGCACTAATCAGTTATCTTAAGACCATCTTCTTATTAAAACTTTCTGTCAATACTGACATAAGTCAAATTTGGAACAGTGACCTACAGGTAAGAAGTTCTTTATCTTCTTTATAATCCAAATTACTGCCTAGTCCAAAAACTCTTAACTTCTAGAGCTATCTGCTATCCAATTTTTATATGTAGAAAGTTAATGATATTCATCCCTCAAAGAAAAATGTTTTAAATCCTTGTGGCTGAATTTCCACTAATCACTATAGCATTAACAAGCTGAGTCTTAGGTATCAGAGGGCAATAACCATCTAAATCTTTGTACCCCATCTGGTAGGTGGTGAAAAGCAGATAACACTGTTAAATTTACATAGCTAACGTATTTATGACCCCACTGCATCCACACTGGAATGAACCCATTTTAGACCAAAGTTGTTTAAGAGTGATCAAGTCATTCAAATATATTCTACTCCAACCCACTCTTAGAATGATGAATTTTTAAAATTGGGCTACAAGTTTTAGTACATTACTGACTATTACATGGAACTGTTGTCAGAGTATTGACAGTGTCTGAACATTGCCAATATATTTATTGCAAACTTCTAGGTCACTACCTTAATGAGAATGGGAATAGGTGGAGTTTACGAACTGCCATAATCTGGAGACCTTGCCTACACACAGAAGTTCTATCACTTGCATCCCCACATGCATCCAACAAAGTGGGTATTCACCCACGAAAGCTCATGCTCCAATACTTCTGTTAGTCTATAAGGTGTTACAGGACTCTTTGCTGCTCTATCACTTTAATTATTCTGGCATAATTAGACTGGTGCAACCCTTTCAGCTGGGAAAGAAAATAAACCACAGCAGCGTAAGGTACCTGTATACTAGTGTAACAGTTCACACTGGAATGGTTGTACCGGTATAATTATTTTGGTTTGTAAAAAACAAAAAAATCACATTCCAATCTGAAATAGTTATACTAGTACAACATTTGGGTGTAGACCAGGCCTTGGGAAGGCACCTCCCACCGCTAGATTGACTCTGCAGTTTCTACCTATATAAAACAAATGCAATTTCATTTATCTGCACGCTACTCTGGAAACATACTAAGGGTTTGTCTATACTACAAAGTTTTGTCAGTAAAAGTTGCCTTTTGTCAACAAAACTGTGGATGTTGTACGCTCTCTGCTGTTTTGCTGACAAAATAAAACCACCGATGAGAGGCACAAAACTTTTTGTGGCGAAGTTAAAGCAACAAAGCATCAGCGTAGATGGGTCACCGCTCTGTTTTGATTTCTGCTGCCCTCATGGACAGAGCATCACGTAGGCTGGGGAAGGCTGTGCCTCCTCAAACAACTTGGCATGGCCCCACCATTGCACTTCTCCAAAGCCTCTTTCTGCTTGCCTTTCCCCATTGGCCACAGCCCAGGCAGGCTACTCCTCTTCAGGGAAGGGGGCTGGAGCTGGGGCTAGGGTGGCTGGGACTTGGGGAGGCTGGGGACACTGGGGTTGGGGGGGCCACCTGCCCCCTTGTGCTTGGAGGCCATGGGGGGGGTTGCATACTGCCTGCCCTGCTCTCGGGGGTAGTGTGGGAGAGACTATGCAACGCCCACCCTACCTGCCCTCAGGAGGCTGGCAGCCATGGGAAGGCGGGGCTCCAGCTGGGGAAGGGTCCTTGGGTGGTGGGGTAGGACTGTGGTTACCCTGCATGCACCCCTCCCCTCTCACAGCGTGGGGAAGTATCTGACAGCTGAGGGTGCTGCTCTGTTCTGGGAACAAACAGCAAATCATTAACATGGAATGCTCCTGTTCTGCCCTGCACTAGGCACACAGCAGCAGGCAGACTACTGCTGCAGGGAATGCTGGGGGGGAAGAGGAGATTGCTGTGCTGCTTTGACATTCCTCAATACAAAAAAGCTGCTCAGGATGCTGCTCCTGGCAGCTGAGGAGGCTGTGGAAGAACTCGGAGGGAATCACAGAGCCACAGGCAGAGTGGGCTGCATCTGGGGGTGGGGTGGGGAGGGGAGATTGCTGTGCAGAGCAGAGTCGAGGGTTCACAGGGGGAGTGTACCCCTCTCCCTGCCTCAGAATAGGTCGGTCAGCCTGCTGTCTCTGCCCCCCCTCCACACCACTCTTCTCTCCTTTCCCCTCCCCCACTTCAGTTGAAAAGCCGCTGACAATAACTAAGATGGCCACAGAATGATGGGATTGATAAACCAGCTTCATGCTGTACCTGCCTCATGAGGCATTGCAAACCCTTCCCAAAGCACACTGCAGCCAGTTGCACAGTGGGATAGCTACCATGGTGCACAGTGGTCCGTGGTCTATATAGTAAATTTTTACCTCAATTAAATACAAGATAGCTTATTCTTTCAACATTGTATAAACCATTATCATGCAAGTGAAGACATGCAGGGAGGCCTGCCCGAGTAGTAATTGCCTAAAAGTGCACCATTTATTGACTAACAGTTTAAATTCTGGCTAGCGTGGGCGTAACTAAATTTATGCAGAAACATCCTGTCTTTTTAAATTATGACTCTGCCAAAACATTTCCAGTGATGTTGATGACATTTTAAAGGATAATGTTTGTATTGGCTGAACATCACTATGAGGTAAAGGGGCTTGAACACATAGTTATAGCAATGTATTTTCTTACAAAATGCTAAACACCAAATTGATTAGATATGTGCAACTCATTTATTATTCACACAGGTCCCTGAACACAGGCTCCCATGTCTTCAGGTTTATTAACTTTTCCGTATATGGCAGAACGTACCAACCACAGCAATTGAAAACTCAGTCTACCTTTATTTTATAAAATTTTATTTGGCAGAATATGTGATGGAAAAGTCAATGCAACAGAGGTACTATATTGTGATTGTTGGGTGTGTAATAGGCTATTTAGACACCTATCACGTTAAAACACATTCCTTTTATGAGCCACTACTGATTAAATGTGTCATGCCTGACTTAAAAGAAAAATGCACCCAGTCAAATATAGGAGAAACAAGTATTTGTGCCCTTGCTTCCCTGATTTATCAGTTGCCTTGCCATCAGTAGCTTTAACTGGAAGTTCTGTTTCAACACAGAAACAGGAAGTTTGAAGTTGCTAGCTAGTGTCACGTGATATCAACCCTGCAACTTATCCATTAATACATGGTGTTAATGAGGAATATAGCACTTTGAGGTGTCAGAATGGCTACTCAGGTATCACTATGTTTTCAGACCTTTTATTATAAAGTGATGCTGTATGACCTAGGAGTACTGCAGAAAATCTTTACGACTCTGATCCCATAGTGGAAAGGTAGTACTTGTGCCACAGAGCCCTCATAGGCTTATCCTCCAATCCCCAGAAGAGGAAAAACCTGTAGGATTTCCTAATCATGCAGAACTGAAGCTGAGTTCTGGTAGTGTGTTGTGCTTTATGTCAATTTAAAAAAATAGATTGTATGTGGGTTTATATACATGGCATTGTATAAGCACAATAAGATTGAGACAAGACTGAATTTCTTAATGAAATAAAATTATGTAGCATACCCTCTCCTGTTCTGTATCCTTCAACATGGGTGTTTCTCAATCTTATTTAAACCAGTTCACTAAAGTTTATCTAGAGACATTTCAGCACAAAAGCATTAGGGTTGGTGTTAAGTGGTGTTCTGCAGTTATCAGTTACAATTCTTTTCTTTGGTCAGGTTGTCGCTCTCTTCCCCTTTACCTCTTACCCTTGAATTACATGTGGCCCCTTAATTCTGAAAGGAGCTCGAAGAATAAAGACTTCACCTCAACAAAAATAAATGTTGTTTAGTTCCCTTTCTATTTTGTACCCCTATTCTGGATTCTTTAGCATGGGAGTACACAGCAATGAATTAGGCCACTTAAATTATGCTCAGAGTGGAACCATCACTTAATCCTTCAGATTCATCACTGTGCCAGAGCAAAGATATGAGATGGCCACATGCTTCTTCACTAAGGCACAGCTATACATAAGAACTAGGCACATCTTCATCCCTGTCTTATGTGCAGTCCACTGGCATTAATTGCAAACTCGTGCAGTTGAGGGATGCTTAGAGGACAGTTGGCATATCTTCCAGCTCAGAACAAGGAGTTCCAGCTCTACAGCAAGGGGAATTTAAATTTTAATCAAGGTGCAAGGAAATTGACTACATGGTGTTACCTATCTGAAGTTATGCACCAGCCTGACTAGGAATAACCTCTGCACTAAGTGCCACAAAAGTTGGGAAACCCTGGTGTCATGAATCAGGGCTTTCAGCAGAGCAAGTTGCAATCTAATGAGCAACTTTATAACCTCAGCTGGCCTATAGGAAGCTGCCTGATTGGCTACATCACATGATTGGTGGGAAGAGTCAGCATACTAGCTCTTAAGCCCAGCAGCAGCAGTTTGGTGCCTGGTTGAAGCATTTTCCCATGGCTGCAGTAGCACTTGCTTGTTCCCAGCCTTGCTCCAGTCCCCTTGTCTTATTCTAGCTTTGCAGCTGTGCCTGCCTCAGCCCCTCTCCAGGTAACCCGGTTCTGGCTCTGATTCCTGACTTTTGATTGTGGTTCTAACCCTCAGCTCTGATTCACAGCTCCTTCTCCAGCCACTAGGCATAACTGCCATGTCCCAATCTCTGACACCTGTGAATTTTGCTAGCTTCTAAGAAGTTATGTTTTGTTCTCCATGGGGGGGAGAGCTTGTTTCTATCTACGGTGAGTCATTCCTTAATATAGTCAGTCTTGAAAGGTGGAGCAATTTCTCAGTTCTACTGATTCTGTATCTGAGTCCACAGTTTCCCCCTCTGTTGCTTCAACACTTCAAGTTTGGCAACTTAGATCCCATGTGTACAGGTTCACAAAACCATTACTAACATTATGCAACCCTACAAAGAGAGGGACTTGCAGCTGCAACAAGCTTAGCACAACTTCTACCAATATTTAAGGCAAAGGCTCCCTTTTGGCTCATCGAGTAAAATGGCTGCCTTTCAGCATCCTCCCTTAAAATGAGACTTTGCATTTGTACACTTCCAAGCCCTTGACAATACTGATCTGCCATCCTAAGCTGCTTTTTGAAAAAGTTGACAATGTCAAATAGATAGTCAATGCGAAAGCCGGGGATAGAATCCTGGTCTTGATTTCTAGTCCAATGCTCTGGACTTCCCTGTGACTGACACTCCCAATTTACATCTCTGCTATAGCTGTATGCAGAACCTGTGCATATGGACTCCAGCCATCAGAAATGGGGCCTGTTAATTGGCTGTTACATTCTAGGGTGTGGCCAATAGTTGGCTGCCAAAATCAGCCTTCTCATTACTCTCCTCTGTGACCTTCCAGACTTGTCACCTTTTTCTACCATTTCAAATCTGAAGGGTTCTCATAGTCATTAAAATCCACTGGGCATAATCCAAGCACCATTTGTATCTCTAAGATGACTTAACTACATATGTGAAATCTGAATCAATTATTACTGACAGCACAGAGACATAACGGAGGGAAAAGAGTGGGAAGCATTCCAGAAACATTGCTGTAGAGCAGACAGAAAATATACATTGACAGGAAGAACACAGTCCACAAAAATCTCTCATTGATACAGAGGGACAGTTATGTTCAAAGCATGTTGACTCTTTTTGTGAAGGCAGGCATTAAGTCTCCAAACTCTAAGCTTTCACCCACAGAAAACTAATTCAAATTAACTTTAGTTAGCTTCCAATTTAAGTATGACATTTATATCCTCATTCTTTTCAAGGTAGTGTTAACAGCAAAAGCTAAGGCTTGGAGAGACTGCTCTTATCTGTGCATGTTTCCAATTGTTTAGCATTTAAATTACTATAGAAATTATGTAACAAAACCACAAAAATATTAGTTATTTAAAACTGCATATGATAAACCCAAACTTTCATGTTGCAAAAGTGTATGCATGTGCTTTGCTCGAAGCCCACATGCAAGTCTTTGCAGGACTAGAGCCCAAGAGAATATCAATTGTTTCCTAATAAGAGAATACTGGAGCAACAATTTTAAGTTGCATTGATGTCAACATGGGGATAGATGAAATCCGCCATTATTATTTCATTTTCTGCCTTTGGAGCCTCTTTAATCTCCCAAAGCATTTCACAATAACCATCACTATCCTAGTAAAGTAGTCAATAGTATATTACTGCCACTATACTCTTATTGTTCAAATACAGAATTTCTATCCATAGAGATTCTATGGGAGTGTTTGATTCATTTAAGATTTGTACTTTGACTCTATTTTATATTGCGCATATAGTGTCACTCCCCATCAGCACAACTTAATCTCATTCTTATATTTTGTACCCTGGTATTATGTCCCATTGATTTATTCCACCAAGTTTCAATGATGCTACCTTTTTCATTTTACATGCCAGCAGTCTGGTTCTGTTTTGGTTTAGGTGGAGCTTATCCTGCCTGTATAGGCTTCTCCTTTCCCCAAAAGTTCTTCAGTTTCTAATAAACAAGGGCGGCTCCAGGCACCAGCACGCCAAGCGCATGCCTGGGGCAGCAAGCCACGGGGGGGCGCTCTCCCGGTTGCTACGAGGGCAGCAGGCAGGTTGCCTTCGGCGGCTTGCCTGTGGAGGGTCCGCTGGTCCCACGGCTTTGGTGGACCTCCTGAAGGTATGCTGCTGAATCCACGGGACCAAGGACCTCCCGCAGGCAAGCCACCAACGACAGACTGCCTGTCATCCTTGGAGCGGCAAAATACCTAGAGCCGCCCCTGCTAGTAAATCTAACTCCCTCCTCCCCACACCATCATCTCACATCACTATCTTGTAGTGTTCACAATTTCCAGCACACCACGTACAGCAGGCCACATTGTCATGAAGATCGGCCCATAGCTTCTATGAATTTTTTGTCTTAGTGTATTTGGAATCTGCTTCAATTGTCTAGCTGTGAAGATTACAATTAATGTCCAAGAGTATAGCTAAGGATATTGTCTACGCTGCAATTAAAAACCTGTGACTGGCCCATGCCAACTGACTTGGGCTGGAGGGGCTTGGGCTAAGGGGCTGCTCAGTTGCAGTGTAGACATTCTGGCTCGGGCTTCAGCCTGAACTCTGAGACCTTCCTCTTGAGCCCGAATGTCTATATTGCAATTAAACAGCCCCTTAGCCCGAGCCAGCTGGCACAGGCCAGCTGTGTATTTTTAATTGCAGTGTAGACTTTCCCTGAAGGAGCTCTTGGCAGCTACAGTTTAGCAAAGCTATGCACTTGTCCCATACATTTTTGATAGCACAGTTAACCAAAAAAAGTTTTAACTCCCATTTGGCAATTATTTCTTTTAATGCTGTTTTATCACTTTTACTACTAGGACTTCAATCTTGTGCTTAGATGCACTATCAACAGCGTTTCAATACGGATGCTTGGTTAATTGCCCTTAATATCAGCATAATCATTTCAGACTAAGATATGGTCACTATATAGACTGACGTGTGTAGCAGAACTGAATTATCAGTAAGTTGTCCTCTAGGAAGTTGCTTACATATATTTTTACTTGTACTTAGTGACTACATATCCACACATGGAGAAGAGTGAGCGGAAAACAATTAGTTCTGTGAAGCTTCCTGTTTCTATCCCCCTTTCTTGGGGTTCTTAGCCTGGCATGCTAGGTGACAGAGATATGCTGTTCTATTACCCTTAAAAGTGTTTCACTGTGAAGTGAAAATAGCTAGTATTCAGGCACTTGAATATAGATGTAGTGAGTTACCTCTGGGCTGAACAATATTCCAGATACAACTAGCAAACACACCTGTATGGATTGACTTGTCCTGCAGACAATGTCACTGAACACAAAGACGAAGAACATGTGCAAATTTCAGCAACAGACACAGAACTGGTACAGCTGTATTCAATTTGGCTTTGATTTGTAGGACCAAGTACAAAGAAATATGTGGAGCTGCCATTACTAACCCTTTATCTGTTTAATGAGTACACTGAATGAATGTTCAAGTTATAAATTGGATGCAGACTGTCTAAAATGCACAAGACATGGAATGTGCTTAAAAACCACACACATACACACAGGGAGACAGGAAAAGACTCTACATATGCATTTTCCCGGAACCTCTTGATGTTCTGCAACTTCTCTTTCTCCATAGATTTGCAGTGCTCCTGACTTTATGCCTGGTTGACCAAACCAAGAACACACACAGACCCTTTGATTCCTGAAGCTTCAGAAACCACTTAGCACTAAGTTCTACCAAATGAAGTTTTAAGGATTAAGCTAAGCAGCCTTTGGCCCTTACCATTAACCCACAGTCATTTAGAGAGTTAAGTGAGACATTTATCAAAATAAATGGATTCAGTGAGAGTATTGGTCAGGTTCTTCACTCAGCCAGAAGCTTAGCAGCACTCCAATGTGTCAGGCTGCAAATTGTGTGGCAGCTCCAGGCAACTCTAAGAAGGCAACTGATTTCAGTTTGGAAGTTATGCTAATAGTGTTCCTTTCATTATGAAGGGAGCTATTTTATGCTTCACCTGTTTTTAACGTATTATTCTTTTTCTATTCATTACTAGGAGTGGGCATACTGGTGAACAGAGTCAGAACCAATGTGAGCTATTGCCATGAATAAGGTTTTTGTGTTTCACTACCTGGATCTACCCAGTCAATGCCAGAACTTATCAATCTACTAATTTTTGCAAGATATATACAATTTCTTGAAAAATTAACCTAATTGTCTTAAGCAGAGGAGGCACAAAATTGTGAAGTAGAACTTAAAAGTGATTAAAAATTAAATGTAATAAGTTGAGAGTTTATTTGTAAGAAATAAAGGTCAGTGGGAAATCATCAGCTTTTTCTTCATCTGAGGCCCCTCATCACTACACAAGATGCGTAATGTTCAAATGGTATAAAAAGTTACAATTGTAAGCAAATAGTTTTCCCTTTCTGAAGCAGATTCCCATACTTGAGGAAAAGCCAGCTGGCACTTGGAGTCGCTTGCTAGCTACTTTATATGCCACAATATTTACTTCCTTAACTGCGTGTTGAGCTAATCCACATCACTGACAGTTTAAATTTAAGATGAAAACTAATTTTTCATGAAAAACAGAACTGAGTAATCTTGTTTTAAACATCAAGACTCAATTTAGCAGCACTAGCAATTCATTTTTCACTAAAAGGAAAGTCCAAAATTGACTTCCCATTTATTAAATTTCAGTGCATTTTGAAATGCTAGCTAAATGGGAACAGACAAAGCTCCCACTGACCAGTTGTTTGAAAACTTCCCAAAAGAATTGCATATACAAAAGTTGTAGGAAAATAGTGGCTAGTCAAGATTCCTTGAACAGTATGGTTGCCTTCCCTTTTATAACTATACAGTGAACATCCAAACTCAATCCATAGTCAGATCTCAATAATTTAGGCTGTACTGGTACTTGTTAGTCACCTGGTACAACTGTTGACTGCAAGAGTAAAAAAGCTATACACTGGTCTCTCTTGCATTATAATTCAGATGTTTGTGTCAGGGATTTTCGTAAAAGTATATATTATGAAACACATTTTGTTTTGTGTTGAAAGTTGAAAGTTTTAGTTATTTTTAGAATTTACATTAGCTGCCAGTAACTTTTTGTACATAGGCGTTGATGCTACCAGCATGGTTTACTACCACCAGGAAAAACTTGAGCTCTTCGAAAACGTATACTTAGCTAAATTTGTTTTTATCCACTGACCTAGTTAAATGTAGTGACAGTTTGTAAGTTCAATTGTGGTTTATGAAGTCTAGCCATGTAGCTTCCCTCTTTAACAGAAATATTTACCACTGTCTTTCCAGAATGCATACTTGTAATAAATTCTATTTTAAAAAAGGCAATCGTTAGCTTTGCGGCCAAAGGAACAGAAATCGACATATTTAAATCAGAAAATTTCCACGGGCAGAGTTTAATCCAATCTCTCTCCCAAGTGTTTCTCAAATAGTTGTGAAATAATCTGCTCAAGAAATTACTGACATCTCCACTTAAATCTAGAAAACCAGCCTTTGCTGGAACCTCACCCCTTAGAATGAAGTGGGGTCTCTAGTTTCCTGTATAATTTTTTTTCCCCTGCTAGAAAAATAGAAGCAATTACTTTCCTGAAACTATCTATTTAGTTTTGCCATCTTTATACAGAGAGTTTTGCCACATAGCCCACATTTAACCAAAAGCAGTATCATCAATTTACTGAAAGGGAAATATTTTGAAGAGACCAAGGGACAGATCCAGACAATATACAGGGTTTCCATTAAGATATGAAACTCCCTTTAAAGGAAAGCATATTTAATGGATTCATTATTCAATTCTTAAAAATGTAAGATTGTATCCCAAAGCAGCCATCCAGCCCTTATACCCAAGAACAACACTGATCAGTTTTGTTGTTGTTTAACTCCTTACTGTACTGAATGGACTATTAACAGCCCAAGATAATGTTGTCTTAAAGAAATTTAAGACAGGATCACGACACCATTATAATGGGTAGCATCTTAATCTGCTAGTAAAATCAACTAAAATCAATTGGCTTTCTGGGCAGTAAACTGATCAATGTATTCCAGAAGGACTAACTGACTAAGTGATTTGAGGCCTGAAAGACTGAAAATGCTCATTAACGCTTCATATTCCAGGAATGAACAGTTTCCTGAATCAGTTTTCAGTCTAATTTCAGACTGGTTCAAGCTAACACAGTAGCTATTTAAGCAGCCTTCAAGAGCAATCACTTTACCCAATCTATTACTGTGAAATGGGCAACATTCAAAGGCAATAATAGTGGTTTTCTACTATGATATATGAGGGGCAACAAGAGGGCCATTGACCAAGGCTATACATTTGAGTTCCAAAAGGACCCACACAGAGACATTTCAGTTTAAGTTTTTCAGCAGCTTGACACTTATGGTGCTCAAAATGTCATGTTTGCCTTATGCTGCATTTACACATTGTTCAAAAAAGGAGCTGCAAAACCAGTTCTAATTTGGTCTTGAAACTGTTCCTGGACAAATTAAAAAATTCAAGACGTTAACAAATCCTGACTGTTCCCAACTGCTATCTACTTAAGGTAAATTGCAGTATGTAAGAACATAACACAACTTGATAACATTGCAAGCTGTGGCAAAGTTATGATACACATTTATAAAGATGCAATGAGAAAGAAACTGTCTCAGGTCAGGACTGAGTTTTCCCAGGCACACCACCCTAGAATTTCCTGACCATGTTTCTCTCTCCCCTATTACGTTTTACTCTTTTCTTTAAGAGAAAGTGATAAGAACGTGAGCAAGCAAGAATAGCAGCATTCTTAGGTACATAACTGTCCATTTCTGAAAAGTTTAGTATAAATCATTTTTCTTATGGAAAAGCACACCTAACTCCATTGAAATCCATTTGACTAAGAACCTTTTGGATGGACCGTAAAAGCAGTTATTGAACTGGTTGAAAAAAAATTAGTTTCCCCTCTATACAGCAACGTTGAACAAGTCTAGCCGACTCTGATGTTTAAGTCCACAGTGTCCTGAGAAGTAGTCAAGCCCTCAGCCTTGAGTCCTTTGTGTTTGGCATATAGCAAACAATTCCATGACCCTGCTCTATTGTTCTGAAGCCCTGGCTGCTATTCCCTTGTCCCATACTGCAGCTTTAAGGAACTCTTCCACCATCTCCACTCCCAAAATGGACACAAGGTATTGCAGGAACCCTGGCAATTTGTTTGTTGATATTGACCATTTACTTATGCCTTGTATTATAGGTATTAAATAAAGACCCATCAGGGAGGTTTATGACTTCAACTTGCACCTGGATTTTTTTTAAAACACTATTTCATTTTATTTATGTATTACATTTCATTCAGCTCTGCCAATTCATTTTGCCATAGTTACCACTGTAAAGTGTAACCAATACAGAAAAAAAAATCAATTTTGACTTCATTAACTCAGTAGCCAGTTTAGGCTATTTAGAAATGCTTTACGCAACTGTGAACTATGTTAATGATCACTTCACTGGCCATGAAAATGCAGCCCCTTCTATGTAGTATACAGCAACTGTTAAAGTCATCAGGTATTCAATCTATTAATTTTAAAAGTCTGGGCAAAGAGCGGACAATAATTTAGATGTCAACTTTCAATGGAACATGGCAAATGGACAAATGCAATTTTGGGCTGCAGATCAGCAGCACAGCAGGAAGGTACAATCCCTCACTACCCAGTCCTAATGAGAAAGCTGGGAATGCTATATTCAGTTCTGAGACCCTCAGTACCATGAAAACTACATTAACAAGTTGGATGGAAATTATAAAATAGCAACAAATGTGATTTAGGAGAACAGTTGGATTATGAGCATAGATTTAAAAGGACTAAATATGTGAAGAATGGAGACTAAAGAGAATACACTTATCAACAACCACTTGATTTCTATGAACTGATGCCAGTGGCCTCAGGGCACCTTAACAGAAATAAATGATTTGTTAAAAATTGGTTTTCAGTTTAATTAACATGAATTTTACATTGCTAAATTGTAATCCAGTTGCAAAAATGGCTGTTAAAGAAGTCAAGTTACAGAACAGACAGACGAACAGACAAATATTTGTAAGTTCCCTTTTACTTTGTCAAATTTTACTTTGTCTTGGCATTAGTTTGGAACAGCATAAGTCTGCTCCTCACTATGGGGATAAAAAACCCATGGCTAGCCAGGTCAGCTGACTAAGGGTCATAGGGCTGGGGCTCAGGCTAAGGGACTGAAAAATTGCTGTGTACATGTTTGGGCTTGGGCTTGAGCCTGAGCTTTGGGACCCTGTGAGGTTAGAGAGTCCCAGAGCTCTGGCTTCAGCCTGAACTTCTACACAGCAATTTTTAGCCCCACAGCCCAAGGCCCACGAGCTTGAGTCAGCTGCCCAGGTCAGCCGCAACCATGCTGCAGGACTTTCATCCCCGTGTAGATGTACTGTGGCATTTTATAATGACTATTCATCTTTTGTGGATTGCAACTGAGAGTTCTGTCCCTTACTGGTGTTTTCTCCCATGCAGCTTGGGGGAATGTTAGCTCCAAGCCCATTGTGGGAGAGTCTTTGGTGTTAGTAAAAGCTCTTACTCTTACTGCTTTCTATATATGCTCTAGAGCCAGATTACTCCCTTTTCCTTGTGCCTGGTGACTAGAATCAGTTGAGCCGTCTATGGAGCATGCAACAACAGCAGATCTGCCACATATGCCTTACCTCTCTGCGTACTCTGATCCTACAAGGGTGTCTGCATAGGCGTTTAATGCAGATATAGCTCCATGGATCATGACCCACGGAACACCTGATGTACATATCTGACGCCACTTGAGATAGGTGGATTTTAATGGGAATTCAATGCCCCTCAGCACCTTCTACGTCCCCTTGCCCAGGTTTTGTGCGTCTGAAAACCTTGCTTTCAGGGAAAAGGAGCATATATGGGGTGACCAGATGTTCAATTTTTAAAGGGACAGTCCCATATTTAAGCCCTCCTGCAGATGTCCTGACTTTTTCTTAAAAATGGGCAAATTGTCCCATATTTTCTGTCTCCTTCTCATGTAGTACTGGTGGGTCCTGCTACTGGCCAGACCCCTGCTCGCCAGCCGCCCACCCACCAGTGGTGAATAGGAAGTCCAGAGGCTGACAATGGGGGTGAGTGCACAAGGCTGGTGGCGGGGCGAAGATGCAGCGTGTGGGACCAGCCTCTTCCCCTGCTAGTTCATCAGTTCAGTACCTGCTGCATGCCAGCTATCAGCCAGAAGTGCCCTGCCCAGCTGGCACTGGCTGTGAGCTGCAGTGGCTGGTTACATGTTGCCTCTGCTGCCCACCCATCAGCCCTTTACTCTTGCTGTCCCTCTTGCTGTCTTCACCCTGGTTTGCCCCTTCATCCTCCCGTCAGCCCTGCTGCTCCTCCATATTCCCCCAGTGGGGAGCGTCCTGCTCCCAGTCCTATGTGAAAACCAGCCCCTGGTTGGAGCACTGAGCTCACCAACAGCCTGGCTGGCAGGCTCCTTCCTTCCCCTCTGCCTCTGGCTGGGCTGGTTTCCTGGGAAAGCCCAAGACCCTCTGGCCCAGGGTGCTGGCCAGGAAGAGCTGAGCCCTGCATGTGCCAAAGCCCTGATCAGCACCAGGGCCGCCCAGAGGATTCAGGGGGCCTGGGGCAAAGCAGTTTTGGGGGCCCCTTCCATAAAAAAAGTTGCAATACTATAGGAGGCCCCTGTGGGGCCTGGGGCAAATTGCCCCACTTGCCCCCCCTCT
>NC_133775.1:80804326-80834168 GCF_003597395.2 Chelonoidis abingdonii | reverse complement strand
CCCCCCCCCCCCCCGGGCGGCCCTGATCAGCACTGGCATGGGGAAGCCTCTCCGCCCCTCAGCTAAGTTCTGGAGTGGTGGTGGAGAAGCGATTTCAAGCCTATTCATGCCCTGAACCTGCAGGCTCCACAACAGCTCCCTGGGCAGGGGCTTAGCCCCCTCTTCACCCTACCCCAGGGAGTGCAGGGCTGCTCTGTCTCCTAGGCACGTCCCTTGCTGAGCCATCTCTCTGGAGGGGTTCACTAAAGCCCCTGCAGTCAGGTTTCCTGGGCTCTGGTGCACAATGTATCCTTAGGCCTTAACCCCTTCCTGCCCACGCGGTAGCCAGGGGACAGGAGGTGGCTGTGTTATGGTGGTGGCCAGCAGCAGCCAGGAGGTGTTAGCAGCCTTTTGACACTGTGTGGGCAGGAAGGGACAAGTTGCTTCCAGAAACATGGGAGCGGGGGGCGGGGGGGAAGAAAGAGAGATGAGCTCTGCAAAGACACAAGCCCCCACTGCAGCTGGAAGCAGCTCCTGTCCCTTCCCTCCTGCACAGTGCCGAAAGGCTGCTGGTCACATTCTGGTGTGAACCCTGGTGCCAGAAATCTGGAGATGGGGGCATGTGACCCTCTGTGCACCCCCCCTTCCTGGTGTTGCCTCAGGAAGATGTGGTGCCAGGTACCAGGAGAGGCGGGTCCATCCCAGGGGCCCAGCCAAGTATGGAGGGCTGATAGCATCAGACAGGGAGGGTCGGATTGGTTGGTATCTCCCCTTCCCCACCCCCATGTGACAGAAGTGAATGGGAGTGCGTGTGTGGTGGGAAGGAGGTCTGTGTGTTACCCCTCCCTGTGTGAACCCTAAAGCCTTAAAGATAAGAAGATAAATAAAAAGAATCCAACTAGGCAGTAACAGGGGCTCAGTCAACCTGATGTTAACTTGAGTGTTTGTATGACTGATTGCTGTTGAACTCACTTGAATATGAGTTATTTTACCAGGTGTCCCATACTCAGCATAGGGAAATATGGTCACCCTAGGCATATGTTAGTTGCAGCCCCATTTTTTTGCAGAGCCTGAAGCTTTTATCTAAGCCTGGTTCTCTTAGTCAGTTGGGACCAATACAAATCTTGTACGCTCCAACATCCCAAATCCTCTTTGCCTGAGTTTGCCCAACATGGAGTAACTTGCATGGTAAATATTGTGCATTCACTTATCTAAAATATATTAGTTCTAATGAATTCAAATGTTATTTCTTTAAGAGCTATATTGCAATTAAAATCCAATTATCTTAATATATCTAGTTTAGAGAAGTGAAATTAATTTCTGGCAGGGCTATGCACCACTTTTCACAATGAAGAAATAACATTGTGCTTATATTACTGACTTCACAGACCTCCCTTTAGAGACACTGCATACAGTTTATTTTCTCTGTCTAGAAAACTAGCTCATTAAGCATTTTGATGGAAACATCATTAATTGCCCTCAGGACTGTGCTGGTTATTACTAATTAGTCTTATATGCTACCTTCTGCTTCAGTTAAGAAAAGTCAGTGCAGGAGACAAAGTTGTTTAGCTTAAATAGAGATTTTTAAATGTTAATTCATTAAGTAAAGTTTCTATTGTATTGGATTTGTATATGATAGATGGACACCACGCTTTCTAAAAGTCTTCCATAGCAGATATGATGGACATGCAATTGCTGTGTAATATAAGAATACAGATATGTAAGAGTTTTATCAGTACTGTACCTGGCATGGTCAGTGAGGTTTACAAACATACCATATGCCATTTACCCTCATGAAGAATGTACAGCTGAATGGGTCACAGAAACGGAAAATAGGAAACCTTGAGGATTGCAAGGCCATGGGAACCAAAATATAGAAGTAGCCAAGGGAAAACAGCAGGAAGACAAAGTTGCTACCCTCAGTGTGATAGATTAGGGGTTGGACACCTTCCTGTTCTCACATGTGTATTAATTTCTGGGAAAGTATCAGAGAAAACGGCCTTGCATCATCAGTTATGAAACACCTCTGCTCATGAAATGTAAGTCAGTGATAAGAATTTTGTTTTCTGTCAAGAAACTAATGCTGTACTACTGAAGTGCTAGGAATGTTGGGGCACTTTTAAATACTGAACCCAATTTTCATACAACTATCTGAAAATGAAATGATAGTGGGACCACATTGTTACTGATCTTATTATATAGTAACATTTTCTAACACTACAGAAACCTTTCTTATGTCTTAAAAATATATACATACCTGCAGTCATTGGATAACAG
Organism: Chelonoidis abingdonii; assembly: GCF_003597395.2. NCBI lineage: Eukaryota > Metazoa > Chordata > Testudines > Testudinidae > Chelonoidis > Chelonoidis abingdonii. The sequence goes on along the minus strand of NC_133775.1, from coordinate 80,831,912 downwards.
GGCAGGTCTTCTCATGAATCAGTAGTTGGTTAAAAGATAGGAAACAAATGGTAGGAATAAATGGTCAGTTTCACACGGAGAGAGGTAAACAGCAGAGTTCCCCAAAATCTGTACTAGGATGTGCGCTGTTCAATTTATTTATAAATGATCTGGAAAAGGGAGTGAACACTGAAGTGGAACAATTTGCAGATGATACTAAGTTACTCAAGATAGCTTGACTGTGAAGAGTTACAAGGGAAATCTCTTAAAACTGAGTGACTGAGCAACAAAATGGCAAATGAAATTCAACACTGATAAGCACCAAGTAATGCACATTGGAAAAAATAATCCCAGCTCGATATATATACTGATGAGTTTAAATTTAGCTATTATCATGCACAAACGAGATCTTGGAGTCACCATGGATAGTTATCCAAAAACTTCGACACAGTGCACAGCAGCAGTCAAAAGGTAGTATGTTAGGAATGATTAGGAAAGGGAGAGAAAAGAAGACAGAAAATATCTAATGCCACTGTATAAATTCCTGCTGCACCTACACCTTGAAGACGGTGTCCAGGTCTGGTCATTCCATCTCAAAAAGGATATAGTGGAACTGAAAAGTTCAAAAAAGGGCAACAGAGTGTGCTATGTGACTTCTGCCCTGGCCCAAGTTTGATCCTTCAACTCAAGAAGTCCCACTCTTACAGATTGGGCATGAGGGAGGCTTTTACAGATGCAGAGTGAACATACACTTGAGCCAGTGTCTACTCAAAAACTTGTTATACAGAATCCTGCTCCTCTTAAACACAAACAATAAGAAAGCTGAGTTTTCACTCAAAATTCCATTTGCACTATTTTTTGTAATCTGCTTTACTAGAGCTACTGGTCAATTTTAAAATTTTTTAACTCATCAAATTGGAGCATTTAGCTTCTACATTTCTCAGCTACGATATTCAGATCTTTGGTGTAATACTCCATGTACGCACTTGCACTCTGCATCAAGGACAGATTTGTGAACTGACCATTGGAAGTGAATGAGGCTCTTTTGTAGTGAATACTTGTACACAATTCTGACACAGAGTAACAGTCAGCATTACAATATGAGGAAAACCTCTATTATACGATTTTGTTTCAGAAAATTTCTTCATAATGATAGGATGTAAATGATAAAAGGCAGTGCACATTATCAAAGCCTAACTAAATTGGGTCAGTTTCCACATGGCCAGTCCAGCTCTTGATTGGCTTTGAACTTTCATGTTCAGCATGAGGGATGAGTGGTCTGTCATTAGGATAATCAATTCTCATTAATATCTATGCCATTAGCATCTTTCCAGGAAGTTTGGGAACTTGTTTTTCAGACTAGTTCCTATCATTAGGCTATAGTACATAAAAGGTTGTTACAAGGACGAGGGAGAAAAATTGTTCTTCTTAACCTCTGAGGATAGGACAAGAAGCAATGGGCTTAAATTGCAGCAATGAAGGTTTAAGTTGGACATTAGGAAGAACTTTCTGACTGTCAAGATGGTTATAAATTGCCTAGGGAGGTTGTGGAATCTCCATCATTGGATATTTTAAAGAGCAGGTTAGACAAACACCTCTCAGGGATGGTCTAGATAACTTAGTCCTGCCATGAGTGCATGGGACGGGACTAGATGAGCTCTTGAGGTCCCTTCCAGTCCTGTGATTCTATGTCCCTGTATTATAATACTCCATGTAACTCTGCATTTATGTTATACTAAAAGCTAAAGGCCCTAACTAAGAGTGGGGCTAATTATCTAGGCATTGTATAGGATCTCACCACCATATATTAAAAACCTATAGCATAATGGAAAACTTCGCCTTTAGGAGAGTTAATAACTCATGTGGCAGTAGGGATATTTTCCCCTGTGTAGTAGAGGCAGAGTGTATGTTAGTACACACATCTGTATATTCCACTTAAAAGTAGAAGTTCAACTTAATGCTCAGTTTGACTCTTCCTGCAGCTGCACTAGATTGTGAAAAGATTTAAAATTTTCTCACTTAAAACAGCTTATACCCCTATAAAGAGAAAAAATGAGGCTTTAATATTAAAATATTTGACACAAAACTATGTCCAGCATGGTATTTCATCTTAGCCACGTGGCTGAAAGGTACTCTGAAAATATTCTAAAGCTTTTAAAACTTAAAATTAATTTGCAATCCACATAATTTCATTTGCCCAGGTGACTAGACGTTTTTGGCTGCAGTATTTTTGGCTCCACAGAGTTACTCAGCTCTTTCTTAGCAAGTTACGTTTAACTCAAGTGTTCCTTTTTCAGTTTGACAGTATCATACTATTATCACCTCAAGCATAAGTTAAGCTACATGACTGAGTCTTTTATAAGGGGCTGCAAGAGTTAAGCCTTGCCTACAGAAGCCACTACAGCCAACAAATCCCCTGACTTCATTCACACCTACTCACAAGTTTAGTACAAAGTATAGTTAGATAGTAAAGGTTTCTGTTAAATCAAGATGCAGTGGTGGCACTTCACACAATCAGAACTTATTTTTGGTTAGTTTCCTGTGGTGTTACCCATAGTTAGGGAACAAGTAATGAGATGTAATTCATTTGTGAACTGCTTTACATAGCTATGTACAACCACTGTATTGACCATTATGCTATACCTAGTGAACTAAGCTAGTCTATCTTCAAATATGAATGTACTGAATGCTAATATTGTATAACAATTTCATTTAGAAGGGACAGATAAAGTGTATACAAGAGTATGTAATATAACTTCTACCCTTGCACTCAGTCTTCTGAGGAATTAATAACAGTGGTAAATCACTACCATTCTTAACATCTAGCAACATTTTATCTTGAAATGTCTAAAATCTTAGCTATACTAATTACTGCAGTTTGTGGAAAGTTACTACCATTTTTAAATACTTTGAAAAAACACAATTGTTTTTTGTATATGTCATCTGAAGCTGTTGAAAGATGTTCAAAACTATATTTTAGAGACTAATTTAATCCAAATTTAAAAAAATTAATGGTTTTTTAAGTCTAAAGGCAGGGTCAAGAGGAAGTAATGAATTGACCCTTTAGACATGAGTTAGTCAGGAAAAGTCAAATAGCCAAAAGCACTAGGAAAATATCCATTTAAAATTCATTCCACTCAGTCTGTGCTGTATAGTATAATCTGTTATGATCTCACAAGCTAATAAAGACACTGCACTAAAATACACCTCTACCCTGATATAACGCTGTCCTTGGGAGCCAAAAAATCTTACCGCGTTATATGTGAAACCGCATTATATCGAACTTGCTTTGATCTGCCAGAGTGTGCAGACCCGCCTCTCCGGAGCACTGTTTTACCACGTTATATCCAAATTCATGTTATATCGGGTCGCGTCGTATCAGAGTAGAGGTGTATAATACCAGGCTTGGCAATCTCAAAACCATAGCTGTTTGTTCCTGTTTTCAGCACAGCTTATCTTGATTCATCCTTAAAGTGAAATCTTCTAGGAGGTCTGTATGACAGTTTCATTGATAGCTCAGTGGTTTGAGCATTAGCCTATTAAACCCAGAGTTGTAAGTTCAATCCTTGAGGGGGTCACTTAGGGATCTGGGGCAAAAATCAGTACTTGATCCTGCTAGCAAAGGCAGGGGGTTGGACTCAATGACCTTTCAATGTCCCTTCCAGTTCTAGGAAATAGGTATATCTCCAATGTGCAAACTAGATATGACCAACATATATGCAATCTCTTTTATACTCAACTTCAAACCTACTAACAAGCTGAAAATTTGAAGACTAAAGATTGTGGCATTTTTATCTGCCATTGAAGAAAGGCAGAAGGTACAGAAAAAAGTCAAATGCTGAACTAAGGTAATCCCTTATGAAACTAGGATAATCCCTGCAAAACTATACAATAATGGCCCAAATCACAACACTCCTGGTGCACAGGGTAGATTATGAAAAGTAGATCTTCGGATGCAGTATGTTCAACTATGCTGAGAAGACTTATGTTGCAGAGTCAAGAATCCAAAAAGAGTGCCACAATTATGGATACCTTTGCAGTCTTAATTCTGCCCCTTTATGTATCTGTTTGTGCTCAATAAAATGGGGTCTGGGGATGAAACTGGACTGATCAGAAATTAAAGACCTGACCTTACTTACATCTGACTAATGTATCTTTACCATGAACACTCTAGTTGACAGCATCTGCCCTCAGATTTTAATACTAATTATTTTCCCTCAGATACTTGATAAAATTACGAGAATGGACAAAGAAGTTCATTTCTGTGATCAAAGAATAGCATCGATACACATAATCAAGGAGAGGAACCCTTTCATTATTGCTATCATAAGACTTCTATAGCTAAAGCTTAGAAATAATGGAAAGTTTGATTTCAAAACTATTGATTGAAAAGTCTAGTTAGCCCTGTTTTGGCAAAGGATAGCTTTTGTAAAGATGGTGATTTGTCAGTTTCTCCTTCAATAAAAGTAATAATCTGTAATTGCACCACTCCTATAAACACCTAATCATTCCATTACATTAGTAAGTGTGCTTTCCAGAACATCACTCAACTACTTTCAGGAATTTTAAGGGCCCATTTGTTTTCATTATTTCCCATTTGCTATTTTGCCTATGTTAAGAATAATTTAAATAAGTTTTCTGAGGGATGGTTATTCACAGAGAAAAATCAGATGTCATTCATGTAGCTAATTTACCAGTTAGATTGATGTACAATATGGTTCTTGCACAGCCTGCCAGTATCTGTGCTCCTGTATTCAACAGTTGTAAAATGTTGCTATAACAGACTTGGCTTTACAATTTTCTTGAATGCTGTTTACCAACTTTTGACATACCAAGTGCTTTAGTCTGTCTAGCACAGAGAGCAGTAATACAAAGTTAAGGTTCACAGTAATGACACTTAGTATTTGTTTATAAATTTCAGTTTAGGAAAAAGTACCTTTTAAATCATTAAGCACTTTGCTTTAAGCACTTCCTTTCCCTCCCAAATACCTTTAGTGTTATATTTTGAGCCCAAATTTTGACTGCCAATTTAGTGAGTGAAGGTTGAAAGTTTAATTATTTACCATTTAAATCAGTTGTCACTTCTGAATTAACACCAACTGAAAAAACCTCAGCATATGATTAATTTTAAGTATACAGTCAAGTTTATTCAAAAGACTGAAATGTCAATTACTTGTAAAAAAAAAGTCTAATTTGAGGAACTGCAGATTTGCTACCGAAATTCCTCTTGCCATTTGGGAGATTGGACCACCTCATGGATGACAAAGGGCAAACGTAGCAGCCAGATGAAGGGGAGAGAGGTGAGACCTACAGCTGCAAATGCAGAACTGCCAATTTACAACTGGAGCAGCTGGTCTGTCCCAAATTGCAAGTCCAGCCACATGAACAGCATGTTGGAAAAGCCTCTTCCACCTGTTTAAGAGGGTGAACCAAAAGTTTTAGCTGTGACCAGGCTTTCTCAGTGGAAGGCTGTTCTTAGGGATGAGCCAAGTTCTCCCTCACCTTAGGGAAAACTATCTGGAGTTAAATGCATTTCTAGAGCTGGAACACAGTGTGTCCTTCTGTTTAAGGCCTGGTCTACATATGCGTTTAAACCGATTTTAGCAGTGTTAAACCGATTTAACGCTGTACCCATCCACACTACGAGGCCCTTTGTATCAATATAAAGGGCTCTTTAAATCGGTTTCTGTACTCCTCCCCAATGAGAGTAGTGCTAAAATCGGTATTACCATATCGGATTAGGGTTAATGTGGCCGCAAATCGATGGTATTGGCCTCCGGGCGGTATCCCACAGTGCACCACTGTGACCGCTCTGGACAGCAATCTGAACTTGGATGCACTGGCCAGGTATACAGGAAAAGCCCCGCAACACCACAATGAAAGAGCTCATCTGAATGAGTGGAAGGACGTGGTATCGAATTACAGGAAAGATGCTAGTGAACGTGAGGACAGGAGAGATGCTTGAGGTGAGAGGTGGCGGCAGGAAGATCAGAGGTGTAGGCAGGAAGATCAGCGGTGGCGGGATGCAACACTGGAGCTGCTGCGTGATCAAACTGATTTCCTCCGACGTCTGGTGGATCTTCAGGAAGAGCAGCGGGTCACAGAGTGCCGCTGCAGCCCCTGTGTAACCACCCTCACCACTCAACATGTTCCATATCTTCCTCACCAGACGTGTAAGAACGCGTGAGGAAGGCTTCGTGCACCGCCCCACTCACCCTGTGGACAGTCCAACCAAAAGGCTGTCGTTACATTGAATGTGTTTAATGGCCTTTTCTTCCTCCTATCCTCCTCCCAAACCATACCCGGATACCTTGTCAATTCTCTGCTCTTTTTATAATTACTTTTAATAATGAATACATGATTTTTAAACGATAGTGACTTAATTTCCTTAAACAAGCTGTAATCGAAGGGGAGGTGGGTTGCTTACAGGGATGACTTTTAATAAAGAATACATGATTTTTAAACGATAGTGACTTTATTTCCTTAAGCAAGCTGTAATCAAGGGGGAAAGTGGGTTGTTACAGGGAATGAGTGAATCGGGGGATGTTCATGAAGGGGAAACAAACACAGCAGTTACACCGTACCCTGGCCCGTGATGAAACTCATTTTCAAAGCTTCTCTGATGCGCCACGCTTCGTGGTGTGCTCTTCTAATTGCCCTGGTGTCTGGCTGCAACATAATCAGCGGCCAGGTGATTTGCCTCAGCCTCCCACCCCGCCATAAAGGTCTCCCTGTTACTCTCACAGAGACTGTGGAGCACACAGCAAGCAGCAATAACAAAGGGGACATTGGTTTGGCTAAGGTCTGAGTGAGTCAGTAATGTGCACCAACGCGCCTTCAAACGGCCAAATGCACATTCTACCACCATCCTGCACTTGCTCAGCCTGTAGTTGAACAGCTCCTGACCACTGTCCAGGCTGCCTGTGTATAGCTTCATGAGCCATGGCATCAAAGGGTAGGCTGGGTCACCCAGGATAACTATAGGCATTTCAACATCCCCAACTGTTATTTTCTGGTCTAGGAGTAATTCCCTTGCTGCAGCAGTTTAAATAGAGCAGTGTTTCTGAAGATGTGAGCGTCATGAACCCTTCCTGGCCATCCACATGGTGTTGGTGAAACGTCCCTTGTGATCCACAGTGCTTGCAGCACCATTGAAAAGTGCCCCTTGCGGTTTATGTACTGGGTGCCCTGGTGTCCGGGGCCAAGATAGGGATATGGGTTCCATCTATCGCCCCACCACAGTTAGGGAATCCCATTGCAGCAAAGCCATCCACTATGACCTGCACGTTTCCCAGAGTCACAACTTTCGTAGCAGCAGCTTAATGATTGCTTTGGCTACTTGCATCACAGCAGCCCCACAGTAGATTTTCCCACTCCAAATTGATTCCCGACTGATCGGTAGCTGTCAGCTTTGCAACCTTCCAGAGGCTATTGCCACTCGCTTCTCTACTGTGAGGGCTGCTCTCATCTTGGTTATTATGGCGTTTCAGGGCAGGGAAAGCGAGTCACAAAGTTCCATGAAAGTGCCCTTACGCATGCGAAAGTTTCGCAGCCACTGGAATCGTCCCACACCTGCAAAACTATGCGGTCCCACCAGTCTGTGTTTGTTTCCTGGGCCCAAAATCGGCATTCAATGGTTAGAACCTGCCCCATTACCAGCAGGATCTCCAAAGCGCAGGGGCCCGTGGTTTGAGATAATTCTGTGTCCATGTCCTCGTTACTCTTGTTCCTGCGCTGCCGTAGCCGTCGCCTCCTCTCGCCTGGCTTTGCATGTCCTGGTTCAGCATAGACTGCACGAGAACGCGTGAGGTGTTTACAACGTCCACCATTGCGGTATTGATCTGAGCAGGGTCCATGCTTGCTGTGCTATGGCGTTTGCACAATTCACCCAGGAAAAAAGGCGCGAAATGGTTGTCTGCTGCTTTCACGAAGGGAGGGGTGAGGCTGTACCCAGAACCACCCGCGACAATGATTTTTGCCCCATCAGGTATTGGGCTCTAAACCCAGAATTCCAAGGGGTGAGGGAGACTGCGGGAACTATGGGATAGCTACGGGATAACTACTCACAGTGCAACACTCCAGAAATCGATACTAGCCTCGAACCATGGACGCACACCATTGAATTAATGTGCTTAGTGTGGCCATGTGCACTCGACTTTATACAATCTGTTTTACAAAACCGGTTTATGTAAAATCGGAATAATCCCGTAGTGTAGACGTACCCTAAGAGGCAGTTGTGCTTACATACTGTAATTGTTGGGTGCCATCTTCTATTTTATGTTAAATGTTTGCCACCATCTATATGCACTCATCCAGACTTTTGTTTTAAACTGCTGTATTAAGTTGCCTTGGCTTTCCTGACATTGTAAATGTACTCTAGTCACTCTGACAGTTGCAAAATGCCTTGGCTAACAAAGGTTACCTCAGTATTTCAAGCAGCTCTTAAATATATTGGCCTTCTATGGAATATATTCAATATTTAAACAATAGGCTTAGTTGTCAAGGAAAAAGATGGCCACTTTCCTCCCCTTAAGATACTAGTAATGCGACATGCCATCGTTATTAGTGCTTTACTGGTTGGTACTAGTTTAAGTGGAAGTTTTGGCATTTATTTTTTAAAAAATATAATGTGAGTATTGTAATTTAATTTACAAAGTAACATATGGGGTCTTATGTGCTTAAGGCCAGACAAAGAACTTGTTACTCAGGCAAAGTTTCTATTTAAATCAATGGAAGCTTTGAGTAGCAACTTGAGAGTTTTGTCCATAATACTATAATTAACCTGAGGGAACGTCATTCTATAATTACTGAGTTAATTTGAACTATGGTCTCTGAGCACTTACTGGTGATTTTTTCAGGGCCAACTCCACATCATTGCTTCGACACATCCAGGCTCATCACTCTAAATAAAGTTGGCTGCCTGGAAAGAGACAGTGTTCAAGTATGAAGAGCCACAAGTGGAGGCAGCTAAGCCAGCTCCACTAGCGTAGTCTGATTTTGAACAGGAGTTATGCCAGAGTACCAACAGCTGCTTTTCCATGTAAGCAATTGCTGTAGTTACCACATGAATATTTTAAGTTGACCCAAGTAGTTTTCATGCTTGTGATTAAGTGGGGAAGTGATTCACAAGACAGTCTAGTACAATGTGGTCTACACTTATGGTAAAGTTGGAGAAACATGTACAACCATCAGGTACTGCTATTTTGAGACTGACTCACCACCCCAACAAGTGGGCACATAAAGTCCCATGTTGTTTAAAAGACAACTGTCAAAATCCTTGTAGAATTATTTGAAATATGAATATTTTTAGATATGAACCTTCAAGTTTCATGCATTAAGATTAATGTAACTTTACTAGATGATTTAAAGTGGTATTGAAAATGTGCTACCAAGTAACAGTTGAAACATAGGTGTATTTAAACATAGTATTAAAGATGAAGGAAGCTGACCTTATGTCTTATACAGTGGTGTTGTAGCCATGTCGATTCCAGGATATTAGGAAATAAGGTGGATGAGATAATAAGAGATATTACCAAACTTATATCTTGTCTTCCTAGATAGTTTAAATCAATCTACACAACTTTTTCCACCTTCCCCAAAGTATGCACATTTCCTTTTCAAAGGGCTGACACATGCTATTAACATTTTAAGCTTGCCTTTGGATTTCTAGAACTACTCCATATAGTTGGGAAAAGTTTTGCCTGCCTCCTTCAGTGTTGTGTACACTGAAGAAACCCCCTTTGAATACCTCAATTCTAGCCAACTATTCCCCAAGCAAGCTCAGAGAAGATAGCCAGAAGGCCAACTACAAGCTCACTTAGTTCAAGATATTAATAGTGTCCAGTTAAAGATGTAGGCAAATTGGAGAGAGTCCAGAGGAGAGTGACAAAAAATGATAAAAGGCTTAAAAAACTTGATCTATGAGAAAAGGTTGAAAAAACTGCGTTTGTTTAGTCTTGAGAAAGGAAGATTGAGGAGGGACTTGTTAACAGTTTTCAAATACATTTAAGGAGGATGGAGATCAATTGTCCACCGAAGCTAGGAGAAGAAGTAATGGCTTAATGTGCAGCAATGGATATTTAGGTTAGATTTTAGGAAAAAAACTTATAAATTAAAGATAGTTAAATACTGGAATAGACTTCCAAGAGAGGTTGTGAAATACCCATAATTAGCAATCTTAAGAACAGGTTGGACAAACACCTTGCAGGAATGGTCTATGTTCACTTGGTCCTGCCTCAGCACAGAGTGACGGACTAGATGACCTCTTAAAGTCCCTTCCAGTCCTACATTTCTATCCTAGACCAACCATTATCTTGATTCAAGACATAGGAAAGAAAAATCATTTCAGTGGCGCTGATGTATCAGCTCCTGCTGCCAGTGGATGGTGGTGAGACATCTATTCTCATCCTCCTGGACCCCTCTGCAATATTTAACACTGCTGATCATGAGATATTGCTGTCCTGCCTGAGAGTGGTGGCAGGAGTTCAAGAGAACATCCCAAGATGGTTACAGTCAATCCTAGAAGGACACACCTAAAGAGAAGTGCTGAAAAACTGCACCTCCACTGCTAGAGCCCTCACTTCTGGAATCCTACAAGGATCAGTCCTCTGTCAGATCCTATTCAACAGCCAGTAGATGAACCAATAAGGTGACATAGATTCAAGTGCCAGTAATATGCTGTTCACACACAACTTGACTCATCTTTTGCCATATAACAATGCCACTGCTACCCAGTTAGCTTAGTGTTTAGATCAGTTCAGTTCATGGATAGATGAACAGCTAGTTGCAGCTGAAACTGAGCATGATGGACACAAATCTGGTGGGCAGAGAAGAATTTTAGAGAGAGTTTTCAGCCACAGTGCAGTACCCTTTGGTTCAAATTACACACCCAAAATTAATTAATTTGGTCTGTAGTTTAGGAGTGCTTGCTTTCAACTATCTTTAGTTGGCTATGTGACTCCAGCCAATCCTAGCAGATAGTGACCTGTTCTCATGTAGCCTTTAAAACCTACTGTGTGGACTACAGTAAGGGAGTGTATGTGAGCATTAAGTCCAACAACTACAGAAGGCTGCAGTGTATCTCCTCAGCATCAAGGTCTATTGCAAGCATGTTAAACTGTCCTCTGCCCTCCACACTAGCTTCCCATAGATTGAGTTAAGTTCTGGGTCTATCCTTATCTCAATGCATGGGCCCAGCATATCTCAAAGGTCCCCTCAATACCTGGAATAATCACTGGTCAGCATTTTGGATCCTCAGACACACTGGAACTTTTTACCATAAGGGTGAAGTTAGTCTGTGCAGCAGCCAGCAGTCTACACTGCACAGCATTACACTACATAGCCTGTACAATTCCCCTAGTGAGAAAGAAGGAAGAAAGCTACCTGTCACAGATGTTAGTTATGTCAACTAATGTGCTGCTGGAAGGTGCCCAGCAATTATCGGGATGAGGGTGGTCTAGAAACGTATGTAGAACTGTATAGCTAGACATGGCAATTAAAGTGCAAAACATTTTACTGAGCTGAGATTTCTGTAAACTAGAGTAACTCATTTTTCTGGAAAAATGCATCCAGTTAAGATTACCCAATCAAAGAACAAGCAGGGCTGAGAGCACTGATACATGCTCTTGCATTTGTATTTTGAGATGAAGTATCTGGACACCCCTTTAATCACAAAAATTTGGAGTGACATAGTGGGACTTCACTTTGAAACACTCTTTTAAAGGGGCAACATTTGAGGGATAACAGATAACTGGTTCTTTCTGTTTGGTAGCTCCAAACTGACCACCACATTACTAATGGCATACCACACCAAAGACTTAAATGTTGACCCTAGTTTCTTAAATTGAAACACTTCCATTTCTGCAAGGACTACATTAAGTTTTTATCTTGTTTCTCTGCTCTTAAATAAAGCAGCATTTTTTTAAAATAAACTATTGGCAATTTGACTGCCTGACCTCTTCATTTACCTCTATACAGGCAACTGCTTTATGATCCTCAACCCTTGGAAAGATGAACCAGATGTGGATAATCAGTCCACAAGCACCTAAGATCTTTGCTGTCTACCCAAATAGCTTCACTCTGCAAGCAAAGATGGATCAGGATGAAAACCCTTCACACCAGTGTTCTAAGCACCTTTTCAACTTTGGCAGTCTGATTATATAGGCTCTCAATCTTTAGGATTCAGCTGATTTAATTTTTCTATGCTGGGACCCCACAGAAAGTATTAAAAATTAAATATCAGATGGTAAAACAGTTCTTCATGGCCACTGTAGGTTGAATAATTCAAGCTGTTAAGTCATTGCTGCTGTATTCTCATCCTTAGAGACCAAAGGTGTGAGAGGCTGAGCACTTTCAGCTCCCATTTGACTTAAATGGGAGCAGAGAGTGTTCAGCACTTGACCAGAGACCTGCGCCACCTTGCACAATCAGACCTGAAAGAAAGAGGTTTAGTAGCTGCAAGCACTTCCATTCAAGTTGCAGACAATTTGTACTAGTGACTCAGTCTCAGTAGGCAGATTAACACTCGTCATTTGTGTTCTTGTTATTGAACAAGAAGAGATGAACTACCCATTTTGAAGACCAGCTTGAAGATCTAAGCTGCAAGTTAACATAAAATCATCTTTATGGATAGGATGGTCCTGATTTAGTTGGTGCTGGCCCTGCTTTGAGTAGTGGGTTGGACTAGATGACCTCATGAGGTCTCTTCCAACTCTAACCTTCTATGATTCTGGAGTACTGTTACCAACTGGTATCAGTTACTTCAGTTTTAACCCAAGTTTTCGAAAACTGTCTATTTCAATTCTTTTCCTTCATCCCCCAACCCCTACTGTGTAGGGAATGCATTAGAACTCCTTCAAAACCTTGATTTGGCTTTCATTTGAACAGTGTTCCTTGATTAAATGCAGAAATTAAGGGTTTTTAAAAATGTACTCTGAATTTCAATAAAACTTGAATCCAATTTCAGTCTATGTTTGCCTCGTAAATCAAGGTAGCATCTGTTCCTAAACCCCAAAAGCCTTAGCCTTAAGGTCAAATATTTCAGAATGAATGGACTATCTATCTCCAAAGGATTAGCTATCCTGAGATATACCTTAATCCCTTTATGCAATGCAAGAGCTGCTACAAGTTTAATGTAGTTGGAAATTATCATGGCCAATTTTTATATTTGTCTCCCCTCAGTTTAACTCTAGTTTTTCTCCTTGTCAAGTGAGTTTGACATGTTTAACATGTACCACTTAAACTGAGATTGTTACACCTGGTTAGTGGGTTTATTGGCTGTTTGACAACGTTCTGTGTCTAAATTTGACCTTATTGCTTAGCTGCCAACAGCTCCAAAAAGAAACTCATTCTAAATTGCAATAAGATATGGGCAATTATGCTACCACCAGAACAAATGCCTCAAAGTGATTTCTTAAGTATCTGAGAGGTGAAAGTACTGTAAATAATCATTTGCGTAGCAAACAACATTTTGTACAGAGACATAAGGACAAACATTTTATCTTTTGTTGAGTGCTGTATGAAGATTGGTAAGAACCTTTTATGCAAATTCTATAGATGCAAGTTGAAGAATAGCAGCATGTTACCCAACAGCTTTTCATTATCTGCATTTAAATTACTTTTGAAAAATCTGAAAAATAGCCACTTAAAGAATGGACCCTAACAATTTATTAAGAATAATTCTATATGTTCAGAAGAGGTTCAGTCTTCTGAACTATTCAAAAGTCATGTACAGGAAGTACGTAGTGTACACTGGTGTTATGCTTTCTCAGGATTTCCAGAGCTGTAAGTCATCTTGTTATTTCTCTGCTGCAGCGAGAAAGAGATTTGCTGCTTCTGAACTGTATATCAGCTCTGACTCTCCGCTCTATTAGTCAGCACAACAAACTCCTCATGGCTCTGCTAGTCCTTTCCTTGCACTGAAGGTAACACTTTATGCCCTCAGTTCCCAAACTTAATGGAAAAGCAGCCTCTGCAGTATCCAGTCCCTGCCACTGGACAGTTACAGAAATATCGAGTCTGATGTCTCTGAAGAGACAGAACACACGCTAGCCTGGTGGCTCAGCTGAGGATGCACACCTCACTTTCCTATAACAGCACAGAGATGAATTTATAATAAAACAAGAATAAGTTTAATCAATAAAGAACAGAGATTTAAGTGATACTAAGCACACAGAATAGAAAGAGAAATGGTTACAAACAAAAGTATAATAAGCTTCTAAGAGACCACATGTAATCTTAGTGCACTCCAATCTTTCTCTAAAGTTGCTTTTTCACTTACAGCTACTTCTGACTATCACCAGACCACATAGTTGGGGATCCACCATTCATAGATGCAAAGAACACTGACCTCTTTGTTCCTTTAGCGATGTGTAACAAAGGGGTTTTCTCCTCTTTATTTTATAATCCAGTAAACCTTTGAAGTATCCTATTTGTGGTCCAGTGAACTGACCATGCTACTTTCAGTTTGCTTTTCCTGTTGACTCAGATGCAAATATAATTTTCATGGTCTCTGGTTTTAGGCAGACAAGTAAATCAAGATTCCTTTTTCAGACTTGTTTATCAACTCTGCTTCCAAAAAAACCTATTTCCAGAACCCAAACATGATTCTTTACATATCATCTGTACATACCTTGTGCCATGTTATCAGTGACCAGTGTGTCACCAGCTTTCATTTGATATTCCACACAACACTCTTTATTAATAAATACCATGATAGCAATGTGTTAGGTGTAGTGAGTGTGTCAGGCCTGGTAGGAGTTAGACAGAGTGCCCTTTGCTAGTTGGCACTGAGGGGCTCTTATGGTCCCCATTGAGTATTCAGCTCCTGTTCACATCAAGAACATGTTTCAACATAGCTGCCCAAGGGCAGTTTATTGGAGTTTTAGTAAGATGAGGTCAGGTCATAATGGCCATGAGAAACTTCTCACTCACATTTCACATGCAACAAAGTACAGATTTCCTCCACCTGAATTTACATTACACTGAAAATTTGAGACTCTTGGGAAAGTATCTAACCTTTTGTTCATTTATTGGACTCCACCCCCGATTTAAAAATCCTTCCCTATGCTTTTGAGGTAGGTTTGGGGAAAGATTGGCACACACTCAGGGTATGTCTACACTACGGACACCACACCAGCATAGCTATGTCACCGCAGCTGCGTCGGCATAACCCCATAATAATGCAGATGCAGCCTAAAGTGACAGAAGGGGTTTTTCCCCCACTGGAGTAGGATCATCACCTCCCCCAACAAGAACAGTAGCTACATTGATAGACGCACTCTTTCATTGACATAATTGCATGTGTGCCGGGTGTTAGGTTGGCAGGGTGTTAGGTTGGCAGAGCTATGTCAGTTAGGGGTGTAGATTTTTATAGCTTTCTCAACCTAACTTTTAACTGTAAGCCAAGCCTCACAGTTGGGTAGGGCTGGATCCCTGCACAGGCAAGATAGGGGAGCACGTAGGGCCCAACAGACAACCATACAGCACACTCACCACAGCCGGGCTGCCTATACTATGTATCCAGCTGGATCAGCTGCTGCTCACCACCATAGGAGTCACAGAGCCACTCACTCAAATTTGGTATGGACAGCATAACCAGCCCAGGGCAGCAAGTGTGTTGTAAGGCTGTTTGTTATTAGTCATAAGAAGGTAGAGCCCGATAAATGTATTTTTCCTAGGGGCCCAATGATGAGTTAATCTGGTCCTGCTCTTGGGCATTGCAAATAAGGGATCAATTAAATTTCTTCACATCAGGGTTATCCAGTTTGTTTCTCAGCGGGGTCAGCTAACAATCACCACATTCTAACTAACTGTCTGAAGGTTGCATTTTTGAAAACTCTCTCCCAAGGCTGCATATAAACCAAGCTCTTACTTCTTGACTAAATGTGGAGGGCTGTCTTTCCCACAGACAGTTTTCAACAACAGGCAATCCATAAAATTGGAGACCATTGCCATATAGCTTATTATGACGAAGGCATGACTCATCTTAATGACTCATTTGGAAATCCAGAGATAGAGTGAGTGAGACCCAGTTAGGTTTGTTCCCATGCAAGCCAGCCTCAGTGAGGCAGTATTTGTTTTGACAAGTTTATACAAAATAATTGTGAAAAACTGAAATTTATGGCTGCACCAGCAACAAGCTCTTATTCTGACTCACAAGCCCTGCACCTCATTTCATGGCAATATCAACATTTGGATCTTGTAAGTAAGAAAGGCCCCACTGCATCTGCTCAGTCAGCCGTGGCCATAATTGAAACACAGAAGTTATTTGAGAAAGGCAAGAAAAAATATTTGAGATAAATAATATACTACAGTGAATTTGGATATCTTATACTTTTAGAGTCACATGTCTCATGTATTCTCCACTTTCCAAGGATACATTGCATCTATATAGATAACATTTCAAATTCTTATAAGACAAAATTGTAGTTTCCTTTCAACCAGGCAATATCATTTTGTCTTTTTGAAAGAGCAACATGTTGTCATTTGTTTATATAAGGATTGTGCTCCATTTAAGACTTGGAGTATCTAAAATATGTAATGATTTCCGCATAAATATAACAGAAAAGGCTAGTTTTAGTTTTATCAAACAAAATTATAACTAAACTCCTTGGAAAACTTGATGCTTGCTTTTCAGTTTTCTGAAAAGCCCTTTTATTAAATCAGGTTTACTTCTGGAGAAGAGTAATGCTGTGTGAAGTGTTTTTAAATGAAGATTTTATAAATAGGTAGATTGCTCTTACAATAGAGAACTTGTGACAGGTAGAGAGAGTTATGGTTTGTGAATATCTCAAGAATTTTTTTAGAGAAACTCAGTTTTTAATCACATCTTCTGTGTCAACACTGAATTCAGTTCCAGTGTGTGAAGGAAGTAATTTAAACTTAAGACTTCATCATTCTCTTAAAAGCCACTATAAGTTCACAGCAGCCCCAAATAAATCCATGATGCAGCCTCATTTACATTAGTTGTACAGTAAATGGCAAAATTTTCTACTGTAGTCTAAATTTTCTGAAATGGCAACTAATTTTGGTTGTCATAATTTCTGAGTATTTAGCTTGACACCTTGGGACCGTTTCAGGAAAGGCTGAATACCAGCGCCTCTCACTGACTTCAAGCCGAACATGAGGATCAGCAAGTCTCAGCTTCAAGCTGAATGTGCAGAAATGGAAACCTTTACATTTAGTAACCAGTTTTGAAAAATACTTGGTTATATTCTTGTTCTGTGGAAAAGGAGTGGGAATTTAAGCATGGTTCAATAGAAATGCAATCCTTAGTTCAATTGTAATATAGAACTCTTGGTTTTATTTGTATCAGTCTCTGGAGTACTCCATTTCCCAGCTCCAATTAGCAGAGGAACAAGCTAGAATTTAAAGAGCTGCTTCCTATTCAGCATTTGAAAAGGAAGTTAAATGAGAACATGTTTGAAAGGGAAAAAGGGAGCAATAAAACTTTAAAAAGATATCCACAGGTGTTTTAAACAGGCAATTTCAGAAATATAAACTGCAGTGGAACAGATCAGTTACTTCATATATTTCACCACTAGATGTCCTTGTTTAAGTATAAACAAAACAGTCACTCTGAAAGCTTGTAATGCAATAGCCATGAATGGGTATAATCTCATTTCTGTGATTACTATGATGACTGGGTGGGAAGAACAGGTAGGGACGTACAGAGTCTGGAGATTTGCTGTGCCCCTGCACAAGGTTAATTTGCTATCTGCCCAATTCCACCAAGTCAGGTAGCTAGGAACAATGTGATTTTTGTGCTAATATAAGTCAAGAACTAACTTAAAAAGGCATCGTTCATAGCATATACTACCCAATTTCCCCTCCCAATGCTGCTAATAGTACCTTAAACCTGAATGGTGGCATTCACTTCCAGGCTTGGATTTAGTTTAAATCAATTCTGCCAAAAGTTCTAGCGCATGATTTGGGCTATACCTCAATAGTGTCTTCATGTTCTAATTCAGCTTGGTTTCAGCTGTGACTTAAATGAAGAGTCCAGCTCACATCCTCCACATAAAGGTGAGTGTGCACTGATCTGCCACACCACTAAGCCTTCATGAAAGCTCTGGTGCCTCCCTACGTGAGCTTTTTGTGCTCTCTCTCACATGAGAGAACGTCTGCCTGCCCATCATATACTGGCTGAGACCTTCTGAAAGGACAGGCTATGTTTCTCCCATTAGGTATTTACAATCAAATGCTAACAGTTAAATGTTGAAGAGTGAGGGAAGTGGGCAACAACTTTACCCACCAACACCCAAAAACATCTCATTTAAGCTTACCTTTAGTGTTAAAGTCAGAAATTGAGGAGTTAACAAGGATTTCAGAAAGACAGAGTTTCTGCTTCACCCTTACGATAAAAGTAAGTAGAAGTATTCTGTATTTTCTGCTCATTGTCTCAGCATGCACTAGCATCTTAAGTATTTATTGGCTCAGTCATAACAGGCCTGAAATAGATGCTAAAACCACCTTGCACGGTTAGGGCTTTTGATACTACTTGCTAATTGGAGGAAAACATAGTTTATATTAATTATGTCTTAGGCTTGTTATTGACTGAGCCTTTGGATTAAGATTTAATCATCACATTTATATCTATTCAAATGCTATGTGGGAGAGTATAAAATTTAGGTATCACAAGCTAATAAAATTAAACAGCAGCTATATCCCTGCTTTGAATTCTCTAAGGTCATCAAAAACCATGGGAGAATGTTTAAATTGTATAGAAACCTTATTAAGACGGCCTGCTGCCCTGTACTTGTTCATGGAATGACTGATCACTTCAGGGACAATTAAAGCTTGCTTTTCAGAACCCACTTTTCTTCATTTTACAACATTTTGGCTAAGGAACCACCTACCCCTTTTCAGAAAGAAAACACCCCTTTGTTTGGTGTTTTCATTATTTTATGTGCTATTTTGTCATAAGCTGTGGGAGGAAATAGAGCAAATGGATGCTTTACAAGTAGATGAAGTAGAGCCAAAATACTGGAACACCACCTAACTTTGAGGGTGACAAGGTACCTACAGAGTATTGTGCATGGAGTCTACAATGGGTTGAAGCAAAGTCAGATCTCTACACTGATACCCAAACAGACATCCAGAAGCAAGTGCAAAGTAATTGGAGGAATGCTTAATCCAACTGCTGTATTGCATTACTAAGCAAAGAACATTTGTAGTAGAAGTTGATTCACTTGAATTCAAGGGTCACAGGTTATTTTATGTCTAACTTAAAGGGTGTGAAGATAAGGCTGTTTGTGGTAGTTAAAGCTGTTGTGGTGATAATCTGTTATGTCCATTTTGACAGCATAGAGGTCATGCTTGTGCACCCCATTTCACTCAGGTGTGGTGCTGAAAGTGAGCCCTGCCTTACTTCCTTTCACCCAGGTTATAAACAAGTCCAGACAGACCTTTTTATCAAAGAGTATCCCCATTTCCAAGGGTATCATTTATGAAAGACAGCCATAACTGTAAGGAGGAGCTTACTCAGATACACATGGGGACACGTCACCTAAGACAGTCTAACTAGCCATTCCGTCTGCATCCTTCAGGAGATTCTACTTTCCTGCACCTGCTAACAGTCTGTTTCTGGAGCCTTTCCTGGTTCCTTCTGTTGATTACTCCTTTTCAGTCCTTCCTTAAGCAGAAGCCCACAGCTCTCCTTTTAGGAACTAGACTATATTAGTTAGCCCCTCATTCTCTCCTTAAACAGCAGTCTCTCCAGCTCTCTTCTCTGGAGATGAGTTTGCGATTAGCCAGTTTTGGGACCTTTGTGATCTTTTTCCTCAGTGGGCCCCTTTCCCTAAATTAGTCTGCAGCGTGCTGCTGAAGTCTCCTGGGGTCTGCTCTGCTCAGAGAGAAGCAGCACAGATTTTTTGCTGGTCACTTCTCCCAGTTCATTCCCAATTGGCTGGATGGGAAGGGAACCTGCCCATACTCTCTGCAATGCTCCTGACCCCAGAACCTTCAAGATACAGTGAAAGGATTTCTTCCCATGCACCCTTCATTCCCAGGACCACTTCCTCTTATATGTCCTTTTATATATAAAGTGTACTGGGTCTTTCAAAGCCTTAAAGAGCCATACCATGTGGTGGAGTGGGCTGACCATGAGTCACTCCCATTTTTAAACTGAGAAGTCTTTTATCTGGCTAGCATTTGTGAGTGTTTTCCCTGGACATGGTGCTTTAGAAGTTTGTGGGTTTTTTTGCACAGACAGCAGAAACTTTATTGGCATCAAAATAAACACTCATATCTTCCCCTTCCCCATATTGTTTTGAATGTAACCATTTGCCAAGATGTAAAAAAGTTTCATTATTCCACAATATGAGAAGCAATAGCTTAACGGTCCGTAAGTTTTATAATTAGAGATCTGAAATACTTCCTGCACAAAATATTTTTTATCAAGCTAGCACAGTATATTATTTGTTTGATATTCCATTCTTAAGGCACCTTTACTTAAAAAAAATTCTTCCTTGAAATGAAATAAGCTTATTTTGGTTCAAGGAACAAGATTTACTTCAAGAAACAAACAAAAAACTCCAGTGTTTGCAGCAGATTTTATAGGAGGACACATAAGCAGCAAAGGTTTCATAGAATTGTTTTCACTTGGGTCACCATAAAATTATTTGAGTATTGGACATAAATTTTATTAGTTGCTAACACAAGAACTTGGCTGCATTATAATTCCCTAGGTTAGTTAGCTTCTAAACTGTGCACAGAGAAGGAGCATACTTTATGTCTACAGCACAAGAACTGGACGATCTCTAATTCAGGTACTGACTCGCTTTCTAATGTGGGAAAGACATTTTGGGAGTGTGTGGGATAATTCTGAGTGCCTCTGTTTTGGGGGTCTGACTTGATATATCTGGAGTTTAATTTTCTGTAGTGCTGAGCAGTCAACTCCCATTTAGGTCAATAGGAGCTAGCTATCCTGAAGGTCTCTATTTTGAAGAGCAATTTCCAGATGTTAAGCACGCATTGTTCCCATTGATGTCAATAATAATACAGCTACCTAGCTCTTACATACCATCTTTCATCAGTAAATCTCAAAGTGTTTCACAAGGATCTAATCTCTGCAGGTCAAGTCCTTAACCTGTGCCTCAATTTTTCTGTTCAGCAGCATTGATTCACTTCCCAGGGGATGTTTTGAGAATTAACAAGGCTGTATCCTCCTTCATGCAGGAGTGTCCACTTTGCGTGATTAAGGGCTGCAAAATTGGTCCCTTATCAAGTTAAGGTCGAGGATGATTGACTTTTATAATATGAAGTCATCTGCATTACTGTGAACAGCCTTTGCTAGGCAGTATGACCGCTCCCTTGGGCATCTATCAAATGTCCTATAACCCAGCTACATAGAAGCATTTATAAAAATTACTTTTCATCCAAAATTTGTTAGGGGAGAAAATCTCCAAAAATAATGCAACCAGTAGGTGGCTTAGAAGTAGTAACTCCCCATGCATGCATTTTTAGCCTTTTCTGCATGTAGACCAGTAGTAACTGAAAATTATCAGAAGCAAGTGGGTCATGCAGTCTAAGTTTACTTTGTCTTGGGTTAGTTTCTAGCGAAGAGATGTTCCACAAAGCTCTAGCACAGCATTTCTGAAATTGGGGTCCACAGACCCCTGGGGGTCCCTGAGGGTAATCCAGTGGGGCCAGGGGCCCTGCTGATCAACCCCTTCCCCTCCCTTCTTCAACTCCTCCTCCTTCCTCTATCTACCAGAGGCTTACTGAAGCCAAACTGGGAGATTTTAGGTGCTAGAAGTCCGACAGCGCAATGGTGCTAAGGCAAGCTTCCTGCCTGTCCTGGTTCCACGCCCCTCCTGGAAGTGGCTGGCACGTCCCTAGGGGCAGGGGGTCTCCGCGCGCTGGCCCCATTCCAAGTGCCAACATTGCAGCTCCCATTGGCCGGGAATTAGGGCCTGCGGGCAGGGGCAGCGCATGGAGGCCCCATGCCCACCCTCACCTACCTAGGAGCTGCTGCTAGAGAGATGTGCTGGTTGCTTTCGGGAGCCAACTGAGGAAAGCGCCACCTAGCCAGAGCCTGCACATGAAACTCCCTCCCAGAGCCTGCACCCTTTCTTAAACTCCAACCCTTGCCCCAGTCTGGTGAAAGTAAGTGAGGGTTGGGGAGAGTGAGTGACGAAGGGAGGGGAGATGGCGTGAGCAAGGGGGAAGGAAGATGCGGGGTGGCAGTAGGGTCTGGGGCTGAGTGGTGGGGGATTTGAGGGTCCCTGAAATTTTTAAAATCAAAATGGGGGTCCTTGGGTTGCTAAAGTTTGAGAAGCACTGCTCTAGCCATTAGCTGATGGTAACTGGCATATTTTACACTGTCTGAGATGGCCAGAAAGATATTTCAGGCTCCATGCTCAAACCATAGTCCTTGCAGAGATGTCATCCTCCAAATGGAGTATGTTAACCAAAATTAGTGGAACAAAATAACTAAATAAGCATTGCCAAGGTCCATGTTTTACCTACTCTGTAGACTACGTATTTCAGCATTCTTAGGGGTCAGCTAAACAGTTTTCAATAGCTCCAAACACAAAATGCCAGCCAGAAACATTCAGTATGGGTGCAAGAACCCCGCTGAGGGTTAAGCAGGATAAAAAAAAAAAAGCATAAGCTTGAGAATATACTCAGTAGTGAATGTGTTACTTAAAAGCCACTTTCTCTAAGGGTGCACTCTTACTCCCATTAAAATAAAATAGGAGCTTTCTATACTGCTGCTCAAATTCCATTATTCCCCATCGTTATCTATTTTAACAAGAGTTTTTTCTATGCCACCTGTTTTTAGACATATGGGACTTTTAACATTAACCGAATGTTATTTCCCTTGCCAGAACTTCATTAAATCTGTGGAAGATTTACTGACTTTGAGAGCTCTACCTAGTTCTGGCCATGCTACAGTTACATCTGTTCCAAAGACAAATGGTGTTACACACACAGATTTTTATGGATTAGTTGCTATATGTTGCATTGTTAAAACTAGCAACCAGTAAACATGAAAAGAAACTGGCTTCAGTCTTACAGCAGTGGTTCATCTTCTCCCAAACTTAAGTGAGAATCAGCTACAATTTAGAAATCTTTCTGTGAATTTTAATAGCTATTATAACAGCACAGATTTTTCTGAAAAGGAAGATGAAGTTTAGCAGCTCTGAAAGGCCTTAAATTCTCTTGATAGGTGGAGTCAAACAGCAATAAAGAACCCTTGAGAGACTTAATTTGTGCTCTCAGAACACTGGCGCTGATTGTGAAAATTTAATATCCAAGCACATGACCTAACTCAGCTATGATAAGGATTAAAAACGGTATAGTATTTGGTGGAAGGATCCAGATACATAACATAGCCTTGGTATCTCAGGTGGCCAGGAATAAGTGAGTTTGCCAAATTCTGACTGAGAAGCAAGAAGAACTTTTGCAAAACACTCTCTAGTAGACATAACAGGATTGTCAAACTCTACCACTTGAAACACAGAAAGTTGCTATATTGCTCTAAACTTTGCAGCTCACTGCAAATTACACTAGTAACCACTATGCAACTGTCTTCACTGACTGTCCTGAGTGGCCTTTAATAGCATAATCTTGGGAATTGGATATAAAGTGGAATCCAGCAATGTGCACAGTATTTGTGTGAAACTGTCATTGCTGCCATAATTTGTCATCATATAAGCCAGTGTCCTAATTGGTTAGGTCCTTGTGGAGTTCACCATTGTCCCTTTTCTAGGCTGACCAAACTAGTGTGCTGTCATCAAACTGCCCTTCATTACTCACTTTCTCTCACTATGTTCCTACAACTGATCCTCAGGGTAAAGAGTAAATAAATTGTATTAATTGCATCAAAGGCTGATATTTCCAAACCTGTCTACAGAATTAAGACAAATCTTCCATTAAAATGGATAACGCATCTGGATGAGATGAGTACTGTTATAATTTGTGGCCATGATATCTGTAATAGAGGTCCGGTTTTGCCAATGTACATCCTTCCTTGTATGGTAGTGAGATGTTTGCTGCCAGGATCACTTTTGGTTCCTTTTTTTAGGGAAGGGCTACACTGCAAGTGAATGGGGACTGATACACTTTAATCTAGCTAGCATGGGTAAGAACAGTAGTGGGCTTTAGTATAGGCTAGCATCCAAAGGATAAGCCCACCAGGGACCCTGGATAATACTCTTGTTCTTAGTCCATGCCAGACCATTTTACTACTGTTTTTTCCCATGCTAGCTAGATTGAAGCTAGCCCATATAGGCCAACTCATACTACAATCTCAGCTTCACTTGCAGTGTAGACATGCCCTCAGAATTAACTTCTTATTTGGCCATCTGCCCTTGAACATGCTAGCTTTTTGTTGTTATATGGCTTTGCTGAAACTCAGGGTACGTCTACACTGCACGATTATTTCGAATTAGCTTAAACCGATATTACAAAACAGATCTAATAAAATCGGTTTAGCGCGTCCACAGTGGACCCGAAATCGTTTTTTGCGTCCATGGGTCAAACTACCATGATTCAGAGCGGTGCACTGTGAGTACTGTTCCTCAGCTATGCCATAGTTCCCACTTCCGGGTTGAGACCTAGTGCCTGTATGGGCAGAAACACTGCCGCGTGGTGCCGGGTCAGCCTCACCCTCTACCTTTGTAGGAGCAGAAACCTTTGGCGCTTTTTCGTGCAGTGCAGAGCAAAGACCATGCACGCAATCTTTCCCTTTTTTTTTTTCACGTGGTGGTGGGGGAAATAAATAGGAGTCGTTTCCCTGAACCACGCAGACACTTGTTGAACCTACATCTGGGAGCTCAGCAAGAAGGCAAATAATTTTCAAGTAGACTGCTGTGGACTGTGGGATGGAGTCCTCAGTACCCCCTCCTCCCTTTGAGCTCATTTGGATCTTGCTTCCCGTCGTGTCACACAGCCGCTGTTATTTCCCTGAGTTCTTTATCAAATGCCTTGGCGTTTCGGTGTTCTGTACGGGCTGGTACAACAATTTGTTTCCCCCCATACCAAGTTGATCGCCAGTTTGATCCCGACGTCTATGCTAGGAGCTCTTTTTCGTATTTCATAAGCATCGCAGCCGTGGATGCAGAGCTCCACCGAGCACTGAAAATGTTAATTCAAAAGTCGCGGGGCTCTTTCCTGTTTACTGCCCGCTGCATCCGAGTTCGATTGCTGTTCAGAGCGGTCGATGCTGCACTCTGGATGCCCCGAGGCCATAACGTCGATTTCCATCCCATGACCCTACATCCATTATCACTAGCGATATTAGCGCTACTCCTCTCGTTTGGGAGGAGTTCCGAAATCGATTTAAGGAGCCGTTTAACTCGATATTAATGACGATGTCGTGTGAACGGATACAGCGTTAAATCAGTATATCGGCCATTAAACCGATTTAAAGTCGCAGTGTAGACCTGGCCTCAGCATTGGTTCTTACAACTCTCAAGTGAATGTCAATGAATCTTGGTTATTCCAGTGTAATGTCTAAGTAGTTTTACCACAGCTTTTTTTTAATTTGAAAGGCATTTAATAAAACTGGACATCAGCCTAGCTAACCAACATTTCTTTTCAAAGAAACCCAAATCCTAAAGTGTTCCCTCTAATTTTTCCCACCCAGGTTCAGAATGAATTTTGTTATGTGCACCAATATGATGTGCGTGTCACACATCACCTTCATATTGGCGCACATAACAAAATTCATGTGATGGTGGGAGGCTGAGAAGTTCGGAGTGTGGGAGGGGGCTCAGGGCTGGGGTAAAGGATTGGGTGTAGGGGGTGAGGGCTCCGGATGGGGGTGTGGGCTCTGGAGTGGGGTCAGGGATAAGGGGTTTGGGGTGCAGGAGGGTGCTCCAGGGCTATGGTGAGGAGCGAGGACTCCCCCCAACTCTCTCTCCCCGCAGCAGCACCTGGGCTGTTGGGAAGAGGTGCCTCTTCCCATTGTGGGAGCTCTGGAGGTGGAGCTGCAGCTGCAGGACAGGAGCTTCTCCCCCAGCCCCAGCAGATCCGGGCTGGGGGCGGGCCACCTCAGGGTCTGAGCCGCTCCAGCCGTGCCTGGGTGTGGGCCTGGCTGCTGCTAGTCTGGGCCGCTCTGGGGTTGGGCCAGGCCATCCCAACCATGCCTGGGCCCGATCCATCTGCGGCTGGGTCCAGGCCGCAGGCTGAATTGGGGCTGGGAGAGGGGCGCCCCTCTTCCGACTGCGGCAGGATGCTGCACAGCCACGTGACTTACAGGGAACTTAGTCTACAAACCTTTAAAAGGTGTTGTGCACCTACAGACTAAAACAGCTTTAACAGCTTTTTCCTTTAAGATGACTACACAGCACACATGATAATGCTCATGGCTTTTGAGTCACAGGCAACTGAAATTTTTACCCATTAGCAAAGCATATTTATATAGTGGTTAGTCTTGTGAACGTTACTTCAGTTTTGAAAAGTTTGTTATTTTGAGAGATACCCTTTGCTTACAAATAGTTAAGACTTGTGGAAATAGTCTTTCTCCCTGTGGGAGATGAAAGAGTGTCCACTATATGCCTTTACTGGTGGTATGCATATTCCAAACCTAATTTCACTTACATTTCAGTAAATAAGTATTAACTCCATTTTGTTTAATTTGGATCAACGGAACAGCAGTATGACTAAGTTAGTGCAGAATTAGGCACACCCATATTCAAGCTTTTTACTTTAGTTTTCCTCCTTGAGATTTACGTTCAACTTTAAAGCATTTGTTTTAAATAAATGATACACATGAAATCCTAATTTCTGGGGAACTTTAGAGCTCAGTATGGTTCCAATTATGACCAATATGCCAGATTCACACCTTATAAAATGCCTTTCAACTCCTTCAAGCAATTAGATTTGCTGTTGATTTCCAGAGTTGCAAAACTGGGCTAATGTTTGTTAAAATTTTTGTTTTTTGTGGCCATGAGAATTAAGTACTATTTATCTCTATTCCTGAAGACTTTAGAGTCTTAGATATGGAGTACACTGGATGCAATGTCTGGATCTTCATTGTTTCCAACAGTTTTAATCAGTTAGTTCCCTTTCCCACTTTGCTCACTGCTTAGTGGCTTTGCTTTTAACATTAAGACAATTCTTATTCTAGCAACCACAGAGTTAGGCTAACTATAGCCACGTCTACATTATAGTCTCCTTACAACAGCATGTAGAGTAGACACACCCCCTAGCACAGGGGATGGCAAACTTTTTAGCTTGAGGTTTTGTAAATTGTATAAAGGGCCGGTTAGGGGAGGGGGTCGTGGTCTGGCCCCCACTCCTATCTCCTCCCCCCAGGACTCCTGCCCCAGCCAAACCCCTGTTCCCTGACAGCCCCTTCCCCATCCACACAGCCCCATTCCCTGTTCCCTGACTGCCCTCCGGTCCCTGCTGCCCCATCCAACCCATCTTGTCATTCCTGATGGCCCCCTGGGGACCCCTGCCCCATCCAACCATCCCTTCTTCCTGTTCCCTGACTGCCCCCGGAACCCCTTCCCCTGACTGCCCCCTGCCACCCCATTCAACCCCCTCTCCTTCCTGACTGCCACCCAGGACCCCTGCCCCCATTCAATCCCGTTTCCCCCCTTTCCTCCATCCACACCCTCCTTGCTCCTTGTCCCCTAACTACCCCTTCCTG
>NC_133775.1:80767472-80804280 GCF_003597395.2 Chelonoidis abingdonii | reverse complement strand
CTCCCTGCCCCCTTACTGCGCTGCCTGGAGCACTGGTGGCTGGCAGTGCTACAGCCACGTCACCCGACTGGAGCCGGGCCACACTGCCACTGCTGCCACCATGCAGCACAGAGGCCGGGCTCTGCAGGGTGAGGCCAGGCTCTGCAGCTGCGCTGCCCCAGGAGCTCACAGTCCCACTGCCCAGAGCATTGGGTCGGTGGCGGAGCGAGTGAGCTGAGGCTGCAGGAGAAGGGGGACAGCAGGGGAGGGGCCGGGCGCTAGCCTACAAGGCCAGGAGCTCAGGGGGCAGGCAGGATGGTCCCGTGGGCCATAGTTTGTCCACTTCTGCCCTAGTATATGTATATACATGTAGATGGTGAGGCACTACTTAAGTGAGTTGAATAAGGATACAACTGAACCACAAGGATATGTACCCCACAGAGCTCTCTGCACATCAAGCAGAGCATCCCCATCTACACTGCTCTTTTTAGCCATGTAGTATCCTGCTGCTGGAGCCTTTCCCTGTTGCCTCCCCTACACCAGAGCCTTTCACTGTGGCATGTAGTTACAGATTTCCTACATGCCACCACCAGTGGTGTGCAATGAAGATGTACTTTATGGGTCAGTTCAAACTCTCAATGGGTGTACCAGGAAGAGTTCACTGAAGTTCCCCTCCTTATAATTAGAAACCTCAAGACAAACTTAACCATAAAAGCAGGAGTGTCTTGAAGAGAAGTCTTTCATAATTACTGCAAGTCTTTTTCCTTTTGTATGAAAATGTCTTACTTTTTAACAGGTCAGAGCCCAACACCTCATTCCCACTTACCCCAACAAGCTTTTGTAAAGAGTTCCTTCCTCTCTTTTGAAGAGCATAGTTTCTTCAGTTGGCTTCTCTCATTTTGGAAGCTCATCTGAGAAGAAGCTCCTCACTTCAGCTAACTGTTTCTGATTGAATATCCATGTTTGTGTGTACTTGAGAAGCAGATGAACTTAGAGTGCCAAGTTCTCCAAATGCAATTTCTTAGATTCAGACTTTGATTTGTTGGCTGAAACAAAGTGAATATGCATTTCTCCAAAAAAATAATTTCAGAAGTCTGCACCTAGTTTAAGTTGCCCTGAAAATTGTGTAATTTCTCAAGCTATATCAAAGCTAAGGAAAAATGCATTGTATTATTTATGAACCACCAGTTTGGTAATGTGAATGTGACTTTGAGCATTTCAGAACATGTTATTGCACAATAACTGTACACACTGTGACCCACTGCATAGGAATTATTTCAGGCCAGCCCTGGCATTGAACAAAGCAACAAAACTACGGCAGCTTACATTGTTACCTACAGTTTCCATTTCCATATTGAAGAATAGTGTGTGAGAAAAAAGCTAGTTTCTCTCATCAGTGCATTTACTGAGCATAAGTTCAAGCATGTTAGGATTTAAAGCTTGGTTTGTTTTCAAATAATAGCACAACTATGGTTAGGAGACTAAGCATTAAGGAAAGGAAAGCAAAAAGCCTCCTTATCATGCAGGATCTGCTCTAGGCACTCTGGTGATTATTTAAGGTTGTACCATAAGGGCTCATCCTTCCATTCTGTCAGGGCTGGGCCACAGGCAGCCTGCATGCACTGGTCAGCTACTAAATTGCAGTCATGAGAGATGTAGAGGGGGTGGGAGTGGGCCAGGTGAGAATGACAGGAAGTCAGGGTCAGACATCTAATTGCAGGTAAAGAGCAGGGTCGGGGGAGGACTGGCTCAGAATATCAGGAAGTCAGGTTACAGAGTGCAAGCAATAAGAAAAAGGACAAATCAGGGTCAGAAGGCAGCATCTAGGGTGTACAGCAAGGAGGGACTAGCACAGAGACAGACAGTCTGCACTGTTGCTCAGATAACTCCCTTTGATGGCTTCCTGATTTAAATACTAGCCTCAGCCAGGCTGTGGAGGCTGCCACTCAGGCTCTGCTAGGTGGTACTTCCTGGCAAGCCTGGCTTCATAGGGTCCTCTAGCAGAAAGGCAGCTTAACCTTCCAGGAGTGATGTGGAAGCATCCACGGCCTAGAATGGGGTGAACATACTATGCCCTAGGGGCTGGATCCGGCCCTTCAGATGTTTTAATCGGCCCTTGAGCTCCTGCTGGGGAGCAGGGTCCAGGGTTTGCCTTGCTCTGGTGATCCAGCCAGGGAGCACGGTCAGGGGTTTACCCCACTCTGCACGTTCTGTGGCTCTGCGCGGCTCCTGGAAACTGCAGCATGTCCTCCCTTCAGCTCCTACATGTAGGGGAAGCCAGGGGACTCTGCATACTGCCCCTGCAGCTCCCATTGGCTGGGAACCAAGGCCAGTGGGAGCTACAGGGACAGCGCCTGTGGATGGGGAAGCGCACAGAGCCACTTGGCCGTGCCTCCGTGTAAGAGCCAGAGGGAGGACATGCTGCTGCTTCCAGGAGCTGCTTGAGGTAAGCGCCACCTGGAATCTGCACCCCTCCCATGCCCCGAACCCTTTCCCCAGCCCTGAGCCCCCCCGCCCTCCGAACCCCTCAGTTCCAGCCCGGAGCACCCTCCTGCACCCCAAGTCCTTCATCCCTAGCACCATCCCAGAGCCTGCACCCCCAGCTGGAGCCCACATCCCCCTCCCCACACCCCTGCCCTAGCCTGGAGCCCCTTCCTGCACCCTGAACTCCTCATTTCTGGCCTCACTCCAGAGCCCGCAACCCCCGCCAGAGCCCTCACCCCCTCCTGCATCCCAACCCCAAATTTTGTGAGCATTCATGGCCTGCCATACAATTTCCATACCCCGATGTAGCCCTCAGGCCAAAAAGTTTGCTCACCCCTGGCCTAGAACCTCCCTGATTCTAGTTCTGCAGGTTCTTAGATTCCTTATGAACCCAGAAGTCATTTAAGTAAATGATAAGAGATTTTCTAGAAATTGCCTGTGCAGCTCTGCAATGAGGCATTAGCAGAAGGATACCCTAAAAGCTCCTCCTCACATTTGTACTTATGAATAGGAAAAAGTAATCTGTAGCAGTATCAAAATCAAGCCTGCACTTTGTGTCAGCATTTGAACCAAGGCAATAGTTAGTTTTCTCTTAATTAAACACACAGTTACCTCCACTCATTGGTGCTTTGTAATGGTAACTTATGGTGTAAAGGTTGAGGCCTCATTTGCCCAAAGAAATTGAATTCATTTAACTAGAAAGTGTTTATATATTAGACTGGTACAAACATGAAGTTTGCTTTACACCTTGCAATTTAGCTTGCATTGTTAGTTGTAGAAGAGTGTTTTGCACTCATTTAATGAGCTTGATTTGCATGAGTAATTTATGTGGTGGAAGTTGTGCTTAAACCAGGCCATTTGTGTCTTGCAGGTACACTCCTAGGTTGGGTCACTGGAGAACTAAACAGAGATACATTAGACTTGATACTTTACAGAGTTGTACAGGGTGTAGATATCTGTAATTATCCCAGGTAAGCAGAGAAAAGGGAAGTGTTAGCCACACAATGGTAGCATTGAACATTTTACATTTGTTCTAGGACAAATGACCATGGCCATAGTACTTATTCATTCCTGTACTAGATTCATTACTGCACAAGATGTTTAAGTGAAGGCAAAAGGCTTTATCACCCCTTTTACTCAGTTAAGTAACTAAAGATTTTCAGAGTCAAGGTGTAATTACTGTAGCTAGGGTAACCCAGGTAACAGTGATTGGCTCTGTATCATATTTATGCCAATATCCTCTATATTACCACAGCTGACTACAGAAGGAATGCATTAGACATTTTTTTAACTGTTACTGTTGTAAGTCATCCCTTTCAAAACTAATGGGCAGGGAACAGTAAGGGGAAAGTCTTTCAATCATTATAAAAAGCCAGCCTTAAAAAATCAGCAATATCTAATGGCTCTTGCAACTGTTCATTCCAGTGAAGCGAGTGTGGCATAGCAGACTATGTTTCTGAAGGATGAAAGTAATGCCAGGCAAACTTTCAAAGGGCAAAAGATTATCAGATCCCAATAAAGTTTTTGGGTGAAAGGTTCGCTATAGAATGTCTATGGATAGTAATTCCATTCTTTAATAAGAATATAACACTAGGGCTCTATTATCAACCACGTGACCAGGACAGTGATAGTGACGATGAAATGCTAACGGAGATTAGAAAGGTTATCAAAATAAAGAACTCGATAATAGTGGGGGATTTCAATTATTCCCATATTGACTGGTACATGTCACCTCAGGACACAATGCAGAGACAAAATTTCTTGATACTTTAAATGACTGCTTTTGGAGCAGCTGGTACAGGAACCCACAAGGGGGGAGGTAATTCTAGATTTAGTTCTGAGTGGAGCGCAGGATCTGGTCCAAAAGATAACTGTAACAGGACTGCTTGGAAGTAGTGGCCATAATATAACAACATTTAACATTCCTGTGGTGGGAAGAACACCTCAACAGCCCAACACTGTGGCATTTAATTTCAGAAAGGGGAACTATGCAAAAAATGAGGAGGTTAGTTAAACAGAAATTAAAAGATACAGTGACTAGAGTGAAATCCCTGCAAGCTGTATGGACACTTTTCAAAGACACCATAATAGAGGCCCAACTTAAATGTACACCCCAACTTAAAAAACACAGTAAAAGAACTAAAAAAGAGCCACAGTGGCTTAACAACTATGTAAAGGAAGCAGTGAGGGATAAAAAGGCATCTTTTAAATAATGGAAGTCAAATCCTAGTGAGGTAAATAGAAAAGAGCATAAACACTGCCAAATTAAGTGTAAAAATGTAGTAAGAAATGTCAAAATGGAGTTTGAAGAACAGCTAGCCAAAAACTCAAAAGGTAATAAAATGTTTTTTAAGTACATCAGAAGCAGGAAGCCTGCTAAACAACCAGTGGGGCCCCTGGATAATCGAGATACAAAAGGAACACTTAATGACGATAAAGTCATTGCGGACAAGCTAAATGAATTCTTTGCTTCAGTCTTCATGACTGAGGATGTTAGGGAGATTCCCAAACCTGAGCTGTCCTTTGTAGGTGACAAATCTGGGGAATTGTCACAGACTGAAGTGTCACTAGAGGAGGTTTTGGAATTTATTGATAAATTTAACAGTAACAAATCACCGGGACCAGTATGGCATTCACCCAAGAGTTCTGAAAGAACTCAAATGTGACATTGAGGAACTATTAACTATGGTTTGTAACCTGCCCTTTAAATCGGCTTTTGTACCCAACGACTGGAAGATAGCTAATGTAACGCTAGTATTTAAAAAGGGCTCTAGAAGTGATTCCAGCAATTACAGACCTGTAAGTCTAATGTCAGTACTGGGCAAATTAGTTGAAACTATAGTAAAGAATAAAATTATCAGACACATAGAAGAACATAACTTGTTAGGGAAAAGTCAACATGGTTTCTGTAAAGGGAAATCATGTCTTACTAATCTATTAGAGTTCTTTGTTGACCTCTTCAAACATGTGGACAAGGGGGATCCAGTGGACATAGTGTACTTAGATTTCCAGAAAGCCTTTGACAAGGTCCCTCACCAAAGGCTCTTACGTAAATTAAGTTGTCATGGGATAAGAGGGAAGATCCTTTCGTGGACTGAGAACTGGTTAAAAGAGAGGGGACAAAGGGTAGGAATAAATGGTACATTTTCAGAATGGAGAGGGGTAACTAGTGGTGTTCCGCAAGGGAACTAAGTAATGAGATTGCTTCAGGGAGGGTTAGGAAGATCCTGTGTAAGAAATACTTAGTGAAGATTGCAGGTGTTATTCCCACAGTAGGAGGGCATCATTTTGAGTCTTTGAACTGGGCCAGGAACACTATTCTCATGGCACTGAAAACAGTTCCATTACTTACTTCCTGCCAGGTTGTGGAAACTCCATGAACAACAAGAATGGAACTTCACAAGCTCTGCCTGAATTTAGGGGAACACCTAAGCAAAGGCACCAACTGACTGACTCGGAATGATCTAGTTATATAGTCCTGCCTTGAGTGCAAGGGCCTGGACTAGATGACCTATTGAGGTCCCTTCCAGTCTGACACTTCTATGATTCTATAAAACATTAAAATCAATATCAAAAGTAGTTGCATGTATATTCATTATGGATTACATACAAATTCAAAGTGAACAGTATATAGGATAAAATAATTTTATTTCCCCTGCTTGAGGATTGGAATGAAATTTCCCCTATTCTACCATTCATACCATTAAAGGAATTCTTTGCTTTTATAAACAGGATTGTTTCAATCCTGAACTACGTGAACCTTGCACTAGTATATAGTAGGGCAATCAAATGCAGGTTTTAAATTTCTCAAGCATTTAACTGCATTGAGATTCAACTAGTTAATGCTGAGGAATGTAACTTAAGGGCCAGCTTGATCCTATCATGACCCTGCAGTGTGTGCTGCAACCCTGTCATACAGGCAAGGTCTCTGCCCCAAGGAAAGTACAATTGAAAGAACAGTTAAAGTTCTGTGGCCTATTGGCCTCTGTGCTGTGAGTGTGCACTAAGGCCCAGGACTGTGGGGCCTTGATACACTATGCCCTGAAACCACACCGCACTCTGCAGGGTTGGAGTGCTGTTATCAACTCTGATGACTTGAATCAGTGAGAGTTAGTGGCTTCCTTAAAGCAATAGCTGCTGCATTCAAGAGATTGCCTGAGAATTTTATCCTTCAACTCTTCATGGTTTTGGTAAAAAGCTTTACAATTTGAAACAAGTGCAGCCTAAAACTGAAGCCAGCAGGCAAGAGAAGAGAACCTAGTTTGTTTATTTAAAAATCCTAAGATCTTCAAGTTGATCTCATGTGGATGCTTAGGATTTGCATTACTAATGGGGCTGAACGTAACAATTACTATCTGGTGTGATAGTGGCTTTTATGATGTGGAGACCTGTCTAGTAGAAACAACACTGAGTATCAGTCCCACTCATTTGTTGTAGAAAAGTCCATTGCTGTTGTTGCTTTTAACTTCATTCACACACACACACACCCCCATTCACACACACACACACACACACACACACACAGCTCCTTTTGATACTGGCGTGGCATTGCAGTCTTTGAGATTGTGCCAAGCAACTGCAAATCCATGCTTTTTCTTCTACAGAACTTCCCCTCTCAAGCAGTACAGTACAAGTGTCAACTCTGAAAGAAGTATTGCTAATGGCTACATTAAAATAATAGTGGTTAAGCAATGTTAGATATTGGAGGTGGAAAGAGTAGATTTTTCTCAATGTCTTCCTTTTTCTCTATGGAAAACTTTAATGTCACTAAAAAGTGATTATGGTATACTACATAACATCTGGCCTGGCACACAAGTAGTATTTCTTTAAATTTGTCTTTAGTATGGTTTTTATGAAAAGTCTGATAATATTCAAGATTAAACTAAATGCACGTGCATCTAACCTTTGATCATCAAATGAAATTCTACAGCCTGTCCAGATTTTTCATTTTTTTTAGAAAAATTTACTTGTAGATAGCTCTCCAGAAAGCAAATATATTCAAAGTTTGGGTTTGTCTTGTCCCACCATTGCAAAAGCTGCTTACATACCATTGATTTAAAGTTAATTTGAGCTTGTCAGATTTTCCTCCTCCATCAATACACTAAACATTTTTTTTTTTTGCAAGTGATAGACATATTCACCTTCAGGGACAACAGAGTAACTCTGCGGTATCTGCAAGTCTTTTTAGCCTGAAAGCCAGTTTGTTTCCAGATACGAAGGTGATATTAGTGAGGATAGAACCTCTGCCCCTGTGTACTCTTTTTGCACTCAGACTGGACAAAGGGAACAAGTCACCTGCTGGAGAGTCCCTAAGCTGGTGGCTACCATTCTCCATGCAGTGTAGGTTAAACATGCTCTATAACTAGGTTTGGCAGAATTAAAAATTATTTTTTTTTGTAATTTCAATGGATAATATCAATGTTTAAGCATTTTTATTGATTTAAATTTTCACAATTGCAGGAAATTATGGCAGGGCCAGACAATGGTGTGTGTGGGGGGGAGGGGAGTGGCGGGATGAAGCAATAATTGTTTAATGACAGTAGGTTGTGAAATGCAAAAAAAATTACAAAGCTTTATAACTGTGAAAACTCAGGTTGTCAACATCACACATCAAAATATATAAAGGAAATTTCCTTAGGTCAATGTCTAGTGATTTTTCAAGCTGACTTTTTCTTACTTTGCATATCTGCAAGTTCTAGTTATTGATGTAAATTTTTTTTTTTTTTGGTGTGAGTACAGTGAAATCAGTGTTCACTCACATTTACTGATCAAAAAGTCTAATTCTTCCAAACTTATGCGCAACAAATTCCCATAGTAATTCAAGGAGTTGGGTATAGCATTATTTTAAAATGAAGGCTTATACATGCTACAGTTACACCTGAACCAAAGCTATGCATGTGAACAACCCTGGTTTGGTAAATCTGGGTTTTACATACAAAACCAAGTTTCCTAGTGGACACTTAGCTGTATTAAGTTGAGTTTAACATTTGAAGAGTAGTTTTACCCTGTGTACCCTTTTTACTACTACAAGTTCACAAACTCAGACTGACTTGAAGCTGTACTATTATGTATTAGTCTGTAGGGTGGATGGAGGAAAAGAAAAGTGGTTTATTTTGTCCATCCATCAGCATTGCAGCCAGTGATGGTCTAGAGCTTATGAGCTTTCATGAGAGTCCTGGGCACTCCTCAAAGTTTCACAGGAGGTAGAGTAAAGTCTCAAGGATAATGGATGTAAAAAAGCAAGCAAGCAATGCTGGGGCTGTAAGAGGGAATGTGGGCAAATTCAGCGTTTTGGAGCATAAAAAAAGCAAACTGTGCAAGGAATAAATCTACAACAATCACCTCATTATTCTAGCTTCATATCTTGTTTTAGTTTAAGGCTTAATTATTGGCCCGCTTTATACTTGAGAGCCATTCTTAAATTACTAGAAAGTGCTTTCAAGTGTCCAGGGAGCCTGGTGTTTGTTTAAATTTACAGTCTTAATGTTTGGTTGACACTATTTGCAAACATACAACTTTGCCAGTTACCGACATCTTTCTGTTGGTTTCCAAAACGTTTTTCTTCCAAGTTGTGTTTATCTCTAATTTGAGACATCAAGGGAGGGCTTAGTTTTGGTTTCCATTCTTGCCAAAGCAAATGGTTTTGTGTAAAAGTTCTTTTCATCAGTGCTTCAGCATATTAACAGTTTGCTGTAATGTGTATAACTCTGTATCAGGGTTACAAAAACTTATGTGGAGAAAGGAATTGAATGCATATGTTGAAGGGGTAGAGACTGGAGGAAAACACTTTCTTTAAAGAAACCAATTCTGAGCAAAGTTTGAAGTAAGGGGATATCACAAGATGTAAGGATATGGATGAAATAATGAAAACTGGGTTCTACTGTGCCCTTAAAGCAAGACTAACTTATTTCAGAAAAGTTTCTGCATAAACAATTCTGCAAATTTAATTAGAGTTTGACTTTTGTAGAGTAGAGTAAACTAACCTGTTCAGTAATTTACATTCTAATCACTTAAATACACCTCAGAAGTTACACTAAAGAGATTCAGAAAGTCCTATGCACAGTTATAAATATGGCGGTCTCTTCTTATGAAATTTAAGATAAACATTAGTCAAAGTTAAATCGTTGTGTGCAATGCTTAGCTAGTTAAAAATGAGCTACTTTTACATGAGCTACTTTTAATCCAAAATTTGTTGAAGATCTTTTTAACTATTCTGCTGAAGATTATGTTACTTCTTCTGTCATACCCCTACTATAGTTCCCTGCATTCCAGATTGAAATCTGTTGGCAAATGAATGCCTAAAGCCTAAGTATTTATCATGACTTTGCTAAAGAACTCCCATAAAGCTCTAGAAAAAGTAATGATAAAAGATGATATACAATTATTAGCCAATAAAAGCTGAACTGTTAGGTGGAAATATGTTTAATCTTTACAACCTGCTTAAAGTTGTAATGGAAACCACAAGAAAAGAATAAGTGGATAAAAACATTATAAAAAGGAAAAAACAAACCATGAAAAGGCAAACATAATGGAATATGACATTTAGTTGGTTAAAAACTTGTTTTGAACCCATGTTAAAGTAGGTCAAAACTGTAATGACCTTTTGTGTGCTGGACATTTGGAGTATATTAGGGCATGATGAAAATCTAACTGTCTAGACAACTGGCTGCAAGGTAGATATATAATTGTGATTAGACTAACTGCAAAAATTGTAATATGGGATAAACATGGGGGAAGGCATCTATATGAATCCTAGAGTTGTAGTGTAACTTGGACCACTGTAGGCAGGCCGGCGTAGTATCCCAGATTTGGTAGGTTAGCCTTTTCTGTTTATGCTGTTTGATTTCAGATGTCTAGTCTGATTAATAAACCAAAATCCAGCTTGACCAGATGGCTTAAATCAATAAATAAGCAAAAACCCATTATTTACAAATCTAATATGGCATACAGGCAATAGATTTGTTAGTCCAGGTCAACATGTTGTTGGGGGGAAAAAGGTCTGTGACAAAGGGATGACAACTCTTATTGACTAGGATTGTACTGAAATACTTCAGCCTAGACAGTTTTATGAAGAATAGGATCTTCTGTTATGCAGCCATTGCTTTAAGATCATGTCCCTTGTGAAAATGTTCTGCACATTCAGGAACATACATCCTGTACCTGCTGGGTTATCTCACAATCATCATGTTCTTTCTTAAAGTAGCTGTGCTGTATCAGATATACATTCCCTTATCTTAATAGTGGTACTGTTTTATTCACAAAGAAGAGCTGAGATACTTAAGAAAATACCATGGAGAAAACCTGCACTTTGTCCATGTTATCGGTTTTCAGTAGTGGCATGGTGCATACTCACCATTAGATTGCCCCTTTTGTCAGTGAGTAATGTTCCTGGGAGAACCCCAGAGCTACAGAGGAGGCTACCCTGCCCCCATGGGTCTCTTCTATTCCCTTTTTCCCTTCTGGGACACCAGATTCAGGACTGCCTCTTTACCCTTTGTTCCAGGGGCCTAGCACAGGAGTTAGCACTACTCCTGTGGCTCAGCTCTCCAGCGACAGCCAGCCTCCAAACTGATGGACCTTCCCCTCTAGAAGAGTCCTGCTTCCTCTTCAGTTTCTCCCCTCACTGAGCTGTGTCAGCTTGCTTATAAGACTCAGTTGCCCAGTGGATCAACACCTAGCTCTGTCCCCTCTAGCCAGGAGGCAATCGCCCCACAGGTATGCAGCACATCTCATTGTTTTCCCCCTTCCCCCAGCAGATGAGGGGAAAACCCATCACAAATAGAAAACATTCTTTGAGGCCTTCAGTCCACTTCCTTTCACAAGAACAAAGGGTCTACCCCCAAAGTTTGATTATATGCCTTTTACTCCTGGGGGAATTCTGCAGAATTTTTTTTTAAATTCTGTGCACAATATTTTCAAATTCTGCAAGTTTTATTTGTTAAAATAACACAATATAATCACATCCAGTTTCAATTACTTTTGGTCATTTATTTCAAAATACCTGTCAACAAGTGTATCTGTAACAATACAGACAAAAAAGATTCAGAAAATGTTTTTTTGACAAATAGATTCCTTACTAGGCATATTAATACAGAATTCTGAGTAATAATTCATTTAAACTACAATACAGAACCATATTTCACACACACCCCAGAAGCACTGCAAAGGCTGAGGGGGAGTCAGGGGTAACAGGTGTTTTTAGAGGGTGGGGAGGGACTGTTAGGGAGCTTCCCCCATGCAGACCAGGGCTGACCCCTAGCCTCTCCCATTCAATCAGGCACATGTGTCCCTCCACCCCCACTTAGAAACCCACTCTCCCCATCCCTATGTGGCCCAGCATCCCCTCCCCTGTCTCCATGTGTCTCTGTGCCCCCACCCAGCCATCCTCTGTCCATATGTAGCTCTGCACCCTCTTCCCCATCACCATGTGGCCCTGCACCTCCACTCCCAATCATCCCCTGCCCCAGTCTGTCCTCCTCCACTAGCTCGTATGAGCCCGTTTGACCCCCCAAGCACTCCACACTGTCTCCCGATAGCCCCATCTCCTGACCTGGCCTACTGCAAAGGCAGCTCTCTCTTCCTTCCTTAGCTGGCTGGGAGCTGCTGCTGTGTTCTATCACCACATCACCCTCTGGTGGGCCAAAGGCAGAACTGCAGCAACTTTTCAGGAGAAGCTTTTTTCTGTGCAAAAAATTAAAAGCATATACAGCTAATTAATTATGCATATATAGTGGCACAGAATTCCCCCAGGAGTAGCCTTTACACTAGTTTCATTTCAGAACTACACACTTCAATGTCTTAGTTCCTGGAGCATGAATCTTAAAATTTCTAGCTCAGGGTTTTTTTTAAGCAAGACACTTACATTAAAATAATACACACACACAGGATATTAAACTGTCAGATAAACACCCAATGCTATTATTTGTTTGGTTCAGAAAGCATTTTTGTGGAAGGATGTTTTTATTGAAAGGAAACCAGAGTTACATTTAATGACTCAGTCAAGTGTGTTGATTAACTTATAAAGATTAATTTGTACAGCATGGCAATGACCTGTCTAGCCATGAAACTATAGTCTCCCTCTTTCTTCAGTGGTTAAATACTTAGTCACTGGGGCAAAATGAAAAAGAGAATGACTATAGTCCAGTGGTTAGGACACCCATCTGGTAGGTGGGAGACCCAGGGTCCAATCCCTTGTTCCAATCACTTTCATTTTTTAATTCCAAATGGAATAGATTCCACAGGTGAGAATGAGAGAGGCCCATATCAGGGTATCCCCTAGATCAATGCTTAGAGCGCTCTCCTGAGAGGTAGGACATCTCTGTTCAATCCTCTCTCCATCAAGAAGAGGGGGGAATTAAACCTGAGTCCCCCATACTGGAATCAAATGCTCTAGCTACTGGGATAAAAGCTATGAGGTAGGCACCAACTCCTCTTTCTCCTGCCACTTTTTGTGGAGTGAGACAGGTGCCTTGGGCATCTAAGGCTGATGACTCCAGAAGAGGGGTCCCCATTTATGGACTGTTAGCAGAGACACACCTCCCTGCAGCCTGGACTTAGGCAACTCTCTCCATGAGAGGAACAGGATTTAGGACAACCCTCCTGTCAGAATCTTTCATTGGCTAGCTTGGGCTCATCTTTGCCTAGTGTGCTGCCTTTTGTGGATCATATTCCAAGGCACCTTTCCCCACAGTCACTGCACACCTAACTCAATTTGTGGCTTGCAGTATTGTTCTCCTGTGATTTTTAGGTGCCTTGAAGT
Organism: Chelonoidis abingdonii; assembly: GCF_003597395.2. Lineage (NCBI taxonomy): Eukaryota > Metazoa > Chordata > Testudines > Testudinidae > Chelonoidis > Chelonoidis abingdonii. The sequence continues at coordinate 80,791,058 of NC_133775.1, read as the reverse complement.
TAAGCACCATAATGCTCAGCATTGCAATGCCTCAGGTCCTTCGTGGATCTGGGCTTAATAGCCCAACTTACTCTTATTTTGCAATGGGGTCCCATCACTAGCATCTGAACTGGTAGTCTTGTCACCTGATAGTTAGTTAAACCAGGAACAGCTGAAGCTGAACCAAACTCTTCTAGGGTAAGCCTTTTAACAGGTGCAATGGGACATGCTGGCACTTCAGGAGTAGGGCTGTGTTACAGGTAGCTTCTGAATGGTGTCACCCTTTGCTGCCTTTAGTAAGCACCACCACAAGCCAGCCACCCAAATACTTCTCCACACGGAATTTAAAAGAAAACACACACCAACCACAAAACAAGTCTTAGCAATTCACACTATGCATGGAGCAAACAAAAGTTAAGCTTTGCACTAAGTTCTGAAGTTATAAATTCACCCTCTCATAGCCTGACAAGCTAGTTCCACAGCCAAAACCACCTTCAATGAAACAACCATCCTCAGGTGTTTAAAGGTAGGTGCTGTCTGCTGGAGTGACTCAGCTCATGGCAAACATAAGGATAATGCCCCAGAAGAGGAGAGGAGCCAAATGCTATTCCCACCATGTGGTACAGCTTGAGTAACTCAAGTAGTTTTAGTTTATACAACCAAAATATCTGTAACCTTCTAGCTTGACACTGATCTCACAGCTTTTTAACCCTAGTGCAATGCCACTGACTTCACTTGAGCTGCTCATGACAAGCAGTGTAAAAGTAAAAATAGACCCTTCTCTGCCTATGCATCCTCTCTAATTGACACCAAGTGAACCACACCTGTTTAATAGCCCTTAGCTTTAATTAGCAGAGTATCACTGAGGGTCTTGTCATCTTGTGCCCTGAACTCAAAGTCTCATGGGAAATATAGTTTTTAACTGATTAGCTGATCTATTGCTAGCATTCTTGTTTATATAAGTGCTTTTACTAAGGAAATTCTGGTACTATGAAATGTCACCTGACCTGTTTGCAACATGTAGGTTACTGGGGTGGAGGAGTAATTGAATGGAGGAAAGGAATTACTAGATGGATCATTAAGTTTTTGTGAAGGAAGAACAGATTATAAAAATTTTACTATTAGTACAAAAGTACTAAAATTAATGACTCTCACTCAATTTAATGTGGCTGACAGTCTGCACAGGAAAAAAAAAGGAAAATGGTTACAAGCCAGGTGGATGGAAGCAGGGACATCTCAACAGTATGATTTATGCAGGAGAATGCAGTACCTTTGAGTTTCCATGCTTCACTTCCACAAGCTTTGGTACCTCTCTGGTAGCCCTATTGTTAGGACAAACCATTACTCTCCTGCCACACCCTGATTGGCAAGGGGTTTGCAAGGGTTTGTCATAATTGTGAATGATGGTCAGTAAGCTATTATCCTGCAAACACTAATTCATTGCAGTTTGTAAGCTAATCAGTGCAAAACCAGGGCTCTGTATATGAGTTGGTATTCATACAAAACTAAAAATGATGGAAATTATGAACAGTAATTGCCTGTCAAGCTGTACTGCTGTTTTACTTCAGACTGAACTGATCTTTTGTGACAATGATTTAAGTATACTCTTTCCTATTTTCTCATGTTTGAAAACTGTCTGTTTCTGTTACAGTGAAGCTCCAACTACTGGCTCCATTACCGAAATCACTAGGTTGTAAGAAGCAAAAAAAAAAAAGTCGTAAAATTTAAGCTTCCAGGATTTCACCAAGTCCTATCAAGCCCTTTCTTACAGAAGTAATGAATTAATCTACAATATTATTGAAATGTATGTGTGGGTATTAATAGTATATCAGTAGGCTTCTTTTATTAAGTCATACATTTATGTAGTTGGTTAATTACAGGAAGATAGATTATCTCTAGATAAAGAAAGTGCTGTGGCAGTAGAGGCTATTGTAACACAAAATTTCTAACAGAATATATCCATAAAAATGATTTTAGACCATTGAATGGGAAGTCCATCGACCAGATGTTCAGCTTGTGTAAAACAGTAAGGGTTCCACTGGAGTCAGGGGAGGCTGAATTTATAGCAGCCTCTTACATATATCAGAGTTTAGCATGTAAAACAACATTATAAAATCCACTGCCCTTGACTTGTATAGCTCGTGGAGTAAAGCTCTGTCACAAGTAACAGTATCACACTCACTCACTCATCATAATAAGGTTTTTAAATGTAATAATCTCAGTTGAATGTAATTCTTCAATCAACCTGCTGTACTAACATTGGGAAGGAGAAAATAACTTCTCAGAGAATTAAAGGAAAAAACAAAGTCATTATTTTTTTTCAGATGCCTAATGTGATAAACAAGTGCCATGTCTCCTCCTTATGAAGTCAGTTTGTTGGATTTGGCGCCAAGCACTCAAAGCAGCCTCGAACACTGTTCTGGTTTGCCCCTTGCTGCTCAAGGCTGCTATTGGACTTGTAGTAGAGCTGGGGAACAGCTGGAGGCTAGGCTGCTATAGCAACATTCTATGCATGGGACTTGGTTTGAAGAGGGTGTGCAGAGCAACTTGAGCTCCCAGGACAACACTGTGGCCAAAAGGGTTAATGCAATCCTTGATTAATAAGCAGAGGAATCTCAAGTAGTACAGAAAGGTTATTTTACCTCTATTTGACACTAGTGTGACCGCTGCTGGAATACTGTGTCCAGTTCTGGTGTCCACAATTCAAGGAGGATGTTGTTTAGAGCGGGTTCAGAAGCCATCCATGAGAATTAAAGGATTAGAAAACATGCCTTATAGTTAAGGCTGTGTTTTAGTCATGGATATTTTTAGTAAAAGTCACGGACAGGTCACAGGCAGTAAACAAAAATTCACAGCCTGTGACCTGTCCATGATTTTCACTATATATCCCAAACTAAAACTAGGGCCAGAGGGCCTACGGGTACCCTGTCAAGCCCTGAGCCCCCTCCCACACTCAAGCTGCTGCTCCTGCTAGCCCAGGGACTGTCCAGCTCGGGCAGCTCCTGAGCCAGAAGTCACAGTGGTCATAGAAAATCACGGAATCCATGACTTCCATGACCTCTGTGACAGACATGCAGCCTTACTTATAGATTCAAGGAGCTCAGTCTATTTAGCTGAATAAAGAAGGTGTGTGTATGTGGGGGGAGACGCATGATTATCTTTTACAAGTACCTACATGGGGAATAAATGTTTATTATTTAGCAGCAATACTGGGTTATACCAATGGTCAATCTAGGCCAGTATCCTGTGTGTTAACAGTGGCCAATTCTGGATGCTTCTGAAGGAGTGAACAGGGCAATTATTGAATGAGTCATCATCTGTCATCCAGTCTGAGCATCTGGCAGTCAGAGGCTTAGAGACACCCATAGCATGGGGTTGCAACCCTGATCATCTTGGCCAAAAGCCACTGATGAACTGATGCTCCATGAACTTATGTAACTCTTTTTTGAACCCCATTGTAGTTTTGGCATTGACAACATGCCCTGGGAATGAGTTACAACTTGACTAAGTGGGCTCTTCAATCAAGCAGAGAAAGGTATAGTGTGATCCAATTGCTGGAAGCTGAAGCTAGTCAAATTCAGACTGGAAATAAAGGCAAAAATTTTAACTGAGTAATTTTCCATTGGAACAGCTTACGAAGGGTTGTGATGGATTTTCCACTACTGAAAGTTTTGTGAAAAATATTTTATTAATGTTCATAAAGAAACAAATACAGAACGGTAAATGTCTTACAACTTGTATATGTTGCCAGATACCACACATTTGACAGGATGGCCAATAAAATTATGCGGTTATGCAACTTTACAACTTGTCAGAGCTCCAAGACCAGACAATACAAAATATGTAAGATTGTCAAAACATAACATATTAGCCTGATGATAAAGATCATAGTAAAGACATACACAAATAGGCCATAAAGAGAAGAGGGAACCAGGTAGCAAGGGAAGAGAAAAAGAGGAGAAGTCAGGCGGAATGAAGTCTTGCATTTTTGGGCTATCTCAGCATTCTTTATCCAAGTGTGCCACAAGACAAGGCCCAAATTTCTTTACGTAAAATATTCTCTTTTACTGCTAATTCTGGTTAGAATACCACTGACAATTTTTAAATCAAAGATTGGATGTTCTTCTAAAATATATTGTCTAGGAATTATTTTGGGGAAGTTATATGGCCTGTATTATACAGAAGAAGGTCAGACTAGATGGTCAAAATGGTCCCTTCAGACCTTGGAATCTATGACTCTTAACCATATAGGCAAGTGTAAGCTTCCAAGCTTTAATATAGAGGAAGGCAATGACTTGTTGTTAATGCTGATGATTATGTTCCTGACTTGCCCTGAAGCTGAATTTTATGTAAAAGGATGAGAGTTGTCTTAACAAAGGCTGGGCAGTAGGGATGATGGCTAACCCATGAGAGGAGTGACTAGCTACATACCTTCTAAGTAAGATGGATATGAATATTGAAGCAAAGCTGGCATTAAAATTCTTGTTGAGCTTGACATGAGTGCGGGTTGCAGCTCCCATGAAACCACTAACGTACTCACTTGATCATCTGCTGTTTGAAGTTTGAGCGAACCAAGAGCAGCCCTCGACCCATGTCTCTTCCCCTGGGGCACACCATCCAGGACAGGTGGAGGGTCCAGGTTCCCCACAGCAGCCAAGGCTCCCTGGGCAATTCTTACCACGGTCTGGCTCTGGCTCTGGTTCTGGCTTCCAGCCTGGCCAGGGGATGGGGCCCTAGGAGGAAAAGGAGCAGTGGGGGGGGGGGCCTTGAGGAGAACGGGAAGAATGGCTAACACCCATCTCAACACCCCTTCTCCCCCACCGGGAAGAGGTTGGCATCACTATCAGGGGCTGCGCTTTGCAGCCGGGGAGCTGATCTCCTTATCCTCTCTTCTGCCACAAAGCACAACCCCTGCTGCCACCACTCCGAGCCTGCCTGAGGCTATTACACCCATGTTAAAAAGTGGATTGGGATGGCCCCCAGGCTTCCTCTGGTTCTGGTGCCCCCAATATGCACCCAAGGGATTGAGCAGGGTTATACTTGTGAGGCTAATCCAAACGACTGCCTGTGCTGAGATGGCCACATGATGATTTTGAGCACATTAGCTTGAGCAGAACTAGCAATGTGTGCCTACTCAAACTTGGAATCATGCCTTTCAGCTGCTGTACAGATATACCCACAGTGGCAAAGGCAGTGCCTCTTACACTGGTGATAGTAACATCTTAATAAAGTAATATACTCAGCTACTAATTCAGGAATAATCACTGTCATGTTCTGAGAAGCATTGTTCCTAATGGCTTTTCATCTAGCAGTAAATATTTTTCAAATTAAAGTCAAGAAACAATAGAGTGTAGCTATTGTCCTAAGTTCAAGAGCCTTGTACTGGTTCTGAATGCTCCATATAAAATAAGACCTTTAATCTTTCTTTCAATCCATGGTCGGTAATGACTGGGCCCACATGGATTAACTTCTCTAATGACACTACCCAACTCACATCTATTACTATTAACCAAATATGCTTCTTAGCCTCCATTCAAATCAGCTGACTACCACAAACTCCAAATCTCTCATCCCCTATGAATTTTCTCCAAGCAGTACTTGTTTTTAAGCTGAACAATAAAAACACAAGTTATTTGTAGAGGGAAAGTGCTGAGAATAACCTCCTGAATATTTCATTTTATGCTTAGAAGAATCCTTCACAGTGGAAAGATAAGCTTCACCATTAACTTAAAGATTGTTTTTTCAGAAAGTTTTTTTAAATTGCAAGGTCTTATTAAAGAAGTCACTTCATGATATGAACTAATAATTCAATGCACATCTTGAGTTGATGAAGACATCCAATTGCTTGAAATAAGACATTTAAGACTTAAAGACTTAAAGTTGTCTCTATCTATATTGCTTGCTTGAGTTCTATCTTAGAAAACTAGTGATAAATAGTCAAAATAAAAACAAAGCAATTATGACATATAAATGTGAGGAACAAACCTTTTTCTAATGAGAAATGAAGAAATGAATTTTTAAGGAAAAGATCTAGTAAGGTCACGCTACACGTAAGGGACATGCAAGGATTTGTCTAAATGGATAAAGAATATAAAAAATAATTTACCTGGTTAATGAAGTCCTTGTATCTGCCACCTCTCAGATATCTTATTGATTCCCAGTAAAAGAACAGGAAGAAGATCCTGCTGGTTTAACTTTCCCTACTGAATAAGGGATTGGCAGGTAACCCAGTGACATCAGCAGGATTGTCACACAAATTATAATACCTTAAAGGGACAGGAAAATATTGAGATAGTTAAAGGGTATAATGTACAAATATGGGCCATACTAAAGTAAAAGGCAAAATAAAAACATAGGGCAAAATTCTGTATGGCCCTTATATGCACAATAGGAGATAATGGCAAAGGAGACTTTCCTCCCATGCATGGACCCTATAAGGGACTGGCACAATTGCAGTCTTGGGCCCATATCCGCAAAAAGAAAAATCAGTGGGAGTTAGACACGTAAATACCTTTGAGGATCTGGCTCTTGGTGTTTAGTGTGCAGTAGTGTAGAGAACAACTGTGCTGGTTGAGCTTGATGGTCATCCTTTCTGCAGGGTCAAAATTATTGTGAAGTTCATCTGTTCTCAAGGTTGTCTGGCTCCTAGATTAAGTTCATCATCTAGCACTCAGGTGAAGCCAAATTTCAACACGGAGCCTATGAAAGCCTCAAAGCTGGGCCCATACTAGTTGGTAATTTAGCATCACTTGTTATTGGCATAGCTCAAATCCTTCTATAGAAGTTAAGCATAGGGTGGGTCTAAGGCAAAGGACAAAGTAGGAGGTCCACATGTTACGGGACCATGGTGTCAGGCAGTGATCATATTAAGACTTGGATTACTTTAAATTTAATTGCAGAAGGCTGTTTTAGTGAAAGGCAGAAGATACAACTGGTCTGCTAGACTGTCAAAACATCTGGCCATCAGTTTGTTTTTTTTCTGTGAAAGTCAGATTAGTGACAGAAAGATAAGCTTCTTCCTTGCCCCCATTTTAATGAGAGCAGTGTAATTACAGAAGCAAGAATACTGCTTTTTACCAGGTCTGTGCCCTGAAACAAAGTTCATACAAATCAAAACACTCCTCTCCAATTGGCCTTTCCTTACTAAATGAGAGTTCTTGCAGTCACATGGGAGTTTATCACATTAAACACAATCAGTAAGGGAGCATAATCTCTGGAAACAAAAAGTATGTGTGCCAGAAATGTTAAGTTTTTCCTTTCAATAACTATGGGTGGTCTCTCAAAGAGACTGGTGTTAGCTGGCAAATAAAATTTTGTTCCATCTAAGAATGTAAGCTCTGCCTTGATCAGCCAGGAGGACTATTTTCTCTCTAGTTTTCCAGAAGTTCTCTTTGCCCCAGTAATTAGGGTGGAGGGAGGAGAAGAATCCAACATGAAAATTAAAGTAAAAATCCTTTAGCTTTGTCTGCTAAAGCACCAGCCATAGGGCAACATAAGGGTTATCTGCTGTGACAGCAACATCTCAATGAATTCAAGTGGAGTCTGAAATTAAGGCCAGCTTTCTCTTCTCAAATATAACTGGAATTGCTGTGGGACACTATGGCTAACATCAAAAAACTCTCATGAGTTAGAGGCTGGTAAACCTTGGATTTTTGTTTTTTGCCTGCCTGGGAATGATTTTCTACTCTAATTCCCTTCTCCATGAGTGCACATAGCGTGAAGGAGCAAACTGTAACAAAAACCAGATGACATAAGTATTTTGATTTTCAGTTTAGAATATTACAGATGAGCTGATCAGGTAATATAGGTTAACTATATGTCCCTAGTCCTTCAGCTACTAAACTGCACAATATTGACTGTTATTTTCAGTTGCTATGAAGTGCTAGTAGAGGTCATTGTTTGTCAAAGGGAAGATTATGACTTTATAGTTGGATGACTAATGTGTTTCAATTATTGGCAGACATTCAGAAAACTGAAGGAAGTTGATAAGCATTCAGTAGACTTCTCCTTCCAGATGGTGCTATGACTTAGAGTTTGTCCTAGAAACTGTAGTGTTTATGTAATTAATGAGCTCTTTAAACATCTCCTATTTTTAAGAGCTTAAAAATACACTTCATTGCATGACTTGTATGTCTGAAGATCTGGTTCCTCATATACAATCTTCACTGCATGCTGTGACCACCACCTTAAGATTCCTATTCTAGGTCATGAGGAGCACATTAAAACACAATGCAAAGAAAAGTCAAGCACAGAGATAATTATGCATCTTGATGGATCAAATGTTAATTATTTCTAATTGTTAGCACAGATAAACCTATAGTAAAGTAAGCCTCTTCTGGCTGGGAGAAACTGCAGGAGATCAAATTGCTATTAATGGTGGAGCTTCAGAGAAGCAGCAATACCTAAGATGCCTAAAATACTATGTTAGGTATATGTGCATGTTGCTTCACATGAGAGGATGCATTGTTGGTCTCAGGGAACAATTAACAGTCACCTTTTACCCTCTGTAATTTGCACAAATTTAACACTTAGGGGAATATCCCAGCGCCAATGACAGGTGGGACTTGCACCAGATCTTCACTAGAATAGGTCTGCCAATACAGCTAGAATAGGAAATCCTTCTGGTGTAGGAATAGTTATACAAGCATAACTGCATTTGCGGGTAAATTCATACTGGTTTCTCAGTCAAAACAAATTAGAGGCCAAAGAACTTGTATACTGGTGTAACTGTGCATATGCTACTGCTTTTGCTGGTACAGAAATGTTGTAAATAACGCCAATAAATAAATTGCACGCCTAACTGACATTACTATACTGGCAAGAGTTTTTAATGTAGATCTTGTTTAAAGAATACATGGGTTGTGGGGGGTTACTCAACTGCCGCCAGATGAAATGGACCATACCACCTCAGAACAAAAACACCCTGCTATTTAACTCTGCTTCAGATTAATTGTTTAGGAATTTAAAATCAACTTGGGTCACAGACATCAGTAAGGTTGAGTTCACAGAAACGCTTGAAGGCAGCCTGCAGTCCCAGTGGACAATGATCAGCCAGGCCATGAGGCAGACTGACATCACCTTTGGAGCCAGCCTCCAGCTGCTACTCAGGCAAGGAGATTGAGACAATATTCAGATAAACTGATCTTTGACTTAGAGTGAACCTTCAAATACCTAACCCCAAGTAAAGTTTGGATTTCTGGTTCACTTAAGGAAGGGGAAGGGGATTATTTTAAGGAGTGTTTTGAAAGATTAAAACCTGAATTTATGACAAGAGACCTTGAAGATGCCTGACAAACAGTAGGTAGGTCAGTCTGTCTGTCTCTCTTCACTCCACCACAGAATGTGTAATGAATTTACTTAAAGACCACTGTTTCACAAGTGCTTTAACACTGTTTGATTTTAAGAGGCTACAATATATAGCGTGTCCATCTACTTCCTACAACCCATCCCTTTCACATGAATTATAAAAAAAAAGTTGGTTTAAAGAAAAAAATACTTTCATACAACAAATGACCTCATGAAATGAAGTATTTCTAACACAAACAATGCAACAGAACAGATTACATGAGAAAGAATTTCCCAAATGAGATGTTTAACAGGACAAGGCCCTACACTTGTAGGTCGAAACAAAGTATTTTCCAACTAGAAGTTCAGCAGTTGCATTTGAAAAAACAACTCGTGAACATTTGTTACTAGCTCAGTATAATATATAGAGCACTGTACAAAACAAAAGATACTGTTCCTGCACATAGGTTTTGCCTAACAGTACAGACTGTACAAGAAAGTATTTGAAATCTCTTGTGCTGGAAATACAGTTAAGAATATGGAATACTTTTTCATCCAGCTGCATTTAAAATGGGCACACCAAAAAAAAAAAAAAAAGAAAAAGATTTAAAATGGATCTCCCTGAGTTGAAATTTTTTTGCCAACATAAGTAAATCTGCATAGTTGAGTCTCAGCATCTCCATGCAGCCAGGGTTTTGTACTATAGATGACATAGCCCTGTAATTACACTTGTGAAAATGACACTAATATTGAACTTATCTGTTGACAGAAATGTAAGCCAAGCCTCTCAAATTAAAAAAAGCTACTCTGGTGTTTATTCTTCAGTTTCTCCAGTGCAGCTTGCCAAACTATTAGTTCCCAAAGGGATGGCATCATAGTTGGGTGTAGTCTAGATTTTCAAAGGTTTTTCAAGAGAATTAACATAGCACACAACAATACTAGATGAATGTGTATGGAAAAATATATCTGTTTAAGTCCACGTTGTCATTGAGGATCATGTACCTGGTATGGTCAATGTATATTTTATGGGGAGATGCCCCTTAAAAGTTCTAATCAATATTGAGTTCTCTACCAGAACCAGAGTTTTTACTGGTTTTACAACTTCCGTTATTTGAATAGTACCATTTACCCTTCTAAAATTAGCTTGAATTTCTGTAGGTGAGAAAACTTTAGAGTCTATACAGCAATAAAAGGAACAAAATGCAAGCTCACAAAGGAGAATTGCCAACCCCCAGAGACTATTTTTCAGGGTATGGATAACTTACTAAGGTAAACTTAACAAGTTTTAATAAGAAATTTTATTTTAAAGCTCCTGGAACTTGCAAAGAGTCAAAGAAATCCTTTTCAGTGAGGTGAAGACCTACAGCAGAGAAACTATTTCTCATAAAAAGTCCTCTGAGCCAGAACACCACAATAGTAACTAAGCTACTAGCTGTAAAATTACAGTCTGAATGCTTGTAAATTAAAATATGTTAACATCAATTTAGACAAAGCATGGAGTTTACCAGTCCATAAATGCTGAGATTCAATGGCATTTGAACTCATTGTTAACACTGAACAGAACTCGTAATCATTCTACACTGAAGTTTTTAAGGAGCTTTAAAAGAGCTGGCTGAGAAGCTTGCAAATTTTCAATATGTCTGAACACCAGGGAAGTTTTGAGATGACTGGAAGAAAACTAATGTGCTAATATTTAAACAGGAGGACCTGGGCAATTACATGCCTGTCAGTCTGACATCAGTCCTGGCCATGATAATGGAGTGGCTGATATGGAACTTGATTAATAAAGAATTAAAGGAGGATAATATAATTAATGCCAGTCAACATGGGTTAATGGAAAATAGATCTTGTCAAACAATGTTTTTGATGAAATTACAGGCTTGGTTGATAAAGGTAATAGTGCTGATGCAATATACCAGACGTCTGTAAGGCATTTGATTTGGTACCACATAACACTGACTAAAAATTAGGAAAATTTCAAATTAACATGGCACACATTACATGAATTTAAAACTGGCTAACTGATAGGTCTCAAAATGTAGTTGTAAATGGGAAATGATCAAAGGAGTGTATTTCTAGTGGGATCCCACAGGTATCAATTCTTTGCCCTATGCAATTTAACATTTTTATTAGTTACCTGGAAGGAAGCAAAGTCATCGCTCACAAAGTTTGCAGATGACACTGAAACTGAGGGAAGAAGGGGAGCAGTAAATAATGAAGAGGAAGTATATATCCAAGAACAAAGAACATAGGCCTTACAGGATGGGGGACTCCCCTGGGAAACTGACTCAAATAGATTTAGGGGTCATGGTGGAATCAGCTGAATATAAACTCCCAATGCGATGCTGTGGCAAAAGGGCTAAACAGAGAAATCTCGAATTAGGAGCATGTAGGTTATTCTACCTTTTTATCTTGTACTGGTGTGACTGCTTCTGGAATACTGTGTCCAGTTCTGGTGCCCACAATTCATGAAGGATGTTGATACATTGGAGAGGGTTTGGAGAAGAGCCATGATAATGATTTAAGGGTTAGAAAACCTGCCTTAGAGAGAGAGGCTCAAGGAGCTCAATCTGTTTAGCTCAAAGAGAAGGTGAAGGGGTGACTTGATTACAGTCTATTAGTACCTACACGGGGGACAGATTTTTTTAATATGGTCTTCAATCTAGTAGAGAAAAGTATAACATGATCCAATTGCTGGAAGCTGATCTGGAAAAATGCATACAGGAAATAAAGCAAAATTTTAATGATGAGAGAAATTAGCTATTTGAACAATTTAACAAGGGTTGTGGTGGATCTGCTCTAGGAATTATTTTGGAAGCTCTATGGCCAGTGTTATACAGGAGGTCAGATTAGATGATCACAATGGTCTCTTCTGGCCTTCGAATTTATGAAATCAATAGATGCGAAAGTCAACTTTAAGCTATTGAACTAGAATGTAAATGTACACTAAAGATGCATCATCTTCCACCAAGCATTGATTATGTGCATTAGAACTGGATTGATCATTTCCAAAACAAATAATTGTGTGATTCACAAACCATCATTTACTTCAAACCAAACAAGTAGGTATAGGTGAGATCTTTGAATTAGTAAGAATATGTTTTTAAAGAGTCTTTTTCATTTTAATGAGAATTATTTAAAAAAAAATCAAAATTGGTATTTGTCACTAAAAGGTTATGGCTAGAATAAAACCAGCCAATCATGTGTCCTTAATTATCAAGAGGATTTTTTTTAAAAAGTGTGAAGTACACTATACGTGTATCAGATTTTATTACTCTATTCTCAAGTTGTAATTGGAGACAAGAGTTGATCATCTGAAACATTAAAAATAGCCCGTATGTTTACAGAGAAGGATGAAGAAGCAAGCAAATGCCAAGTTCCTTTTTTCTAAGCAATTCTGGAGTCCGCAAACTCAACCCATTGTCCATGTGAACAGCAGATGTGAAACAGGGAGTTAATGGTAACCAAAGAGTGAAGAGGTAAAGGACTCATTGGATCCTAGCTCCCAACAAAAAGTAGACACTAGATAGAGACAGGAAACCCTGCAGTAAATTTGGTTCCACCTTTCTTTAATATATATTAATTTTTTTTTACTAGTTATGTTAAACTTCTCCTTGGTTGTTCCATTTACATTCCAAGGGGCATATTGCCTCTTTGAAATACATGTTCTTGAAGCTAATGAGTATGATTATTAGACTCTGCTAGTGGAAGTATTAGAGTAATCAGCACAAGCAGGTGTGTGGATAATAGGCCCATCAGCCCAAGTTCTTATTGCTGACCTCCGACCCTTTAACCTAGTACCATGTGAAACATGCTTAACACTAACCTCTTGATATTAGCCCTTAAAAGTCTCTGGATCCACCTAGGAAGAGAAATACTGCCATGATGAGAGAAATCGTGAACAGTGTATCAGTGCAGAAAGGAACAGGAATTTCTCTGCTAAACAGTTAAAATTTTAAGGTGCTGCAGTAAAAAGGTGAGTAAATAAGCCCCACTCTCTTCTAATCATATTGGGTCCAAAGACAATAAAACTCTTGCTCTGGAAGTACAGGAAACTAAAGTCCAATAAACCTATTTTAAAATGGTTTAGAAGCCTATAAATTTCCCAGTCCACACCACAAAAAATATGGGGTTTACAGCAATGGTGGAAGGACTAGCACAAGCAGACAGCTGTGGGAGGTTAATTTACCCTCCTTCCTAGAACAGATTAAGTTTCAACTGGAAGTTTAAAGTTCCCACTCAGCCTGAAAGACATTATCTAGTGATAACTTCCTGTTTCCTTGAAGGGAGTCTAGAAAGGCAAGACAAAGTTTCAGCCAGACAGGAATATAGCTTGGCTGGAATACAGTAACTTGAGTGCTGTTTCCTCTGTAAAACATTACTTGTAGATTTACAAAGTTAACCTAAAACATGCCACAGTCATTATATAAATACTACCCTCACCTTCCTCTCATATATCCTCAATATCACACTTGCAAAAGTCAAAGGGCAGGACAGAAAAGGAGGGGAGCTTGACAGGCTTGTAGGATATGTCGGGGAAAATTCTTGTAAGCATCGTTTCCTCCTCTACCTTCATATATACAGCTACCAGTTGTATGAAGTTTGATACTCAGAAGAGAACTAACTTTGCATGATTTCATGCCCTTTTGAGAATGAACAAAGTTCACAGTCTGGTACTAACGTAGCATACCTGCTTCCATGTTCCTGTGGCACAATGGAAAGCTGGACGGTGAGAATACACACCTCTGACTGAGATCTGTGTAGTTAGGGCTTGAACTTAAACATGGACTCCCAACCTCTACCTTTTTCAAATACCCACAATCCCCATGCTGTTACCTTGCTTGCCTGCCCTGTGGTGGGGAGGCAGCAGACATGTCAAAACCCACAGGAGAGGTGGGTATCATTTTTCATTTCTTTGTGTAAGAGAGGAACACCACCATTTCAGGGACCACACAGTGCAGTGTTACAAACAGGTGTAACTGTTGCTTTCATATTATTTTGAATCTCTGCATTTGGCCTGTCTGTTGAAGCTAGGCACTGTTGACACTGATGCAATGCCCTTTTGTGCACATAGCTGATCAAGTTATGGCTTTTGAAGCTCGAATCTGGCACTTAGCTTGCACCCTGGAAAACTGAAATAAGCAAACCATGAAGAGCCATCAGTTGAATTGACTGATTTACTTATATTTTGCATTTTGTCTTCTCCATTAACCTAACAGCCATAGTCCTGTTAATTCTGAGCCTTGTAGTACTTCATGTGGAAGGAATACTGTTCCCAAGGCTTTTTATGCCTGTGCAACTTGCTTGCCTCTTTTGAATGCAATCTGATCATTCTTCCCTACAGTGAGAAATAGGATCTTCCCACCATTCAGCTTAGCACTGTAGGACTCCACCAATGAAGGGAGTGATAACAGACATACCCCTGACATTACTGCCATGGACATCTAGGTGGAGCAGGAATACAAGATAGTGGTAACATGAGATGGACAACTTTTGCATCCTCTTTTGTTCACACTGGAGCTAACCTGGGGTAAGGCCATATGTTGAGAGATTGCTTGAAAACACCTCAGTGTAGGTCCAGAAATGTCAAATTTGAAGGCATCAACTATTGGAGTCAGACCACCTCAATATTAAAGCAGCTATAATGAAAAACAGGCTGCAATAGGATACAAGTAGGTTTCTTAATATAGAGTGGGTGAACTTCCTATACAGTCTGCTCATGATAGATGTTTAGATATGACCATATCTGATCATCTAGAACTGTTGCCTTTGTTTCCTCTGCTTTTTGGTGCCAAAAAAGGGTCAGGCAATGAGTCAAGAGGCCCTGCGTCTTTTCAAATGCCAAGATGAATAAACATTCTCTCTGTATACATAGAAAAACTAGTGCAGATGGCTCCTAAAACTAGTAGTGACTAGGAAATAGTTTTGAAAAGTGTCTCAAAAAAGAGAAGATTTCTATCCACTGCATTTCAACATTACCCAGGGACCGCATAAAGGCCTCACAAAGATAAAGCCCAATGCACAGGGTACTTGGAGTAATATGGCTTTAGGCCTACTAGATTGAGGAAGAGTCTAGAATGTGAAAAATGTATGTATTAATCACACAGCATATTAGGTATGCGCGAAGGCTCATCAGAGCCTGGCTTGGAAGCTAACACACAAACATCTTTTTAACTGCTAAACCTAAATGTACGTTTTCTAATCTAGTCTAGCAGTAGGATGCCCAGCTGCATAAAAGTTAAGCGTTCTCCTGCAGGGAATTAATTGTAGTAAGCTCATATACACCTGTGCACTACTAAATCTTTACTTAGACATGAGGCAGAAGCTAGGTGCTTCAAGCTTTTTTTCTGTTTAAGGTTGTGACCCTCAGAGCAGGCAGCTTGCCGCTTACCTAATTAGTGGTTTGAGTCACCAGGGTTGTTAGTGCCGCAGAGTGTGGCCACTGCTGCTGGTTTCAGGAGCTTGTGTGCACTCTGTACCAGCAGGTGTAGCTTTCTGTTTATCAGACCTCAGTGTTATTTATAAAGACAGACCACGGGCTGGGTTCAGTGGCAAAGGTGCTTGGTGAGGTTTATTGTTAATAAAACAGATCTAGCACCCTGTCCAACAGGTTACAGGGACACTAAGACATATGTCTGTGACAAGGTAAAGGCTTAGTTAACATACCAGGATGAGCAGCAAAGAGTCCTGTGGCATCTTATAGACTAACAGACATTTTGGAGCATGAGCTTTCGTGGGTGAATACCCACTTCGTCGGATGATACTTGATACCAGGATGACAAATGAAAGTTGCCCTGTTTATAACTTTTTTAAAATACAGACAAGTCATATATTACCCTCCACACGTTAGTTACCATCCTTATAGCTTGTCCCTGCTAGTTTTAACAAAATCTATATATTTTTACAAAAATTCAGTGTGTTCTTATACCATCTCAATAATGTGTTTATGTAGTTACTTAAAATAAAGTTATTTTTTGTACCCTCCTCTCTGGTCAAAAATGTACTTATTTGGTTAGCTAATATCTTATATGACGCTATTTCGCCCAGGCCTACTTTAATTTATACTTTTAATTATGCCTAAAGCTTCAGCAAGGCCTACAACTTAATAAAGTGAAATCTATAGAATAGGAGGAAACCAACTCATAAGGCTGGAGGAAACTGGATAAGATGTTTCAAGACACTAATGATAGGAGTCAAAGAGCGTAAGCTAAGTTCCCTCTACGCCACACAGCAGCCTATTAAGCACCACACAGGCGCTCAGGGCTGAGGTGGGGAAAGGTGCCCCTCCCTGAGCCACAGCCCAACCCCAGCCCGGCCCTGCCACGGCTGGGGGAGAGGCACCTATCCTGCAGCCTCAGCACCAGAGCTGCTGCGGAGGGGAGAGGCACCTTTCCCCTCTAACCCAGGTGCTGCTGCAGGGAAAAAGCACTGGGGGGAGCCCTCTCTCACTGTCGTAGCCCCAGGGCAGCCTGTACCTCAAACCCCTTATCCCCAGCCTCACCTCAGAGCCCACAGCCTCAGCTGGAGACCTCACCCCCAAACCTCTGCCCCAGCCCTGAGCCCCCTCCTGCATCCTGAACTCCTCATCCCCAGCTGGAGTCTTCACCCTCTGTACCCCAAACCTCTGTCCCAGCCCTGAACCCCTCATCCCTGGCCCCACCCTGGAGCCTGCACCCCAACCGGAGCCCTCACACCCCCACCCCACCCTGTAATCCTCTCTCCGAGCCCTGAGCCCCTCCTTCCCGGACCCACCCCAGAGCCCATACTCCCAGCCAGAGTCCTCACCTTCCCACGCTCAAACCCCCCCAGCCACACCCCCGCCACATGAATTTTGTTATGTGCACCAATATGGAGGTGATCTGTCACCCATCACCTTCATATTGGTGCATATAACAAAAGTCTTTCTGCACATGGATGGGAAAAGTTAGAGGGAACATTGAGCATAAGTACCATTGATTTATTTTTCCCCAAAATAACCTGAGCTGTTAAGTCTTGAGTGGTTTTAAAAATTCCACCCTTAAGTACCAATTTTAAAAAGGCTAGGAAAGAAACAGTAAATGCTACTATGCAAGAATTGGTGATACCAAACAGACTCTGATTTGAGCTTTCATAGATTGGATTAATGTGCTACTGGTTTAATTGTATCTGTGACAGTCATGGCAATTTTCTGCTGTGATCTTGACAAACCTTGTTGAATTAAGTATTTTAGGCATTCATTTTATTAAAAATGCAAGTGTTTATGTATGATTGTGCAATTGTATACAACTTCTTTAGGAGGAGGACAGGATTAATGCAATCTCTGACACTCACAATACTCCCCAAAAGACTATGATATTCAATGCAGCAGACCAGGATGATCTTTTGGAAGCATACATGTGAAGTGGAATTCCTAGGAACACTTGGGAAGAGTGAATTGCAAACTTCCACCTAAGAACTCAGCCCCTGATGCTTTCCTGAGAGGAAGCTGGGGAGACCATTTGTCCAGGTGATTACCTATTCTATCACTTTGATTACCCAAACTCAAAGGAGTGGCTCTCAGTTAGGAGAGGGGTTAGTTCTCAATGAAACCTGTTATGAACAGGTAACCACAGGAAAAAACCCATGCTGGATTTGAAGGAGTAATCACAAACTAAAGAGCTTGTTGGAGGGAGGAGGTGATCTCTGGTAAGCCTATTAGCTTGCATGTAGGTTCTTTTATTGTTTAATACATTTTCTCAGTAATGCTTGCACCTTAAGAATAAAAAGTACTTGCTCAGAAAGAACTGTGTGGTAACTTATAACTGTTGGCAATTACGCTGTCTACTATCTAAGGAGAGAAGAGAAGCAGGCCTGCTTTGACAGTTTGTCTTTTGGGAAATAACAGTGCATAGAGAGAATTGTTCAGCCACTCAAAAGGAAGAGAAACAGGGATCCACCCAAGAGTGGTGACGGCTGACGAGCCTGGAGCCCAGAGTCCATGTCCTTGTTGGATCATAGATGGGGAATACAGGTGGAGCTGCCTGAACTGTGACAGTATCCACTGGTAGCTGTGACATCCAACACTGCAATATATTTTGTCCATACTTAAAATCTTGCTAAATACCTAGGCAGCACATCTATCCTCTTTGCACTTATGACTTCACCAAACATTAAGCAACATGGATCATTGTCTGGCTTGGAGGCCTAGATGGCCAGAGAGTGACTTGTTCAGACCAGATGAGTGATGAGATGCTGACTCACTCCCCACCACAAGGTGATTGAAAGAGAGGGGAAACTATTTAGGTCCATGCCCATGCAGGAAAAGCCCTCTTTTACCTGGACCAGGCTGAGCTGCACTGACCCTCCCACTATGGACATAGCTAGATACCAGGTTTTGTCATGATCTGGTGTAGGCAATACACTAATCACTTCTTTCTCAGGGCCTGGGAAGGAATTTTCTCCCTCCCTGCTAGACTGAACAAGGTGAGGTGGGAGATTTTTAGCCTTCTCACAGCAGG
The DNA here is from genome assembly GCF_003597395.2 of Chelonoidis abingdonii. Lineage (NCBI taxonomy): Eukaryota > Metazoa > Chordata > Testudines > Testudinidae > Chelonoidis > Chelonoidis abingdonii. The sequence goes on along the minus strand of NC_133775.1, from coordinate 80,772,318 downwards.
TCTGGGGGACTTAGTTAGGGGGTAGATGTAAAACGGGTTAAGCTGTGATGTCATAACTCATTATGTAAGATGGGGCAGATATCCAGTGCAAGTACTCCGTAGGGAAGGAATACTGTGATTAGATAAAATTGATTGGGAGAGGATTTAAAGGAAATATTCTTTAAAAGAGCAGAAATGGGGTTTTGGGGCTCCTATGATGGTAGGGCAGGGGGCCCTCTTCCTTTTATAGTCTCCTTAATCCTCATTTGAAGTGGGATGGCAAAGTCCCAGCAACAGGTTGGCTGGGGACCAGGATGGGAAAAGGGGAAGGGCTTACAGTAGCCCCTCCCGACTCCCAACATAAGTTATGGAATTACCTGCACTGTACTCTTATCTTCTGGGTACACGCTGACATTCTGGAATAAAGCTGTGGCCAAATTAATCAATATCCACTATCTCCTGTCCTTCTTCCATCTTAGCTGAACAACTGCTCTTGGTTCACAGTCACCTGCAAACTTGAAGCTAAGGAACAGAGATTTCAGCACCAAACCAGAGTATAGGCAATATCTTAATGGCCAGACCCTTCCAATTCCATACATAACAATTCACCTTGGTTCACTGTTTGTTGATATCAATTGACATGACAACTCATACCAACCTAATGTTTAGTTTTGAGCGCAACTAAATAAAATCTGTAGCTTTGGCTGTACATTGTGATGCAATCCATGTGCTTTGTTAATGTAAAACAGATAATCTTACCAGCATATTAGTCAATTTGGCCCCTAATCGATAAGCATAAGGGAAACTTGCCAAAGTAGCAAAACACTCCTTTGGCAACTTTAAATCATCTAGCATTTACCTTAAGAAGTATCTTGTGTGTGAGCCTGATCCTTAAAGAAGGAAATTCTCCTCTACCACTAAAGCAATACCAGCAACTTGCAAGATTAAGCCTTTCAGTGTAACTGGCTGGCCTGAGGCAGAAGCCATAAATGCAAGTCCAAAGTTATGTAATATTGTTCTAGTTTACTGAAGAAACTAATACTGGCAAAATGTGTTATTTCCAGGATTAAACTAAATTGATAAGCCCCACCAAAGCTGTACACCAAGAATGCAAATGGTCAGTAGTTGGAAATAGAAACACTTCTGAAGAAACTGAGTTAGACAGGTTTGATTTCAACATAGAAAAGGGAAAATGCAGGCTGAAGACCAGGAGAATGATTCTGTCAGTAAGATCTATTAAACTGTGGACTAGTCATCTAAGGAAAGTGACATCAGCCACATGAGACAGTACGAGAAACTAGGAAATACCATAACGAACCATCTTATACCAGTAAGGAGACAATACATCTCTAACTTTCATGGTTCCATGAAATATTTGAACAGGATAAATTAGAAGCAAAATCCAACTCTGGCAGTAGACATCCTATAATTAAACAACTAATACCTTTCTGTAAGCACCAACCTTATTATGAATAGACTGATGGTAGGTTAACCTGGTGGTAGAATGTGACCAATATTATCTATGAAACATTCATTAAATACAAATATTGTCTTGAGTATTGGTGCTAATTACCATCTGTCATAAACAGATAAGTAAAAGTTAATAGAACAGAAGTACTTCATGTCTCTTTTGACTGTAAAGGGTTAACAAGTTCAGTGAGCCTGGCTGTCACCTGACCAGAGGACCAATCAGGGGACAGGATACTTTCAAATCTTGAAAAGAGGGAAGTTTTGTGTGTGCTGTTAGTGATGGTTGTGTTCTTTCTTCGAGTGATTGCTCATATCCATTCTAGTCAGGTGTGTGCGCGCCGCATGCACGTTTGTTGGAGAAACTTTTACCCTAGCAACACTCGGCGGTTGGCTGGTGGGCCCCCCTGGAGTGGCGCCGCCATGGCGCCAAAATATATAACCCCAGCCGACCTGGCCACCCTTCAGTTCCTTCTTTACCGCCCGTGTCGGTCGTATGAACAGTGGAGTGCGGCTTTAGCTGACCTCCACCTTTCCCTAGCTACCCGTAGTTTCTTCTTCCTCATAGTTGTTGTATTCATAGTTGTTGTTAATTGTTCTTATATATAATAATAATATATGTATAGTTAGTTAGATTCACTTATAGTCATAGTCATAGTTTGTTAGTTAGTATTGTAAGCGGGGTTTGGGGAGTAGCCCGTCCCCACACCGGTGCCGGAGCTCATGCCTGGCTCACCGGGTTTCAAGCAGTGCTCGGCCTGTCACAGGCCAATGCCAACAGGAGATCCCCACGACTCCTGTTTGAAGTGCCTCGGGGAAATCGCACTTATCTTCTAAGTGCTCAATTTGCAAGGCTTTTAAGCCTAGAACTAAGAAGGAGCGGGACATTAGGTTAAGGCAGCTCCTCATGGAAGCGGCACTGACTCCTTCGCCTTCGGCATCGAGCTCGAGCCAGCCGGTGAGCAAAGGCACCCCTACGGCACCGGGCACCGCCGGTACGCCTAAGGACTCCCGGCACCGACCACAGCCGGCACCGAAGTTGACCCCGCACCGCTCCCTCTTCCCGAGGTCGAAGACGGCAAAGGCTCAGACGGGCTCGACAACGCCCGCGTCGCAGCCAGAGACTGCGCCTCGGTCGGACCGCCTGGCACCAACACCTGCCGTGGCACCGCCTAAACCGGCACCGTCAACTCCAGCCCTGCGATGGCCGTCGAGTCCGGTGCCTGACAGCTCCCCAGCACCTGCCGTGGTAGAGCTCACTTTGCCGTCTACTCCGGAGACATTCTCTGCGACGAAAGACTTGATCGCCATGACCGAGTCGGCACTGCCCCTATCCCCGGCACCGCCGGTGTGGGTACCACCTTCCATGGGCAAGCCGGTCCTGACTAGACCGTCGTCTGTCAATGTAGCAGAACGGCACCGCTCTCGGTCACAATCCTGTAGACGCTCCAGGTCGGGATGTTGTTCCTACTCTCGGCACCGGTCCCAGTCCCGGCACCGATCCTCTCCACGGCACCGATCGAGCTCCCAGCATTGATCAGCCTCACGGCACTGATCGATATCTCGCTCCTCATCCTGCTACTCCCGGTACCGCTCCAGCTCCCGGCGCCGACCCAGGGACGGTTCCTCCTGGAGCAGATCACGCCGTAGAGACTCGAGATCACGGTTGACCTCCCAGCACCGGCCCAGTCGCAGGTTCCGGTCTCACTCTCGGTACCGCTCTGCGTACCGGCACCGCTCCCCACGGTCCCGGGGTGCGAGATCCGTTGGCACCGCAGCTCCAGAGTTTTCTGCTCCCCCATGGATGTCCAGGCAGACGTCCGTATCCTCCCAGGCGGACAGCTATTACGACCGGGACCGTGATACGGAGGTGTCCACGGGGGTTTTTCAGGACACACGTCCTCAGGACATACGGCCTCAACAGTGGTCCTTTTGGACACCCTGGGTGTACCATCAAGCCCAGGGCGCTCCCCGAGTCTAGACCCGCTCTGCTGCCTCAGAACATCGGGCACCAGAGGCCACCATTTCCCGCCCCCCCCCCGCAGCGGAGTCGGAAGAGCACGCGGCCCATCCTCCGGATTCCCCGGGACAGCTGGAGCAGGAACCACCCCAGGAGCAAGGGGCTATCCAGGACCCTCTCATTCCCGGGGTATCATCCTCCTCCTCCCTGGACTAGGCTGTGGCGGGGACCTCCTCTTCAGGGCCTCCTCCGATAGACCTCAGGGCACATCAGGACCTCCTTCGCAGGGTGGCACTCAATATCAACCTCCCAGTGGAGGAAGTCCCGGAAGTTGAGGACCCTGTAGTGAGCATCCTGACCGCGGATGCCCCCACCCGAGTGGTGCTGCCATTTATTAAAACTATCCAGGCCACTGCCGACACTCTCTGGCAGTCTCCAGCCTCCATTTCACTGACGGCAAAGGGAGTTGAGAGAAAGTACATGGTACCCTCTTGGGGATATGAGTACTTGTATGTACATCCTCCCCCCTCTTCATTGGTAGTCCAGTCGGTCAATGAGAGGGAGCGCCATGGCCAACAGGCACCCGCCCCAAAGTCCAAGGAGGCTAGGCAGATGGACCTACTAGGCCGTAAAGTATACTCAGCGGGGGCCCTCCAGCTCCGAGTAGCCAAACAGCAGGCTCTACTGAGCCGGTATAACTAATACCTGGGCAGAGGTGGGTAGATTCACCAAACTGCTACCCCCGGACTCACGCCAGGAATTTACCGCGTTCCTGGAGGAAGGCAAAAAAGTGGCCAGGACCTCTCTCCAGGCCTCCCTGGACGCGGCTGACTCGGAGGCCAGGACCTTGGCCTCAGGCATCACCATGAGGCGTATCTCCTGGCTCCAGGTTTCTAACCTGCCTCCCGTGCTTCAGTACACTATCCCTTTGAGGGCAAGGGTTTGTTCTCGGATAAGATTGATTCCAGGTTGCAGAGCCTGAAGGACAATAGGGTCATCAAGCAATCGCTGGGCATGCACACCCCAGTGACCCAACGTAGACCTTTCAGACCCCAACTGCCGCCTGTACTTTCCGCCTCGGAACAGACAGGACCTCAGTAGGAGGCGTGGGCGGAGTGGCCGTAGGCGCCAATCCGGCCCCAAGGGGGCCAGAACCAAGGGCCCTCAAAGGCACTACCAGGGTCTAAGGCCAACTTTTGAAGGTGCACCCGGGGACGGCGTACCAGTCTCAAAGCAGGATCCTTTCCCTCCCTTCTCCAGCCGTCTTTCCTACTTCCTCCCGGCATGGTCCCAACTGACTTCGGACCTTTGGGTTCTGCGCACGGTGAAGCAAGGTTACCACCTCCAATTTGCTTCACCCCCGCCCTCCCGCCCCCCATCCCGGTCCCTCTTCAGGGACCCCTCTCACGAGCAAGTCCTCTTACAAGAGGTGCAGTCTCT
>NC_133775.1:80658982-80763615 GCF_003597395.2 Chelonoidis abingdonii | reverse complement strand
AGGTTAATTTTCTCTCTGTGTCAGGATTACTTTCTCTCTCAGGGAGAGTCTAGGAGGGGGAAAGAGAAGGAGGGGGAGAAGGTGAATTTTCCTCTCTGTTTTGTGATTCAAGGAGTTTGAATCTCAGTGGTCTTCCAGGGTAATCCAGGGAGGGGAAGCCTAGGAGAGGCAATGGTGGGGGGAAAGGGTTTACTTTCCTTGTGTTAAGATCCAGAGGATCTGGGTCTTGGAGTTCCCAGGGCAAGGTTTTGGGGGGACCAGAGTGTACCAGGCACAGGAATTCCTGGTTGGTGGCAGCGCTACAAGTACTAAGCTGGTAACTGAGCTTAGAGGAATTCATGCTGGTACCCCATCTTTTGGACGCTAATGTTCAGAGTGGGGAATTATACCATGACACCATCTTTTCTACATCATACAAGTTTCATTTAAATTTTTGAAAACTGTTTGATTAAAAGGGTTTTCATTTGCTTTTTTGACTTTTACTCTCCTCCTTTGTTCCTTTACAAAGTGGGTGGAGGAGGTGAAACAAGTGAGAGGAAACACTTGTGTTTTAAATTGGTACCAAAGTTTGGAGAAGCATGAAACTTACTTTAAGTTACATGCCATTTTCCCAACTGACAAAAGTTGGAAGAGAACTAAAGTGGAACAAGCTTATTATGTTTTAACAATATTGGTGGTTAATTTCCTCATGCAGAAACATTTTTCCATGGGCAAAATGACTAAGGAACTAAAGATTAAGGGTTTGATTAAAAAGGTATGTAAGCATCTAAAATGCAGACATGTGCCTAGTGGGAGTAACAAAAGCATCTAAACTGGGGAGGCACCTAACTTCTATTGACTCAAATCCAGCACCTAACTCACTTAGGTGCCTACTTGGACTTACAATAGTAAATATCTGCAATTTTAGGTGTGAGAAATGCAGAAACAAGAGGGAGACAAAGGAGGTTCTGTGACCAAACTCAATTCTGTCATCTGCTAGCTTCTAGTGCAATCTCACTAGATGTATTTGGCTGGTATGTAACTTACTAGGTTTTCAAAAGACAGAAATAGAAATTGCATCCTATGGTTTATGAACAAGGCTGGACCTTAATCTCCACTGATGACCTCAAGCACTTGAGCTAAGTGTGACTGGTGGTAGTAGTAAAAACCTGTAGGTGGTCCAGCCACTAGAGGGAATGAGAAACTTTTTGCTAGTGGGTTTTACAAGTACAGTATGTACTAGATTTGAGTCTACCATTTTAGAAATCTAAGTTCTATTACTAGCTCAACTAAAAGTGACATTGAGACCTGTTAGCCCAGTTGGAAAGCAAGGGAAGTGATAACTTGTTTCCTATTAAGATAGGAGTATGAGATGTTAAATAGTTGCAATCTTCACAAAACTAACATTCAGCAGAAGAGCTGGGAGTAGAAATCAAGATGTCCAATTGGATCCCAGTCCAGCATACCTTCCCTAGGTCAGAGCATAGCATTTAAATCCTGGGTATTTTCATCTGTCATTTCCAGCCAGTGAGAAATGGTAATCTTCCCTCATCAGGGTGTCTCAGAGCAATGGGGAGGGTGACAGAAGGAAGGAATCTGTTAGTATGAATATTCAAATAAAGGTTTATGGTTCACAGGTGTAACTGGGGAGCTTGGAGAAACTAGTGGGAATCAGTGGTAGACTGTGAATGTGTCCAGTGATTTGACAAGGCAGGAGAGCCTGAAGCTACCTCCACATTACTTTGGTTCATACCTGTCAACTAGCATGGATAAGTCAGGGTGAATTCCACAGGGATAGCATAAGGCACCTCCCTGCTCCTAGTGTAACATCCCTGCCAAATTTAACATTTGTGCTCCAAAGCAGGGAGGTGCTATAGCTTTCAACAGAACAGACACATAAACTACTGGAATAATATTTTTGGCAGTTTTAACATTCTTAGAAACCAAACTGGAGTGGGTCAATTGGCAACAAAACAGAGGTTGAAGAAGAGAGCCAGCACACAAAATTTCAGCCTAAATGGTTAAAAGTGAACAAAGGTTCAAGCGAATAAAAATGGGATGAGAGTAAGGAAAGCACTAATTGAGATTGTCTATAAAAGACACTGTTCACTAATAAAGAGTAAGACAACTTAGCCTAGATTCTTAACTCAGTTTCTTCCTGGTGGCATGACTTGTTGATAGGTATTTGTTTCTCCAATTATAAAACTACCTTGGTGCTGCTGCAAAAGAACAGTATTTCCAACGGATGTCACAATGTAGTATCAGGTGTTATTTTGGTAAAGACCAATATTTTCCAATGAAAGTTGCCAATAAGTAAAGTAACTTATTCTCCACGTCAGGGCTGGTAAAACAATTGGCTATTGATACCAAAGTCCTGAAAGACAACTGACTGATAATATAGGCAGTAAAAACATTTCTCCAAAGATACAATGTAAGATGTGGAGCACTTATATTCAGAAGCTAGGCATATCACCATTAAAGCCAGTTTAACACCCTTGTCTCAATCACTTGTGAGTACAAGGGTTACATAGAGTTTGGCCCATGCAAGCAAACCAACACAATGACAAAGTGAAGGAGGCTGTCTCATAGTCGCTTCCTGGTGAGGGAGAGGAGGATACTGGAGGGGTGAAGAGGGATTAGATGAGGTGATATTAGCTTTCGGTGGACTATCCCAGGATCTGCAAGGTGGACTGACATGGGCAAAGCCTTTTCTGGGGGAATGAGAAAGATTGGGGAAATTTTAGTCAATTTAAACTTCTGCCCAGCATTACTTCTCCTCAGTTTTTTCCATGACAGGGCAATTCTCCCACTGGAGTCTATATTCAAACTCACATTGACTTGAAAGGGAGTCTTGCCTGAATAAAAGCCTCAGAATCTGACCCTAAAACCTATTGAAAAATAGGCTTACATGCATGGTCACAGGTTGGCTGGCCCTTTAAGGGTAGGTGGACTCAACTACCAGCTTAGCTATTCCATAGCTGAACCTGAGTAACAGGCAGGCTTCTGTGGAAAGCCCTGAGTGAGGATCTGTAGGAGACTGAAGGGACTGGAGACTGTATCTCAAATCTAGAAAGGACTGGGAACTGAGCCTAGGGCAGGCAGAAGAGATGCTCAAGAAAGGAGAAAATACTTTGTCTGGGACTTTTGTTTGGACTTGTTAGCCTGAAAGGAAAGGGGATTTAACTCAGAGTGACCCAACCAGGGGGCTAAACCATGGTTATCTTTAGGAGACACAAAACCTGGACAAAGGGAAACTGAGGGAGGCAGTGTCTATAGTGCCACACTTGGCCAGTAAGGAGAGCTACAGAGAAGGCATGGGCCACACCACACTATTAAACTGAATCTTGTTTAACAAAACAACCAAAATTGCCAAATTGCTTGGTAATTCAGTGCAGTTAATCTCCCTCTTAAACTAATTGACTTAGTCTAGGGCTAAGTGTCAGCTTGGGTAAAATGAGGTGGATCCAGTGAAGTCGGTGGAACTACATCATTTTACCCTCACTGCAGCTGTGACCTACTGTCTGTATTGTAAAGGTACAGTCACTGCTGTGCTGATTTTCTAGCACTTTATGCACACAAGCAGGTTACAGAGGTGTAGTTCAGGATAATTCCTTTGCATATAATGGAATCAGAAAAAGGGCTTAGAAAAAAATGAAAGCTTCCAGGGCAGTAGATATTGTTTTCCTTTATAGAAGTGAGCTAAGGTTTTGTTTCTTGCGTGGGTGATTTTGGCCTGCACCTGATTTTACTAAACCAATTCAGTGCATAAAAATCTTGCATTTCTTTAACTGGAAGAGTCTTCTCACCTGTCAGTGGAACAGGTAGAGAAAGTAGCAGAACTGCAGATAAGCTATTTAATAAAAAGAGCACTATTGACATGCGTTTCCACTGAAAGCGTAAATAAAAAAGTGAATATTGCATTTCAGTCCCCAGCAGACAATCATGAGTTCTCCAGCACAGGGCCTAAAGTGATGGGGCACGAGAAAGGCACAACTCTATCTCTAGCACAGTACTCTGTGAATGAAGAGGTGCAAAGAATGCTGTAAGGTAACAGTTCTAAATGTAATCTTCATAAAGTCACAATGCATATTCTGTAGCAAAGATATCTTGCACAGATCACTAAGATTCTCATTTACAACTATTTCACAATAAATAGGAGCCAAATCAGTGAAAGTAACTTCTTCCAGATTAAGCACCACTAAATTTAACCAAATAGAGTCCCTTTTCGTTTTTGTTTTTTTAAAGACTGCTGTGAGCCAAGACAATAGAAATGGCACCATCTGCTAATAATCCAATTAGAGAATTTCAGAGCAACATCTAAAAAGCTGACTGTTAGTGATTTATTTTTGTAAACATTTTTCAATTACAACACATGGAGGTCTACATTCCTTCTAATTACATTCTCCTTGGAAACTGTAACAATTCATGGGATCAAGGAAAAAGTTCAGGGTAGTGTATTGGAAAACTAGCTTCTTTCCCAGTGACATTTTTGTCTCCAAATGTGACAGAATACATCTCTGGCTTAGCTATCCTTGTGCTCAGTTTCCCTCATGGTATGTTATAGTCAAATATGTTTTGTACATGGCGTTGAGCAGTGATCTCAGTGAGGAGCTGGAATACTTCTTTCCACTTGGTTTATGGCTGAAATAGTTATCAGATGTACAAATGCTAAGCCAGTTTACCACTGTGATTAAGCGCTCTGAGGGTATTAGTCTACACTACGGGATTATTACGATTTTACAGAAACTGCATTTTGGAAACATTGTATAAAGTTGAGTGCACGCAGCCACACTAAGCACATTAATTCGGTGGTGTGCGTCCACGTACCGAGGCTAGCGTCGATTTCCAGAGCGTTGTACTGTGGATAGCTATCCCATAGCTATCTCATAGTTCCATAGTCTCCCCTGCCCATTGGAATTCTAGGTTGAGATCCCAATGCATGATGGGGCAAAAACAGTGTCACGGGTGATTCTGAGTAAGTGTCGTCAGTCAATCCTCTCTCCGTGAAAGCAACGGCAGACAATCATTTCGCACCCTTTTCCCTGGATTGCCCAGGCAGATGCCATAGCATGGCAACCAAGGAGCTTGTTCAGCCTTTTTTCACTGTCACCATGTCTACTGGATGCTGCTGATAGACGTGGTACTGCAGCGCTACACAGCAGCATCTCCTTGCCTTTGCAAGCTAGCAAAGACGGTTACCAGCTCTACTGTACCGTCTGCTGCTTTGCAAGTTGACAATGACGGTTACCAGTCAGACTGTACCGTCTGCTGCTGTCATGGGTGCTCCTGGCTGGCCTCGGTGAGGTCGGTTGGAGGTGCATGGACAAAAACGGGAATGACTCCCCAGGTCATTCTCTTCTTTAAGTTTTGTCTAATGGAGAGTCAGTCTTGCCTAGAATATCAGGCAAGCCTACTAAAGAACCAGAGAGGTAAATGGCTGCTCTGGGTCAGAGACCCAGACATCCCGCAGAAATGATAAGCTGCATGCCATTCTAGGGGGTGCCCCTGCAACAACCCCATCCATTGCTTCCCTCCTCCCCAACCCCTCCTGGGCTACCATAGTAGTTATCCCCCCATGTGTGTGATGAAGTAATAAAGAATGCATGAATAAGAAACAACACTGACTGTATTGCCTCTGCAAGTAGAGATCAAAGGGGGGAGGGGAGGGCAGCCTCCAACTGCTATGATATTCCAGGCAAGAGTGAATCTCCATTAGACAAAGCTTAAAGAAGAGAATGACCTGGAGTCATTCCGATTTTTGCCCTGGCACCCCGGCTGACCTCACTGAGGCCAGCCAGGAGCACTCACAGGATGACAATGATGGATACCAGTCCTACTGTACCGTCTGCCGTCCGCAAGGCAAGGCAAGAGGATGCTGCTGTGTAGCGCTGCAGCACCGCATCTGCTAGCAGCATCCAGTAGACATACGGTGACATTGAAAAAGGGGAGAAATAATTTTTTTCCCTTTGCTTTCATGGGGGGAGGGGGGAAGCCTGACGACGTATACCCTAAACCACCCGCGACAATGTTTTTGACCCTTCAGGCACTGGGAGCTCAGCCAAGAATTCAAATGGTTTTCAGAGAGTGCGGGAACTGTGGGATAGCTACAGTTGTCAGTTGCCCCTCCCTCCATGAGCATCCATTTCATTCTTTGGCTGTCTGGTACGCTTGTCTCAGCTTCTTAAGTTTCAGCACTGTGTTGAGTCCCTGTTGTGGCCTCTGTTCATCATAGCCTTGGAGATTTTTTCAAATGTTTTGGTATTTCATCTATTGGAACGGAATTCTGATAGAACAGATTCATCTCCCCATACAGAGATCAGATTCAGTATCTCCTGTAGGGGCCATGCTGGAGCTCTTTTTTGATTCTAGGACTGCATGGTCTGCATGTGCTGATCAGCGCTCCACGCTGGGCAAATAGGAAATTAAATTCAAAAGTTCACGGGGCTTTTCCTGTCTACCTGGCCAGTGCATCCGAGTTCAGATTACTGTCCAAAGCGGTCACAATGGTGTGCTGTGGGATAGTTCCCGGAGCCCAGTACCATCGAATTGAGGCCACACTAACCCTAATTCGAAATAGCAATACCGATTTCAGCACTACTCCCCTCATCAGGGTGGAGTACAGGTATCAAAATAAAGGGCTTTGTTGTGTGGACGGGTGCAGGATTAATTTGGTTTAACACTGCTAAATTCGAGATAAACTCATAGTGTAGACCAGGTCTGAGATGCAGAGGATTAGAAAATAATTGTGGAAACATCATTTAAACAAGAACATGAGTGTGTGCGCATGTGTGTGGTGGGGAAGAGGGGAAAGATGTATGGCTGAAAGGAAAGGTCAGGTCAGGCACTCTGATATGACATACAACTCTCTCCGTCTCAGCCTCCCTCCAACTTGCTAGAAAAGTGACAAATAGTGTGTACTATTGCTGTGAGAAGTTCAAATCACTTCAAACACCTTCTAGGCTTTTAGTGTGTACAGAAGGAGAGACATAAAGACCAAGGATCAGATCCTCAAAGGTATTTAGGCACCTAACTCCCAAATCAATGAAAGTTAGAGGCCTAAATACTTTTGAGGATCTGGGCCTAATTGACTTGACTAAGGTCATGACCTGTTTCTGGCCAAGGCAGGATTAAAACCCCAACCTATGAATTTAGTACTAGATCACTAGACCATGCTTCCTCGAACACCAGAAAAAATGTCAGCATTTCATAAGGATAGATTTGATCAGTTAGTTTTGTTTAGTTGACACTGATGTAGAACATGAAAACAAGAGCTCTTCAAATGGAACAGGATCAAAGGCAAAATCTGTCTTGCAAGCGGAGTTTCGCTGAGTCTGGTTTTGTTTTAGTATCTGTGATGCCTTCAATATCCTTGTGCATTCAGTATGTTGTTAACTGAAAGGAACTTTCTAGGCTCAGAACAGTCTGGAGAGGATCTGTGACACACACCTGCACATTTAGCCCTGTACAATAAATCATGACCAGGGAAAACAATACTGACTGGAAAGTGGGAGATAAGAACTATTGAAAATGTAATCTACATCATTTAATACTGTTTTCCAAAACTAAAAGACCAATCCCCGTTGTGCACTGACAGAATTTTATTTCAACACTATTCCTTTGGGGGCGTGCATTACCAACAATATAGGAGATAACTGGATGTACTGAGTAGCAGAGGTCCATTGTAAGAGTATTTATTCATTACATCATATTCAGTACTTTATTTCAGTTTCCAGGATACATTATAGCAGGCTTATGTATTAAAGTACCTCTTCATGTCCTTAGTGCTGGTTTGAGTTTTTATAATGTTGAATTTCATCTGCTTCAAGAGATGGGAAACAAGCAGCAATAGGCAGGAAAAATTGCACATTCTAAACTTCACAAGCAACTGTCAAAAGCTTAGTTAAGGTAACTTGTGCTTCAGTAACTCAACCACAAATAAAAAGTCTTACTGAATAACTTGTGTCCTGCTAGTGACGCCAGCTGGTAATCCCAACTTTACGTACAAAATGATGGTCTACTTACATTAGCTATTACCACCCAAGAAAGAGCTCTCGGAGTCACTGTGGGCAGGTCTCTGAAAATTTCTATTCAGTGCGCAGCAGCAGTTCAAAAGGCTAGTAGTATGTTAGGAACTATTAGAAAAGGAATAGATCAGAAGTTCTCAAACTGTGGTCCACAAGCTCCATTAAGGTGGTCTGTGATAGTCCCCTCTAAGATGTGTGCCTGGGAGACCACAAACGAGAGAATGAAGGGCCACCACTTAATTAGTGGAGCCACGCAGGCTGCCTGGACCCTGGAGAAGACACACAGGTAAGGTGAGGTGGTGGCCTTGCAGGGGAATAGGGGTTAGGTGGAAGGTGGCAGTGGAGTGAGAAGAGGTGGTAAATGGAATTTGGAACATGCAGGGCTGCAGTGGCCAGAGAAAGAGACGACTTTTCCCAGCTCCAGAACTGCAGCTGCTGGGGAGAGACAGTCCTCCTTCCCAGCCTCAGATTGGGGGCTGCTGCTTTAGGGGAGAGAGGGCACATCCATCACATTAGGAAGGTAAGACTACTGATATTAAAATATGAGGTGTGTGCTTTTATTTGTTGAACAAAACAAAAAAAAAAGTCTTTTTTTCATATAGCACTTTTTATCCAAAGCGCTTTATAATAGTTAGCGAACAATACAAACAACATTTGGAAAGATCATTAAGTGGTCTGCTGAGACCCTCAGCAATTTTCAAGTGGTCCATGAAAAAAAAAAAAGTGAGAACCACTGAAATAGATAATACAGAAAATGTCATAATGACACTATATTATGTCTCTCTCTCCCTAGTGCACTCACACCTTTTATACTGTGTCCAGTTTTGGTCATCTCATCTCAAAAAGGATATAGTGGAACTGGAAAAAGTTCACAGAATTGTAACAGCGCTGATCAAGGGTATGGAATGACTTATGTGTGAAGAGAGTGTAAAAAGATTAAGGTCTAGTCTACGCTACAGAGTTAAGTTGACATAAGGCAGCTTATGCTGAGTTAATAATGTTAGCATCTACTCTACAAAGTCCTTCCTGCTGATGTAACTCACTTGCTATATCAATTTAATAACTCCACTTCCATGAGAGCCATAGCACTTCAGTCAATATAATTAGGTCTATGCAGTGGCAGCATAGACACTGCGCTGCTTACATTGACCTAAAAGTTTATCATGACCACTCTGGAACTCCACTGCCCTGCAGCCACGTACCCAGGTATGAGCCCCTCCCCTTTTAAAGTCCCATGAAGTTTTGAACATGTTCTTCCTCTTAGCTCGGCATGGAGAACTCGCATAGCAATTGCCCAGCTGAGCATGGTGGCTCTATGTAGCAAATTTATTCCTGCCTGGAGTAAATGGGAAGTAGTGGATCCCCTGGGTCTATAGGGAGAGGAGACTGTGCAGTCACAACTCTGTTCCAGCTGCACGAACTTTGAATGACTCAGATGGCTCAGAGCATGGAAGAGAAGGGCTATGATAGGGACACACAGCAGTGCCGTGTAAAAAAAAATCAAGGAACTGAAGCAAGCACATAGATGTAAACTGCATATACACAGGGAAATATAGATATGTTTACATAGATGTGGAATAAAAATCTACTTATGGAAACTGAATTTATCTTTATTATTCTCCATCACATGGTGGCTGCTGTTAACATTCATAGACAATTGGTTTACATGCATTGTTATTAGGTGGGCACACGCTGCAATCATTACAAGGTTCATAACATGGTACTAACAATGCCAGGCTCAGCACACTACAACACACATAACTGTGGCTCATTGTTAAAATGCTACTTCAAGGCCTTCCTCAGCTAGATAGCTCGTGAAATACTGCAGGTTCAGGCACGGTGTGTTCATAACACAATACTGAAAAGCAGTGCAGGATCCATACTTCAGCAGATGGCTGGCATGCAAATTGCCAGGGCCGGCTCTGGGCAACAGCGAAGGAAGCAGGTGCCTGGGGTGGGGCAATAGAAAGGGGCAGCACTCTGTCCGTTATTGGGGCGGCACATCCAGGTCTTCAGTGGCAGGTCCTTCACTCCCTGTCTTTCTCTTTGGCGGCACTTTGGTGACAGCTCAACCGGGTTTTTTTTTTTTCCTCGTTTTTTTTCTTTGCCACTTGGGAGCAGCAAAAAAGCTGGAGCCAGCCCTGCCCAGGACAGCTGAAAAGCAGTGTGAAATGTATTAGGATGCCTACGGAATGATGGGATTGAGAAAACTGCATCATCATGTGATGCTGAATCTGCCCCCATGAGGCATTGCAAACCCTTCCCAAAATACCTTACAGCCAGTTGCACAGTGGGATAGCTACTTGTGATGCACTGCTTTCAAGGGCGGCTCTCGGTATTTTGCGCCCCAAGCATGGCAGGCAAGCTGCCTTCGGTGGCTTGGCTACGGGAGGTCCCTGGTCCTGCGGATTCGGCCACACACCTGCAGGAGGTCCGCTGATGCTGTGGGACCAGCGGACCTCCACAGGCATGCTGCCTCAAGGATGCGCTTGGCGTGCTGGTGCCTGGAGCTGCCCCTGACTGCTCCGTGTCAATGCAAGAGCTGCTAGTGTGGATGCTCTCTGCTCACACAGGGAGCATAGTGTGGACATGCAACAGTAGTTTAATTACAGTGGTGGTTGTCTGTTGACATAACTTAAGCCGATTTAACTTAGTAGTGTAGACAAGCCCCGGCTTAGAAAAGGGATTACTAAATGGAGATACAATAGAGATCTGTAAAATCATGAATGGTACAGAAAAAGTCAATAGAGAAGTGTTATTCACCCTTTCCCACATTACAAAAAATAGGGGTCATCCAATGAAATTAATAGACCACGGGTTCGACACAAACAAGAGGAAGTCCTTTGTCGCACAACGTACAATTAACCCGTGGAACTCATTTCATGGGAAGTTGTGATGGTCAGAAGTATAAGTGGATTCAAAAAAGAGCTGGATAAGTTCATGAAGGACAGGTCCATTAATGGCTATTAGCCAAGGTGGTCAGCGGTGCAACCCCATGCTCGGGGCGACCTTAAACATGTGATTGTCAGAAACTGAATTGGAAGATGGGCAATGTTGGAGTCAGACACTCCTACTTCTGTACACCCTCCCTGAAGCTCTGGGACTGGCTACTGTCAGAATACTGGCCAAGGTGGACCATGATCTGACCCAGCATGGAAGCTCTTATGTCACTTGTCCAGGGCTAATTCTTATGCCATTGAACTGTCATTTTTGACAGACACAAGTAGGTGGAGGATCAGACCCACAGTGCTGAAAGAGAGCAAAGAACCTACTTGTCATCTTAGTGATTAACTTGAGTCCTTCTATTAACATCAATGTTGGGGTGCTGGAACAATTTTTATAGTGGGGGAGCTCAGAGCAATTGAACCAAACTGTAAACCCTGCATATAATGGAATCCACTTCAAGCCCAGGGCTGCTACTGCACTCCCAGCATCCCCAGTTCCAGCATCTATGCATCAATAAGCTGTGAGGCAGGCCTGCAGCACAGAAAGTGCAGGGACAAACACATCAGTCATGGCCTCCATATGCTACATACACTCTGTATTTAAGTGAATTTTATCCCAGAATATGTATTACAGCAGCTGCCCTTCAATATAAAAACTTTGTCGCAAATGTTACTAGGATTACCTGTATTGAGAATGGTAAAGATTTGGAATATCGTAGTGAACTCAGCTACAGTACAAAGTCAGAAGCGGGGATTTTAAGGAGAACACTCTTTTGTGGATGTATTTTTCACAGTGAAGTTAGAAATAACGTCAAAGGATTAAAATTAACTGTTTGATAACCTTTTAAAAACCCCAATAACTTCCATAGTGATAAGGTTTCACATATGCAAATGGGTCACAGTAAAATAAATGGACTATGGAAAACTTGGATGTTTTGGTTAAGGCTACTGAACTGCAAAAACAATACACTTAATGTCCAAGTTAAGTGAGAAAAGAATAAGGACAGAAAACTTGTTTACTAGATGAAAGAAACTAGAGCTGCCAAAGGGAATTAGAACCATGCATAGTCTATCGCTGAAATGCTCTGGATATGAATGGCAGGAAGCCTTCTCAGTCACCTTGTCTCATGTGCAGGTCAGCTTGCACTGTGGATGTTGATATTCAGGAATCCTGGCCCACAGAACTTGCCATATTGGCAGGACTTCATATGATGTTACATAAAGTGTGAAATAATTGGGTCTGGCTTTCAGTTCTGTTGGCTCCAGAGAAGCAAATTCTCTTAATAGAATGTGCTGTAGCATCCTGTTTCAATCAAGTACAATGCCTTCCAAGCTGTAGGGTTTTTGATCCAAAAGGTGATTTACAGAAAAGAGAAACATGTTCAATAGAAAAAATATTCTTCTGGGAAAGACTTCAATAGCCGCATACTCTCCTGTGGCCAACAGCTGCCAAGCTGTAAATCACATGTCCATCATAAACTGATTAGGACTCAGTTTTGTAATTTTGTTTCCTAATCTTTCCCTACCAGAGAAAAGTATGTTTGTCCACCCAAATTAATGACCTAACATCAAAGGGAACTGAGCACCAATAAATATTAATAGATGTTGCAGGTGCCTATTATGCACCTAACTGGATGTGGATACCTGAAACAGCTAGTAAGACTGACTTCCTAGGTGGTATTGGACGTCCACAGCCTTGATTGTCCACTGATTTATGCGCTTTCTATAGATATAATGCCAGTAAATTCAGTGGGGCCACTCCCAACATGAATTGGTCTATTATAATTAGAAAACACAGGGCAATGTTGTATACCGTATTGTTTTTATATTTGTTTTACAGATTATTTCAATCCTCCTATAGAACTGAAATAAATGAAGACCTTAAGTAGAAATAGAATTTCCAACCTACAAAAATACAATACTAGATTTCAAATATAAAAGATGTTTAGGAAAAACAAAAACATACAGTACTGTCCATCTGATTTATAAGAACTACTAAATGACTTGCCTACACTACAGGAGCCTGATCCACAACTGCGCTGACTTACACTGGGGTGAAACAAAAAGAATAAAAGTGATTTGGGTGCAAACTGTCTTAGCTGGAAAAAAGCAAACTAACTTTTTCTGCTTCAGCTGCATTTAAGCAAAATGTTTGGAAACAAGATCAGTGTATTGCACTGAGTTTTTTAAAAAGCTAGACATGCAAAACTCCCTAATGAGCATTAGATTGCACAAGCAGATAGTTAGGAACCTTAGCTTCTGAATGAACCTTAGCTTCTGAATGAAAACAGTTGGAGGTTTAAAAAAACCCAAAGTTTGCATTTCCCCACACAACTGAATTTCAAAGTACCTGCTGGGCCTGGCACTGTCAAAGCTGCACAAAGTTATCCTTGATATATTTTGCCTATGGCTGCAATGTAAATAAGGCAAGCTCAAGCCAAAGAAAAGCCTGCAATGGCAGTACTCAAATGTGTGTTGGATTTAAGGTACAAACCATTTGTTAAGTGCAATGAGTACATGAAACATCATAGAACTTGGGCTCGTGCCCTATTGTGTAGTGGTGGCTGGGGGAAAAGGCAGAGATAGGGGCTATATGTTGCTCATATTTTCCATGGTACATGCACATCAACAGTACCAATGAAGTTAATGGGGATATTCATGACAACAAAGGCTGCGCTAGCCCCTAAAGAAGGGGAGGTTTATCTTGTTTTATATAGGAAGCTCTTGTATCTCAAAAGACCATACACAGCAAAAATAAAAATCCATCCTTTGGTTTCTCCTCCACACACTCACTTTTGATCTCTTTTACTTGCTCCTAGTACTTCTGCAGCTGGAGTTTTGTGATGCAATTAGAAAACACTGAGAACTTCAAAAGATGGCTATTTAAATCTTAACCCATTTTCTTAGGGTTGTCTTCATCATGCCTGGTTACAAACTACTTTGAGCTTTACAACCTCCTCTTTCCTTCTTTGAAGCACAATTCCTCCTTGCCAGGCAGTAACTTCCCTTCCCTGGAATGAACCACCTCAGGATATTTTGGGATTACCCAGCAGAAAGATTTTGATTTATCTCTAAGCATGGTCTAAGCACACCAGGATCTCATAGTCCTTCACTCCTCCTCTAAGCCCTCTGGCCCAATGCCTCTCCCAGAAGTATCATATCATATAGTCAAACTACGGTGCCTTCCTGACACGTCATCTGCTGATTTGCTGAACTGTATGTTGTAAAGAGCAGCCTGAGGGATAAAAAAAAATAAAAAAATCTTTGCCTGCCTTTGTACCTTGCAAGGCATGAGGGAAAGGGGAGGAAGGGATATTTTAACTATGATACTGCACAGGCTACAAGCTATAAGAACAAAGTGCCAAACGTTGAATTAAGTATGCCCTAAATGGAGGGATGTTTCTCAGGAGCATTATAGTATTTGTCACATGTACTTGCCTTTTGTCATTGCCAGTAGGACTAACAGGGGTGCAAAATTAGAGTTTAAGACATCACCACAAATATATGCCATATCTTACATTGCCCCTACATAGGGGTCATGGACATCAGACAACCTGCCTACTTTCCAAGGCCAGTGCTCCATATCTAACTTGTCCACTTTGTAGCCTTAAATATCTGCCAATTCATAGCCATTTAACAATCTCTTTTCTGTTTTGTTGTTCTAGCATCTTAAGCATCTGTAGGAAAGAAAATAAAGAAAGATGTGCAACATCATATCAGTTGAGTTTTTCTATCACAAGCAGTTTGTGCAAATGAGAATGTGTTTTCCAGAGTACACAAGCTGTCCTAAAAATCACATTTAGGATTATTAGGGTTTTTGCCCTTATGCATCTCAGTTTGAGCAACATATTTGCTTTCCAGACAAAGATTACTCTAGACTTGTAAAATACTATGTACATGTTGTAAGTCTTAACTTCCAGCTACAAATATAGATGCACTTAGTGATAAGCTTCTGCTGGGGGTGCAATTCCCATCATGAGAAGATATACTAAGAATAATAATGGAATCAGGGTAGCATGAGTAGCTATGAGAGGCAACATGGACTAAGCAGCTGGAGTAGATATCCTCAGGGTCTGGTGGGTTTGTACTCAGGGTGACTGGCCTTTCCCACCATTTGCTGCTGCCCATACTACCCTGCCTACATTACTATTCTTAGCATGCTAGCTCAGTTAGAGTTAGTTCAAGTAGGTCTCCTTGAGTTGGGAATCACACCCCCAGTGATGAAATAGCCTCAAACTAGTTACTGCATGGAAATGGGTTGCATTTTATACAAAAGAGGCAGCTGTTGCAAATCTCTGACAGACTGAGCAAATTTAATGGCAGCAGAGTTAAGTATTAAATTAATTGATGATATAATTTCAAGAAATGACGAATTGCTAGGGGAAAGTGAACAAAAAGCTTGTTCACTGCTCTCCGTACAAAGTTTCAAACATTTACTAGTGACCTTAGAACATAATATTCCATCTTCAAGTTAGTAGAAGTCAGATTTAGTTGCCCTTCTAAAATGATTTTTTAGAAGTTTCCTAGTGAAATTACTGTTTCCAAGTAGGGATTAAAAAACATTTATCTTATTTGCTTGACAAATGATTTCCCTATACTAAAGGTCAATTGCCATTTGATGTCTTTTGTAAGCTTGCCAATTTAAGTTCTTGTCCAATAACCAGGACAGAGCAGGATGAACATCAAACATTGTGCTTCTTCTGCCTTTTGGCTTGCATCAAAAGAGTAGCTAACTTGGAAAGAGGCCTAACATGTTGAACTCAGAAAAGTATCTACACAATTACTTCATGAAAAGCCAGCAGTGGTGGTGGCAAGAATTGGAGTGTAATGTAGACCTTCATCCAACTGACTTTCAGTGCCCATCAGCTGTTTCTAATCCTAGACTTGTCTGTCCCCTGTATTACTTTCGAATTGCTTCTTGAATGGATCATCATACTGTGATGGTTAATGCCTTCATTTACCTACCCATTTCTTTACTTTTTTGTTCTCCCTTTATTTTTGTGGGGAATTTGAAAATGAAAAAAATTGAATAGAAAAATGTGAAACAATGCATATATTTTAGTAATCCTTTAGTAACCCTTTTAGTAATCCTTGTCATAACAGTCTGCAATATGCTTTAAGGTAACAATACACAACAGCACAGCTATTCTTATGCTACCCTCATATAGGGATACCAATATGAAGAGTGAAACAGAGTTCTGGCACCAGTGTGTGTGTTCAGGTTTCAGAATCCTGCAGACAGCACACATGGCAGAATGAAGCAAGTTTGACACATGGCTAAATGACTAATAACTTGTGCGAAACAGGGAGTGTCAATTACAACTGAAGCTTCAGACTTCAGAGTGAGCAAATAGATATTGCAGGTCAAGAAAGTGTTGCTTCACCGAGCTAAATTGCATTAGAGATCTGTTAGCTATCTTGATCCAAACTAGTGTAGACTGACCCCCTTGACATATCCCATTGGGCTCAGATGGGGCAGTGTTCTGCCCAACAAGCCCGTGAACACAATGAACACAAGCTATAACTCAAAGAAATTGCTACATTGCTTTTATTAGTTGCCTTTGGGGGCAACCCTAGGGGCAGGTGAGCAGAGCGGATGCCTAGGCACCATGTCACTCCACTGTGTGTGGGGTTTTTTTTTGTTGCTTCGCTGGCAGAGAAGGGCCCTGAAAAACTGCTCCCTGGGCACCAAAACCCTATCAAAACAACTAGGGCCAGACTGGGTTGTCTTACATGGATAGCGTGAATTCAGAGTAACACCCACCTCTGGGAGGCATCTGTCCCTTATAGTTGGAGGTTTAAAGCTACTTTGATATAGATAAATGAATTAATCATATGGATCAGCTCAGCTCCAAACTCTTAAGTGTTCCAAATCAGTGCTTACTTCTTCCTCACTGAATGGTGCTACTTTAAAAGCACACTCCCTCCTGAAGATACATTACAATATACCTCATGCCTACCCCAAACTTGACCATTGAAATCTAGGTAACTCGATAGCATGTTGGCCATCATAGACAGCACACGTTTGAATTACTAGGTCAGAGTCAGAACTTCTATGGAATAGATATGCAAGAGTAGATCTGGGTGAAATTTTTCAGATGGATAGTTCATTCACCACAAAAATGCTGTTCTGGTCAACCTGAGGCAAATCATGAACTTGACACATCCACCAAATTGTGTTGGCCAAAAGAGTTTGGAAGGTTGGATTCACAGACAGACCTAGGCCCCAGCCGCAAAACAATGGCAGGTGCAGGTGCCACATACTTTATAACCCTTAGCCCATGGGTTAGGGCACTCATCTGCGATGTGAGATACCCTACTTTAATTCCCTCCTCTGCCTGATGTTGACCAGGAGTTTGTATTTGGGTCTACCACACTGCAGAAGAATGCCCTAAGCACTGAGCTATGGGATATTCTGGGCAGAACTCTCCCACTGAAGCTGTTACATTGTGTATAAATAGTCACTGGAGTAGAATGTGACATATCAGGGCACAAGCCAGACCAATGAGTAGTTGTGTCACCCCTGCCCTGTAACCTGGAGTGCCCTTTACAATGCCTTGCTGCTGTAGCCTCCAACCTGGACTGCTCATGAATAGCCTACAGCACGTAAGTCACTCCCAGCTATGTCTGTGTGCCGCAGCCAGCCAAACCTTGGTTCTTACTAGTCTTGGTATACTGCAGGGTGATCCCAACACACCGCCAGTCCCAGGTCTTCCCCCAGAAATATAGGTCCCGTACTATCCAGCACTCTCCTGGACAACGCAAATATATTAAGTCTGTGTGATAAAGAAGCAGGGGCGGGCAGGTGGGGATAACACCCTTTTATGGATCTAGCCAGCCAGTCAGCTATAAAATCCCTCCTAGTAGTTATTCTCTACTTGCTTTACCTGTAAAGGGTTAAAAAGTCTCCCTGCATAGGACTGGGCACCTGACCAAAAGAGCCAGTGGAAAGTCTGTCTGTGTTGGTCTCCTGGAAAGAAGGGACAGAGAGCTATGCTGTAAGAGCTTTGGCCAGGTATGAAAAATCATCAAATCTTATGTAGAATTGACTCATTTAAAACCCCAGATATGTAAGTAGATCAGGAAATGTCTAGGAAGATGCAATTACGTTTATCTCTGTTTATTTTTTTATGGCTTGTAGTACCTCTGTACTAACCCCAAATGCTTTTGTTTTGCTTGTAACCCTTCTTGAGGTCCAGCTTAAAGGTTATTCTTGATCCTGAATTTTTGTAAGGGTTTTTTTTTTAAATCTAGCAATAGCCTGAGTTTTCAAATGCATTTTCTTTCTTTTGGTTTTTAATAAAGTTTCCCTTCTTTAAGAATAGGATTGGATTTTGTGTCCTAAGATGTTTGTGCACATGTTGTTTAATTAGCTTGTGGCAACAGCTGATTTCCTTTCTCAGCTCTGCCCCAGAGTGGGGGTAAAAAGGGTTGAGGTACCCCACAGGAAGGAATTCTCAAGTGCACCTTCCTTAGTTCTCAAAGGGGTTTTTGCACTTGGGTGGTGACAGGATCTATCCATCCAAGGTCAGAGAAAAGCTGTACTCTTGAGAGTTTAATACAAGCCTGGAGGGCCAGTATTAATTTTTAGAATCCTTGCGGGCCCCCACCTTCTGCACTCAAAGTGCCAGAGTGGGGAATCAGCCTTGACAGTCTGATTCCTTTAAGGGAATAATATGCCAGAGTATTATTTTAAATAGTAAACCTAGCCTTCATTTCCTCTTTAGGGGTCACCAAATGAATTAAATAAGCAGCAGGTTTAAAACAAAGAAAAGGAAGTATTTTTCCCACAACGCACAGTCAACCTGTGCAACTCTTTGCCAGAAGATGTTGTGAAGGCCAAAACTATAACAGGGTTCAAAAACAAACTAGATAAGTTCATGAAGGACTGGTCCATCAATGGAATGGGCAGGGATGGTGTCAAGTTTTTTCCCCCCACTTTGAACTTTAGAGTACAGATGTAGGGGACCTGCATGGACCCTTCTAAGCTTAATTCCTAGCTTAGATCTGGTAATGCTGCCACCAGCCAGAATAGAGTGTCTGGCACACTTTCTGTTCCCCCAAAACCTTCCCTGGGGAACACAAATCCAAACCCCTTGGGTCTTAAAACAAGGAGAAATTAACCATCCCCCTCCTTTTCCCCCCAGACTTTCCCCTCCCTGGGTTGCCTTGAGAGGCTTACACAGATCCAAACTTCTTGGATCTTAAAACAAAGAGGAATTAACCATCCCCCTTCCTTTCCCCCCACCAATCCCTGGTGAGTTCAGACCCAAAACCCCTTGGCTTTTAAAACAAGGAAAAATCAATCAGGTTCTTAAAAAGAAAGCTTTTAATTAAAGAAAGAAAAGGTAAAACTTATCTCTGTAAAATCAGGAAGGAAAATGCTTTACAGGGTATTCAGATTCATATAGACCAGAGGGACTCCCCCACTGGCCTTAGATTCAAAGTTACAGCAAACAGAGGTAAAAATCCTTCCAGCAAAAAGACAGATTTACAAGTGAAGAAAACAAACATAAGACTAATCTGCCTTGCCTGGCTATTACTTACAATCTTGAAACATGAAAGATTGATTCAGAAAGATTTGGAGAACCTGGAATAATGTCCCATCCCCTCTCAGTCCCGAGAGCGAACAACGAACCAAACAAAAAGCACAAACTAAGAGTTCCCTGCACCAAGATTTGAAAGTATCTTGTCCCCCTATTGGTCCTCTGGTTAGGTGTCAGCCAGGTTACTGAGCTTCATAACCCTTTACAGGTTAAAGAGACATAAAGCCTTAACCATCTATTTATGACAGATGGTGTCCCTCACCTCTGTTTGTCAGAAGCTGGGTATGAGCAACAGGGGATCACTTGATGATTACTTGTTCTGTTCATTCCGTCTGGGGCACCTGGCATTGGCCACTGTCAGATGCCAGGACACTGGACTGGGCTGGATGAACCTTTGTTCTGACCCAGCATGGCTGTTCTTATGTATGTTCTTTGCATTGATTTAAAAATGCTCATACATGAATCATGTCATTTCAGATCCAGTGAAGTGATTTGTGCAACCTGAAATAAAAATCGTTGACTCTTGATTTACCCAATTTTTTTCTGAATTTTTCGTTCAACCTGAACCAAACTTCTCTTTTTTTGAACTGCAGTGAACAGAAAAATCAATTATTGTCCCAACTCTATGTGAGAAGAAAAATGGGAGAAATGCAGTTTAAACAGCATAAGCCATAGATGAACCATGCAATAGATGGGCTAGTGCTTTGTGCACCCATAAGAAAAGGCTTTGTCACCTTGGAGCATGCCATTTTGTCCTTAAATGTGGCCTCTTGCATACGTTTGAGCTTTAAAAGTAAATGCCCTTTCCAGTTTCATTTAAATGAATGGATGTCAATTTAGTGTCTCTTATCTTTACATTTGACAGTTACTCTGTTCTTAGTCTAGTTTCATTTGTGCTCATTCCTGTACCTTTTCTCTACTGAAGTAAAAGTCTTTGTCAACAGGAAAATTGTGTATGAGGAATGGATGACCTAGAACACAGGTTCCTCAAATTCAAGTGTTGTCTATTTCTTCTCCCAGCTGCAATTACAAGTTCTATGCCTTCAATTCACAAAATCCCCTCTGGGCAGCTTAAATTGGCTAGTTGTCAAATACTACATAAGTAGTGTAATCTTCATCACCTTTATAATTGGATTGAAATTGGAGAGCTGGTATCTTGTGTTCAAAAATATCACTCAAGCTTACCCCATGGGTTTTAAAGGCATAAGTGGGAACTGGGCACTGCCCAACTAACTGCCACTGCTCCCTGAAAAAATTCCCCTAAGTTCAGCTGTTATAAATTGCAAGATTGATTAATGGAGCTTATGATTACCAACAACTGAGGTTAGGAAAGACAAGTCACCTTCCTGCAGCCCATTAACAGTTCCAGCAGAGATAATGGTACACTGCAGTATTGCTGGAATCTTAGGTCACCTCATAAAAGCATAAGATTAAGACCATAAGAACTGCTTGTCAGGAATCAGGCCCTGCGGCAGGCAACTTAATAAGTGCAGCTGGCCTGTAGTAGGCAGCTTGACTAGTACACTGTCTGACTGGTGAGAAGAGTCAGCAAACCAGCTCAAAGCCCAGCAGAAGGCAATCTCTGCGATAGCTCTTGCTTATTCTCAGCCTTGCTCCACTCCAAATAACCCAGCTCTGACATCGTACCCCTGGTTTTGCCTCTGACCCCAGGCTCCTATTCCTGGCTACCAACTCCTGCTCCAGTCACTAGGGCTGACCACCCATGTGATGGTTTTTGACGCTGCCCTACTGAATCAGATCAGTGGTCCATCTAATACAGTCCTCTAACTGTGGACAGACAGCTTACTCACAGAAAGATGAGAAATCTTGCCACGGACAAAGAACAAAAGGCAGTTTTCTAACCCCAGTCAAAGGCCGGATTACTACTTGTATATCACTTCCAATACCTCATTAAACATATAACATAACCAACTTACCCATGTAAATACTTTCGTAAAGTTCAATAGCTCTAGGCTTGTGATACTAAGTTTTACAGGCTGACTTGTTTTTAGTTGAGTTCAGATTTTATTTAATGTTTCCCTATTTTGAGGGTAAATGAGAATACCTGGCTTTTATAGCCTCCTTTACGACAATCCCTCAAAGGATATCTGAAAGTCTAACCTACACCCACTAGTTCTCCTTTCTCTGTTGCTTGGCAAAATTGCTCCAAATTCTGAGGCTTCTGTACTTTCCTTCACAGAAACTGTTTCAGCATGTCAGGAACTTCAAGTGTCAGTGAAAGGGTGTCTTACTTATATTATGATTAGGAAGAAGGGTTACTTAAAAGCTGTGCCACTTAAAAAGCAAATGTTGAGGAAAGGAAATACCCTCTGTTCATTTTAATTTGCTCCTTTTTGTTTTGTGCCTCTTTAACCTGTCAGACTGCAATGTACAAATTCAGTAAGACTGCCACTACTACTGCAATGTGCCAGCGGAATACAGTTGGAGATTGCGCTCAGTCTAATGGTGCTACTGTCCCTATAGTCTACTTCACTTACTATAGCTCATTCTGTCTTTGACTGTGGCATGCAGGTCAGACACAAGGACGACTGAGGCCTTGCTTTTGTATTAACTCCTTAGTTCTACTGCTCACACAATAGTTAAATCTTGAGGTCACTGCATGTAAACCTCACTGAGTTGCCGACACCTCAGTTTTGGCTGTCATGATGTTAAGAGTCAGATCCTTGGTTGGTGTAAATTGGCAAAGTGTTAACTCTAAAGCTCTTCACCCTCCCCCCAGTAGCTGTTGCTCTTACTCAAAATACACATGCTCTTCAGGGTCCAAGACAGACCATACAGCAGACTTGAATATGGTGCAAAAGTCCAGAATTTGAGATAGTTGCTGACACACAGCCTAGGCAGGGTTCCCTGCAACAGTCTCTTTAGACCCCTTAGCTCAATAGTTCTTTCAGTAGATAAACAAAAGGAAAATTGTCTCAAAAACAGACTGAGTTCTGAACCAGGTCTGCCTACCTTCCTCCTCTGGCAGTCAGCCACCTCTGAAGAGATTCTGGGCTGTTTCTTTTCTCAGGGAATAAGTGATAAGAAGTCTATTCTCTTCCCTGGGAAGCCAGTTACTGAGCTTTCCTCCTCCCTTTTTAAATGCCCCTTTGTTACCTGACAGCAAGTGCAGGTGTAGCAGGGTGGGGCTGAGTGGGTGCATAGCCATTTGTGAAATCTTGCTGGCAGTGAGGAGTTGGTATACCCCATCAAAGGGTGTTTCCGCTGTTCATACCAAAAAATGACTGCAAATACTCAGATAATTAATAATTACACAATACAAAGTAGAATACTTACTATATTAAGTCACTGTTGTTCCCCAATAAAAATTACTCTTGTTTCATATAGCAAGGCCAAAGAATGTCACTTCAGGTTCCAGTGATATCACATCTTTGTAGAAAAAATTCCTGCTAAAAGCAAGAGCATAGGAGTGCTTCAGGCAGTTTGAATTATACTCTGGCATTAAAATCTCTGAAACAATTCTATAGGAGGTTCAAAATCCTACCCTGTGTCACAGTTTCAGGGTAACTGCACCTGTATACTCCCTCCCTGGTCCCTCAAGGGCATCCACTTAAAGTTTCTGGGTCCCAGCCACCACCTCTCTTGGGCAGGGACCCACATCTCTCTCTCCTTCTTGACCAGTGTTTTAATGCTGCACAGTTGCTGCCTTACACTGCGAAATGCCCAGCAGCTTGTCTGTCTAAGAGCTTGTCTGCCTAACAGCCAGCTCCTCTGCTTTGCTCTACCTCTGAAGGCTATGAACAGTGTATTACCACACAGTTCTTTCCATGAAAGCACATTTATTCTTAACATCAAAAGCAATAGAGAGAAAATAAAAGATTCTATGTGCATGCTAAAAGTTTACCAGCGGTTACCCCCACTCAAATGCAGGGCTCTGGTAGGTGTCAGTCTTTCAAACCCCACAACTGGATTTGCAACCAAGGGAGCAAGTTCATGTCAATTTTTAGACCAGGACCCAGACTCTGGGCTGGACGATTCAGCTGTTTCTTTTTACATGTGGGCCTTTGATCACCAGCCTCCAGGAACAGTTAATCACCAGTTGATGACCCTCTCCGCAGGGTGTATTTTGAAAAGGCTGAGTTTTTGCTTAACCAGGGTTGTAGCATTTACATTAACCAATCCCCAGGGATTCCCCGGAAATCCACTAAACACTTACTGTCTCAGAGGGTCATGCCTGTCTGGCGCATTTAAATATAGTAATTTGAACACCTTACACTTCCCAGGTCACACATCTGTCAGACCTTGTAAGAAAAATAATCTTCTAATATCAGATTTTTAGAGTAACTACTAAAGTGCCAGTTTCCTCATTATTGAAATGTGTCGGACTCAGTGTCTCAATTTGCTCCTAAGCAAAATAGTCCAATGTCAACTGCTGCTCTTGCACAAAGGACTTCATGTGTGTGTGTGTGTATGGGAACATTTAAAAAAAAAATCACTTACACTAAACATGCCAAGAACTGACATAAGAACGGCCAGACGAAAGCTGGATCAGACCAAAGCTCAATCTAGCCCAGTATCCTGTCTTCTGACAGCAGCCAATGCCAGGTGTTCCACAGGGAATGAACAGAACAGGTAATCATCAAGTGATTCAAACTGTCGGCCATTCCCAGCTTCTGTCAAACTGAGGCTGGGGACACCATCCTTGTCCATCCAGCTAATAGCCATTGATGGACCTATCCTCTATGAATTTATCTAGCTCTTTCTTGAACCCTGTTATAGTCTTGGCCTTCACACCATCCTCTGGCAGAGTTCCACGGGTTGACAGTGCATTGTGTGAAAAAATACTTCCTTTTGTTTGTTTTAAACCTGCTGCCTATTAATTTCATTTGGTGCCCCCTAGTTCTTATGTTATGAGAAGTAGTAAATAACACTTCCTTATTTACTTTCTCCACACTCATCATGATTTTATAGACCTCTGTCATATCCCCCCTTAGTTGTCTCTTTTAGCTGAAAAGTCTCCATCTTATTAATCTCTCTTCATACGGCAGCTTTTCCATACCCCTAATCATTTTTGTTGCCCTTTTCTGAACCTTTTTTGAGATAGGGAGACCACATGTGCACACAGTATTCAAGATGTGGGCATACCATGCATTTATATAGAGGCAATATGATATTTTCTGTCTTATTATCTGTCCTTTTCTTAATGATGCCCAACATTGTTTGCTTTTTTGACTGCTGCTGCACATTGAGTGTACATTTTCAAAGACTATCCACAATGACTCCAAGATCTCTTTGTTGAGTGGTAACAGCTAATTTAGACCCTATCATTTTATATGTATAGTTGGGATTATGTTTTCCGATGCGCATTACTTTGCATTTATCAACATTTAATTTCATCTGCCATTTTGTTGCCCAGACACCCAATTTTGTGAGATCCTTTTGTTGCCCTTCGCAGTCTGACTTGGACTTAACT
The DNA here is from genome assembly GCF_003597395.2 of Chelonoidis abingdonii. NCBI lineage: Eukaryota > Metazoa > Chordata > Testudines > Testudinidae > Chelonoidis > Chelonoidis abingdonii. The sequence goes on along the minus strand of NC_133775.1, from coordinate 80,738,687 downwards.
ATCTTGGAGTAGTTGTTGGTATTATCTGCCAATTTGCCACCTCACTGTTACCCGTTTTTCAAATTCATTATATCCTTACCCTTGTTTCTTTATTTTAAACCATTACAAATCCTATGAGAGGACCTTCTTCTCTTATACATGACAGCTTACTTGCTTAGAGCCTTTGGTGAGGGGCCGTTGTCAAAGGCTTTCTGAAAATCTAAGTATACTAATCCATTGGATCCCTCTTTGTCCACATGCTTGTTGACCCTCTTAAAGTATTCTAGTAGATTGGTGCACGCATTAATTCCTTACAAAACCATGTTGACTCTTCCCAAACCAACTTTGTTCATCTATGTGATAATTCTCTTCTTCTACTATAGTTTTCATCAGTTTGCCTGTACTTGAAGTCAGGACTACTGGCCGTAATGTGCTGGGATCACTTCTGAGCCTTTTTAAACATCGGCATCACATTAGCTATCCTCCAGACATTGTACAGAAACTGATTTAAAAATGATAGGTTACAAACCACAGTCAGTAGTTCTTCTATTTCACACTGGAGTCTTGCAGAACTCTTGGGTGAATACATCTGGTCCTGATCACTTATTTATTTTACTTTATCAGTGTGCGTCCAAAACCTTCTTCTTCAATGACACCCTCACATCCGCAGCTGTGAAGACTGATGCAAAGAAGTTAATTTGTTTTCTCTACAATGCCTTATTGTCTTGAGTGCTCCGTTATCATTCAATTAATCCAGCAGTCCCACTGGCTGCTTAGCAGGCTTCCTGCTTACTGATGTACTTTTTTTTTTTTTTTTGCTATTACTTTGAGTCTTTGGCTAGCTGTTCTTCAAATTGTTTTTTGGCCTTCCTAATTATATTTTTTTCCTTCACTTGCCAGAGTTTATGCTCCTTTCTATTTTCCTTACTATGATTTAACTTCCATTTTTTAAAGGATGCAGTTTTTGCCTCTCACTGCTTCTTTTACTTTGTTGGTTAGCTACAGTGGCACTTTTTTGTTTCTCTTACTATGTTTTTTTTAATTTGGAGGTATATATTTAAGTTGAGCCTCTATTATGGTGTCTTTAAAACGTTTCCATGCAGCTTGCAGGGATTTCACTTTTGGCACTGTATCTTTTAATTTCTGTTTAACTAACCTCCTCATTTTTGTGTAGTTCCCCTTTCTGAAATTAAACGCTACAGTAGTGGGCTGCTGTGATGTTTTCCCTGCCACAAGGATCTTAAATTTAATTATTGTTGCTATTACCAAGCGGTGCAGCTATATTCACCTCTTGGACAAACCTGTGCGTGTTGGCCTGTGCTGATCTGGAGAAGTTTGTTTCCTTTCTAGGCCAGCCACTGAAAAGGACAAGGTACACCACACCACTGCCACCTTAGAGCTCATCAGTAAGCATTTAGAAGGGAACTAGTTCTGCATACTCTGTAAACTTGTTGAATCAGTTTAAACTGATTTTTTTAAAATCTGGAAAATGGTGGAAGCAGATGTAGCAGCTGCAAGTGAGAGAAAAAGATTTCAAACTGCCTGGTAAATGAGCTTGAACCTGGCTGGTGGCAAATTTCTAGGGCATGAAGAGCAAAGAAAACCCTTAAAATCAGTAAATAAATACTACGGATTAAGAGCTCAGTTTCTGAATACAACCTTACTAGTAACTATTTGAACGTCAGTACAAGGTGAGCTTCAGATCAATGAAACTGCTCCCCCATGTGGGGAATTGCTGTTGCAGTCCACAAGAAATCTCTTGAAAGGTAGCATGTTGGAAATAATTTGAATTTGGAAACTTTAGGATCTGGAAAGTCCATGGGGAGTTCTCAGAAGTCTTAGAGGAGCAACTGCGAGAAACAAAGCTTCAGTTTAACACATTTCATAATGGAGAAACAAGTACCTAGGAGGATGTGCTCCTTGACTAAGGCATCAGATAAGCATGCAAAGAAATATACCGAATCCTATAAGAGTGTCATGGTGAGAGGATAAGTGAAGAGTTAACATACCAAAATATGTTATGGCATCAAGACTCAAAAGATCGATGTTGTAAAGGGCTGTCAAGCAATTAAAAAAAATTAATCGCAATTGAAAAAGTTAACCGTGATTCACCGCATGATTAAAAAAATTAATCATGATTAATTGCACAGTTAATTGCACTGATAAACAATAATATAATACCATTTATTTATATATTTTTGATGTTTTCTACATTTTCAAATATATCGATTTCAGTTACACAGAATACAAAGTGTACAGTGCTCACCTTATATTTATTTATGATTACAAGTATTTTTACTGTAAGAAAAACAACAAAAGAAACAGTATTTTTCAAATCACCTAATACAGGTACTGTAGCACAATGTCTTTATCATGAAAGTTGAACTTACAAATAATAGAATTATGTACAAAAACTGCATTAAAAAACAAAACAATATAAAATTTTAGAGCCCACTCAATCCTACTGCTTGTTCAGCAAATCGCTCAGATAAACAAATTTGTTTATATTTGCAGGAGATAATGCTCCCTGCTTCTTGTTTACAATGTCACTTGAAAGTGAGAACAGGTGTTTTCATGGGACTGTGGTAGCCAGCGACGCAAGATATTTATGTGCCAGATGCGCTAAAGATTCATATGTCCCTTCATGCTTCAAGTACCATTCCAAGGGACATGTGTCCATGCCGATGATAGGTTCTGCTTGATAAGGATCTAAAGCATTGCAGACCAGTGCATGTTCATTTTCATTATCTGAGTCAGATGCCACCAGCAGAAGGTTGATTTTCTTTTTTGGTGGTTTGGGTTCTGTAGTTTCTGCATCAGAGTGTTGCTCTTTTAAGACATCTGAAAGCATGCTCAACACTTCATCCCCCTCCGATTTTGGAAGGCTCTTCAGATTCTTAAACCCTGGGTCAAGTGCTGTAGTTATTGTTAGAAATCTCACATTGGTATCTTCTTTGTGCTTTGTGAACTCTGCAGTGAAAGTGTTTTTAAAATGGATATGTGCTGGGGGCATGGCTACATTTGCAGCTGTACAGCGCTGGGAGTTAAACCTGTCTTTGTACAGCTGTGTAGGGAAAATGCTGCAGTGTGGCCACATTTGCTGCGGTGTTGGGAGTGGTGCATTATGGGCAGCTATCCCACAGAGCACCTCTTCCCATTCTGGTACCATGGGTTGTGGGAAGGGGACGGAGGGTGCGGGTCATTCTGGTTCCTGTCCCAACGCCTCGTGATTCATCGCTTCACATCCCAGCAATCTCTGTGTTTCCATCCACATTTGGCACCATCTTTCCACAGTTTCTGTGCAGCGCGATTCTGTGTTCTGTTTCGGTCTGCGGGAAATGGAGTCCGAACTGCTGGGGAGTATGCTGACAAGTCTCGCCAGCACATCACGTTTGGCAGTTGAGCTATTCCCTAAGCTCCAAAGTGACAGTGAGGAGTCCGACGATAGCGAGTCATGTAATGCGTACGACACGAAATTGCTTGTGGCATTCACGGATATGCTCAACACCGTGGAACGCCACTTTTGGGCTTGGGAAACAAACACTGAGTGGTGGGATCGCATCATCATTCAAGTCTGGGATGATGAGCAGTGGCTGCAGAACTTTCGGATGAGAAAAGCCACTTTCATGGGACTGTGTGAGGAGCTCGACCCCACCCTGCAGCGCAAGGACACGAGATTGAGAGCTGCCCTGCTGGTGGAGAAGCGGGTGGCTATTGCAATCTGGAAGCTGCAGACAGCTACTGATCGGTCACGAACCAGTTTGGAGTGGGAAAGTCAACCGTTGGAATCATGTTGATGCAAGTTTGCAGGGCCATTAATTGCATCCTGCTAAGAAGAACGTGACTCTGGGGAACGTGCAGGACACTGTGGATGGCTTTGCACAGATAGGCTTTCCTAACTATGGAGGGGTGATAGATGGGATGCATATTCCTATTCTGGCGCCACCCCACCTAGCATCCGAGTACGTTAATTGGAAGGGGATTTCTCTATGGTTCTCCAGATGCTTGTGGATCACCATGGGTGTTTCATTGACATTGATGCAGGCTGGCCCGGAAAGGTGCATGATGCACGCATCTTTTGGAACACTGGCCTGTTCAGGAAGCTGCAGGCCAGGACTTTTTTCCCAGAGTGGAAGATCACAGGAAAGGATGTCAAAATGTCCATTGTGATCCTTGTAGACCCCGCTTACCCATTAATGCCGTGGCTCATGAAACCGTACACAGGGAGCCTTGACAGCAGCAAGGAATGGTTCAACTACAGGCTGAGCCGGTGTCGAATGACTGTGGAGTGTGCTTTTGGCCATTTAAAGGGCCGCTGGCAATCTCTGTATGGGAAGCTGGACTTGGGGGAAAGCAGCATCCCTTCTGTTATATCCGCGTGCTGTACCCTCCATAATATTTGTGAAGGGAAAGGTGAAAGATTCAGTCAGGCATGGACCTTCGAGGTTCAACACCTGGAGGCTGAATCTGCACAGCTGCAAGGATTAGGGATGCCTTGAGGGAGGAATTTGAGACTGAAAACCAACAGTAATGTTTGGTGCCTTGCATGGGAGTGAAGTGCAGTGGTTACTATGTTAGTAGGAATCTGTGTTTGCTAAGCTGATTTGCAGTGCCTGTTTCTTTCCTGGGCTAAGGTATCTTTAAATTTATGCAATAATAAAGACTGTTTTCAAAGTCAAAAATTCATTTATTGAAAAGAAAATTACTTTATTGAAAGAGACAACTTTTTTGGAATCTGAAAGGGCAAGGGGGTGGGGTGGGGAACTGTACAGTCACAGATTTCCATATGTCCTGTCTGGAGTGCTGTGCAATGGTGCTACACTTCAGGATGGCTATAGTGCATGGTGATGGAGGTTGAGTGCAGAGGTTAAGGGTCGTAGTTCTCAGGGCTGGTTGGTGAACATACAAGTGTTGGAGGCAGCTGGTGGTGGTAAGAACCCAGATGCGGGGGAAGGGGGGTTGGAGCTGACATGGGGGCACAAAGGAAAGAGCTTTGGGACAAGGGATGCAGGGTGGGGGCGATAGTGCTCCACCTGCATGGCTACGAGCACCTGTATAGAGTCCGCTTGGCGCTCTAGGATTCTTATCAGCCACTCTGTGCTTTGCTTCCTGTGCGCTGTGTTTTCCTTGCAGATCCTGCTTTCCCTCTCCCTCCACTTCTGCGCTTTTTGATTCTGAGAGATTGGTGCATCACTTCATGCGGCATGTCGTTTTTGCTTTTTCGCGGTCTCTTCCGGAGGTTTTGCAGTCTCTCAGCCGGTGATAACACAGACAGCCGAGATCTCAAGGTTGCATCTGTAAAGGCAAAATGCAACACTTAACAGAGGCAACGTTGTTTATACCAGACAGAGTAATTCCCCCACACTTAAGGAGGGCACATACAGTCTTCACAATAGCATAATTTTCCCATCCCAAAGAGAGCGCACATAACCGACGGGAGCCCCGAAATGGTGAGTAAGGGGGACTGATTGTTTCAGGGCTGTACTGTCCTCTGGGTTTCTGTGCACTGGGGAGAGCAAACAGCTGCAGGGGGCACCTACACTGAACACTATCCCAACATTTTCCACAGGAGTTGATCCTGGAAGATATCTTGCTGCTGCGGGTCACCTGGGAAGCAAGGGAGGCTTCTACTGCAATGTGGATTCCGCCCTGGCCCCTGTGCAGCTTGCCTGTGTGCAGCAATGGCCCCACCACCCCTCGTGGCACAGTGGCATGGACACGTTAGCCTAACTGGGACAAGGACCACAGTGGCTCTCCCAATAAACCTGCGCAAGCGCATTGCCCACGCTCTGGATGAGACTTTTGAAGAGATTACCAAAGCCGATTACCACGAGGTGATAGACCACATCAATATGCTGTTCTGCATCTAGGCATGAATGCATGCAGTTCTAACCCTCCCTACTCTCCAGAAAAATTTCCATCCTTAAAATAAAAGCAGATTACCGGGAACCTGCTCCTCTGTTTGTCCTCCATCAAGTACCGGTGGCTGTGACTGGCTACCTTCCTCCTGGCTTGAGAAGAGCTCCTGGCTGCATGCCTCTAGGGACTCCGGGGTGTCTCCCCCCACCCCAGTACCCTCACTCTTGCTTTCCTCCTCCTCCTCCTCCCCCGCTCTGAAGTGTCCATGGGGGTCCTCTGAGTGGAGGTGGGGTCACCCCCAAGTATCGCATCCAGCTCTTTGTAGAAATGGCAGGTCGTGGGGGCAGCACCAGCGCGGTGGTTTCCCTCACGGGCTTTGCATCAGGCACTCTGCAGCTCCTTCACTTTAACCCTGCACTGCAGCGCGTCCTGGTCATGGCCCCTTTCCATCACGGCCCTTGATACTTGCTCAAAGGTATCATAATTCCTACGGCTGGAGCACAGCTGGGACTGCACAGCTTCCTCCCCTCAAACACTGATTAGGTCCAGCAACTCGCCATTGCTCCATGCTGGGGCTCGTTTGGCGCATGGAGTCATGGTCACCTGGAAAGATTCACTGATTGCACTCCACACTTGGCTGAGCAAACAGGAAGGGGATTTTTATAATTCCTGGGGAATTTAAAGGGTGGGTTTGACAGTTGATCACCTGAGCCCAGGGCAGTAGAGTTCGAACTGATGAGCAGAGTGGCTAGAACAGTCATTCTGAGATACTGCCGAATACCTCTGGAGGCCAATAACAGTGCTTTTGGTGGCCACACTGGCAGGGCAGCGCTGCATTGGCAGGGCTATAGTCTTTATTCCTCTTGTAGAAGTGGAGTACAACCAGTGCTGTAGCCAGGGAGATACAGCGCTGTATGTGCCTTGCCAGTATGGACGGTGAGTGAGCTACAATGCTGTAAAGCCACCACCAGTGCTGCAACTCTCAAGTGTAGCCAAGCCCTGGGTCATCATCCAAGACTGCTAAAACATGAAATATATGGCAGAATGTGGGTAAAACAAAGCAGGGGACATAGAAGTCTCCCCCAAGGAGTTCAGTAACATTTAAATTAATGCATTTTTTTTAATGTCAGTAATCAGCATGGAAGCATGTCCTCTGGAATGGTGGCCAAAGCATGAAGGGGCATATGAATGTTTAACATATCTGGCACGTAAATACCTTTCAATGCCGGCTACAAGTGCCATGCAAGTTCCTGTTCTCACTTTCTGGTGACATTGTAAATAAGAAGAGGGCAGCATTATCTCCTGTAAACCTAAACAAACTTGTCTGTCATAGCAATTGGCTGACCAAGAAGTAGGACTGAGTGGATTTGTAAGCTCTGAAGTTTTACATACTGCACTCAAAACCAAAACAATTTAACAAAAAACCCTACATTTGTAAGTTGCACTTTCATGATAAAAAGATTGCACTGCAGTACTTGTATATCGTGAATTGAAAAGTACTCTCTCTTTTGTTTATCATTTTTACAGTGCAAATATTTGTAATAAAAATATAAACTTTGATTTCAATTACAACACAGAATATAATATATATGAAAATGTAGAAAAACATCCAAAATATTAAATAAATTTCAATTGGTATTCTATAGTTTAACAGTGCAATTAAAACTGATTAACTGCAATTAATTTTTTTAATCATGATTAATTTTTTGAGTTGAATTGTGGGAATTAACTGTGATTAATTGATAGCCCTAATGTTGAATCTAGATTCCTGACAAACTGAAGCATGCTTCTTGGCCTCTGAAGAGCATGTGTATTTTGAGTAAGAGCAACAACTAAAGTGGCAGAGAGGAGGAAATTAAGAGCTTTAGAGTTAACAGTTCGCTAATTTACCTCAATCAAGGATCTAGCTCTCAACAGGACAGCCAAAACTGAGTTAGGAGAGGAGGTCATACTTTAAGAAAGGACAATGCTCTAGGAAATAACTTTTTTAAAGAAAAAATAGGCCCTCTACTCACGTTTCCCCTTAAATGGAGAAAGGGTACATGACTTGAAGAGGAGTGTGCATATGCAGATGATTGCTTCAGATTCCAGATGAGGGGAACACCAAACTGAAAGGAAGTTTTTCCTTGAGTCTCTGGATACTTAACTGGATTTCCTCTACATTTGTTGGCCTAACAGTTGAATTGTTTCCTACTAATAATTTTAACTACAGTACATGATTCATCTACAAAAAGAGAAAGAATACTTTGCGTAAAAAAATTGGTCAGGAAAAAAACCTGAAATTCAGTTTCTAAATACTTCATTTAACTCAATAAAAAAATTCCACTTATTTTAAGACATTTCATAAAAAAGTTTTTAACTTATTGAAATCTAATTGATAATGTCACAGTGTTGTGGTCAAGGGGAGCACATCAATAATTACATTTCTTAAAATCCCATAAATGATCTTATAAATAAACCTTATAGCATTACCACTGCATTGTGATATACTAAATAAAGACGAATTCTCCAGAAACCACCAATGGAAATAATTGCCACAGACAATAAAAACAGACACTGAATAAAGAGCTAACTCTCTGACTAAGAGATACGTAAACTAGCTGAGATGCAAGAACAAACCAACCTTCATGAAAACTGAAAAAGGCACAAATGATTTAAGGCTTAAACTTCCTACGTACCTCTGTGCTTACTGGATGATATTTTCAGCTGAAATCTTTTTCTACAACTCAGTGACACAGAAAGCTTGTGAATTTGTGTCAGTTTCACTAAATAGGTTTTGACACATACAAACCCCCCCCAGTTTAAATTAAACCCTGAATATTTTGATTTTTTTGGTTCAAAATGAATTTGTTTCAAAGTTTCCTTTAATTTGATGTTAACAAATATTTTTAAATGGTGGAAACTGCAATGAAACATTGACTGTCACAAATCATTGTTAGACCCAAAACAATTTTTTTTTAATTTCCAGCAAACCCAAAACCTGTTATTTGCACAGCTCTATGGTTAGCTGAAGTATGGCGAAGGGGCTCACTCCCAAATGTCCCTCATTGCACTAGCATAGCCATCCAGGCGCCATCCACTGCACAGCTGAGTTTCGGCTGGCCCTTCACTTCACCCAGCTGCATACCCTGTGACCTACTGAGCACTGCAGGCTTCCCAAAGCTGAAAGCTCAGGCAACCCCATTAAAGTTAAGGGAGTGCTGGAGGAGGGGTTCACAGTAGGATCTTTCACTCAGCTTTAAACAGTAAAGTTAAATTTCAAACTAGTGCTCTGCTTGCCAGCATATAGGTAATGGACTCAATGTCCTGCAGATCAGTCTGCAATATTGAGACAAATTAAAAAACAACAACAACAACGAGTCTGAGTCTTAGTAGTTTACATCAAAATAAGCCTAATTCAACAGTCTTACTTGAACCGGTGATGAACCATGACTTTCATGCTTTGACTCATTTACTTCCAGTAGCTGCAAAAATATACGTATAAAATGGTACTATAAGCACCACACCGCACATACTACTACAAAAGACGTGCTTCAGCTAGACATAACTTACTGTACAAAAATAACCTGGTAATTCAAAGCTACCTTATGCTTTACATAGTATATGTTGTCTTGTCATAATAACCGTTTATTGCTTGACAGTGCTAAGGCCATCACTGGAAGACATTGTTTTTATGTAAGGATATTTCTGAACTTTGGGTCAATTTATCTCCAAATTCCCTGAATGTCTTAATTTAATGGTAGCTCCTGATGTGACAGTAGCACTTTGTGGAAGAAAAGTTGATCAATTACAGACTCTCTGACTGTTGAGCACAGCTGAGCTGTTGATTCAAACAGATGCTATATCCCTTCCAAATCCAGTGGGAACCTTATGAGTTTCACTCTCCATTTAGGAACAAAAGGCAGCACAGTCAACACATTGAAACACATCACTTGACACTGAATAAAGAGCTAAACCCATCAGTTGTATTGGGACATGAATCCAGGCTGCCAAATGGAGATTCTTGGCAATGTGATACCTCAGGATTAAAACAGCCTCACATTTCCTGCTTTTAGCACTTCCACTAACAGTATTCCTGAAATCTAGACTGGACCCTGGACTGCCAGGCCAAAGAAGGGAAGACTCTGATATCTGACTTTAGATTTATTGCATGTAATGTGCCTATAATAGGAGACTCCATTAAAACTTCTAGTTTGGAATACAACCAGACTGTTTTAAATGTATATTTAATGTCAAATACGTACCTTTATAATACTCAATCTAAATGCTGATATATGTATGCCACTCCACAATTACCTCCATGATTGTTGCTACCTGATAACATTTTGGTAATGCAAGACATTTGAGGGAGAACCTAGACAAAGAATCACAATAAAGTTAACACAAATACTCATATTTGGGTCCATTAATGTGAGGGGAAGTGTTGGAGGACTTTGCTTTGGCTTTGCGCTCTTTACATGCCATTCTCATATTTAGTGAAGCTACCAAAATATGCTCCTTGATGAATCCAAACTAATGTTATTTGTGAAAAGCAAACCAAGAAAAGAATACAGCTGGACAGCTTCATTATTTTGAGTAACCACTTGAAAGTTTTGAAATCATTATGTTTTGTAGAAAGCCATATAAAAGTTAAGGATAAAGCAGAATAAGTTCTGTAGAATCATAAGCTCACACAAGGAAGTAAAAAAGCTGTTTTTTGAAGCAACAAGAGCTCACAAATGCTCTTGACAAGAAATCGACTGAAACATCAGCAGTATGTAAATTAGCCAATCAAAAAATTGCAAGCCTCATCATTCTCAGCTATCAACGGTTCAATCTCCAGTGAGTATTAAAACCAATGGAAGTTCATTTTAAACCCCGCAAAAATCACTATATTAAACCTGCATGACCCATTTCTCAGCCCCAAATTGAAAAGTCACAATAAAATTTTGCTCCTAAGCTATATCAACTTCAAAGGAATGTCAATAAATGCCTTCAGGCTTAAAAGTTGTAATTTGCTCTCCACTCACTTTTAATTCCAGAAGCCTTATCAGAAGTAAAGATAATAGGGTAAAGAATAAGGAGGTCCTGAGTTCTAATCTGCGTTCAAATTAGGAAGGCAAACTGGACATAAAAACAGATCTAAAATAAGCCAAAATTATTTAAAGCAAAAAGTTAAATATAAACATAAGAGACAAGGAATATCAGGACAGGCATGGCCACATTATGGAAGTTTTAGTTAAGTATGGGATTTTCAAAATGCCTAAGGGGAGCGTAACAGGGTAACTATTCCCTTTTCCATGATGTGTCCTTTTAAGTCCTTGAACTTTGAAAGCAGATCAAGACCTGGGGAAGGTAGAGCTAGGTGTTGGGAGAGAGAAAGATGGTCTCAAGGAAATAGTTAAGGAAAACCCCAGCTACTGTTTCTTTAAGGACTTGGGACCAGAAGGGTTTCCCTATCAATCAGGAGAAGCTCTGGGAAGAAGGCTAAAGAAACACAGGCCCAAGAAGACAGGGAGGGCAATACGTTGAACCCAAGGAGACTTTATTTCAAGAGAATTTGGGGTTAATAAAGTAGAACCCTAGCAGAGGGACTCAACCTTTGAAATGTGTTGGGTTTTTAAGCAACCCTGTGAGGAGGAATACTGAAGTGGGGACTGTAGAGTCATGCTTGCCAGCAGGGGGCACTACAAAGGAGGCATCCCATTTGTCAGGGGACAAAATGTCTAACTTTCAACTCCAATTTATTTGAAAATTCCAGCCCAAAGTTTTGAAGAAAACCTCTCCCTGCTTTGCCACTAATTGAACCTCTAACAAAAGGGCATTTTTAACTGAACCTTTAGCCAGTCTTCTTTCTGAAAAAAATCTACCAGTGTCTGAAGGAGTAATCATTCAAAACACTGAGAAAGGAGTAAAATGTCCTGGGGACTTCACTTGTTGCTGTGGAGTCTTGAATCAAATAGAAGAGGGTATATTCAACAACTCTCTCTAGGCAAATAAACCACTACTTGTTATAAGCTATTGAATCACTGGATGAATATTTTTCCCATTTTTTACAAGTTGCTTAATAGGAACTCTCAATTTGGCTTGTTTTCAGCCTGTGAAATAGCTGACCAAACTGACTCTCACTGAGGGTGGAATTCACCCTGCAAAAACATTCTCTAAGGCCTGCGGGTCACTCAAGTCTCCTCTAAGCACAATCTTTAGGACACCAGTGTAGCCTTTCTGCTGCACAGGAGTGACATGGTGGGAGGCATTGTCAGGCAGTAATATGTAAAAGAAATGAACAGTGCAGAAGTTTTTTTGGAAGGAGAGCATGTCATTGGGTCATAGTGGGAACCATACATACTCCCTCTCTTAGTGACAAGATAAAGCACTGATGGACACAAAGAATGCATACATCTGCATATGAACCTGATAATTTTAGGGGGGTTGTAAGAGTATGCAATTGCAGCAATACAATTTTAGGCATGTTTTGGTATGTAACCTATTAAGTTAAATTTACTGAACTTTATGTGAAACTATAATATAACCCATATGCCAATGACTTGCTGCAAAACTGTTTCTCATTACTGTACTTAAAAGCTTGGAAAATTCATGTTTACATGGAATGATGTAAAAAAATAGATTCAATAGTCTAAGCTACTTTTTAAGAACTGCACATCCAATCAATACTGTTGGTGACTCTTATGCCACGTGATGCTAATAGAGCATTGTGTAACAGAGGAATATGTACAGGATAGGCCAGAACAAAAACTTGCCCAGAAAAAAGTTCCCATCTTAAATCTATAAAAAGTGAAAGGATTAAACTTAAAATGTAAGTTCAAATGTTAATACATGTTGCAGAACTATGCTAAAGCACAAAGGGAGAGGAAATACTTATGGCAAAGCTTGGAAAAATAAGACAGTACCAATTCACCTATGAATAAGGGCGGCTGAAGTCAAAAGGGATACCCCTAGGGATGAATTTGCTAAATCTTAATTTCTTACTCTTAGTAGCCCATGAAATCTCCTGCATTTTTGGAACATGGTTGTAATTCCAATTTTTCTGCTGAAATACTGTAACCTTCAACAGGTAGACTCACCTCTGCCCCATCTTTCCTCCACCCTTGAATATTTAGATTGTAAACCCTTCAGGGCAGAGACTCTTACATATTAGGATCCCATTGTTCAGAGTACCGTTCATATATCAGATGAGGCTTCAAACACTATTATAATACAAATAATAAGAAAAACAAAGAACCATACAACTTTTTAGGGGGCGAAAATTAATTATCTGTTTAATACTGCTAGTTGGAGAGAATGAATCAAAAGAGCAAATGGATAGTTAATGCCATATAGTGAGATGACTGGGGCTGGTATTGCTGCATGTTTCAGTAAACCCTGGTGGTGCAGGGTGTTAACCTTGAGGATGCGTAGCTCTAACTGGCAGTTAAATGCTAGTTGACTCTTGGCCAAAGCATGAAAGCAAATTGATCTTGATGGCCTGGGGAAAGCACAGAAATGCAATGGGTATGGTTTCTGCCATAAATATAAAGGTTACTATGCCCTTGTCCAAGAAGCTCAGGTATGCTTTTGGGTAACTAATTTATCCTAGATCAGAGGGCATTGATTACTAAAAGCATCTTTATTTTTATCTGCTCTTGGCAACTCAATAGGGATAATGTATCTCTGGACTTAGCCTCAGTGGATAGCTTTAACCTCCAGACTTGAAGCACAATGCTGTTACCGTGCTGACACCACTCACAAAACCTGAAATTGCATATTTGCTTCATGAGATTAGCTAAAGGGAGCCTATTACTCCTGTTGATAGACAACATTGCTCCCTATTATAGTGCCATTCAATGTGTTGAATCCAATCTGCAAAGCTCCATATGGACTGGGTCTTCACTTCTTGAGAAAGCTCATTTGAATTTGTGGCATTGATACTGATCTCCTGCATGACTTTGGGTTAGCCACTATGACATAATTTACCCGTCTGTTTAACTGATATATTAGTACCCTCTCAAGAGGGTTATGAAGCTTAGTTCATGTTGGTAAAGAACTTGAAGCACTTGATGTATGATTTAATAGTGAAAAGCAGTATTTGGGTGGTTTGGGTCTTATTCAGAAGATGTCCACCAAACATTTCAGGTCTGAGTCAGCATTTGTCTACAAAACTTGTGTCAGAAAATTTCCAACCAGCTCTACTTTTGAGATACAACATGGATTTGATAGGTTTACCTTTATGTATTGCTGGCTTTAAGTATATGCTCAACCATTATAACCAATCTAACCTTGAAACCATTATAAGCAGCAAAATTAAAGATAAAGTAATCATTCAAGTTCAGTTTCAAGATGAAAAGCACGTCTAAGTCAAGACTGTGTACTGTATAGGATGATAAACTGAAATCCGAACAAGAATGAAAATCTGACTTCAAGATTACTTACACCAGTAAACAAAACTCAGATGGATCAGAAAGTGATTTGGGGTTCTTGTAATGACATTACAGGACACAAACTCTGATGTTTTAGTACCTGGGAATCATGAGGGAGCAATTTAGGAAGATCTACAGTTGAAGAGGTCTGGCCAGATCCTCACTGGAAGTAAACTGGCATAGATTCACTGAAACAACACTGATTGAGGTTCTGACTCTTCCTGGTTTTCTTTAAGTCTCAACCATGTTGAATAGAAGGAGTGGTTGATTGAAAGTGATGTCTGCTCCTATGAGGTTGTTTTTTCTGGTTGGAGGAGACAGAGCTTCAAGCCACCCAGTTACTATCACTGTAGTAGAAGTTCTAGATTCAGAGACTGGTGAGAACAGTACTGTTAACAGCCCTTATCTAGACAAGTGAAGAAAGCAGACAACATCAGAAAAATAAAACCAAGCATCAAGCAAGGAGAAGAGTGTTTCAGGCAGCTTTTATGAGACTCCAAAAAACAAACAAACAAACAAAAAAACCAACACAGACCATACCTCAATACCAGTAGCAGGGATATAATTCATGAGTAAAACCCAAATTCTGTAGAAATAATACATAGGAGGAAGAAAGAGAAACATGAGCATGAGACTGAGTGTAACTGAAAAGGCAGAATGGCATTAATGGGTAACACTTTCTGTTTCTATACACTTTGATATCAGATGGTGTAAATTGGTGCAATTTTCTGTGCTACTTATAGGAATTTTTGTCACAGAAAAGATAATGAGAAGGGCATAATAAGTTAGGCTTTAGCATTCTGTGACAACTCTTCCTGGTGCGTGACACACTAAACGAGGACAAAAACCATGAGGGTAATGCATTCATCTTGGACATTTCTGTGACCTCTTTTTGTAAGCATGCATTTGTTTGTGAAGTAAGATTGCAGTAAGGAGTGGAAATTAAAACATAATGAACCATTCTCAAGCAACTATTTAAAAGGTAATTGCATGACACTGTAATCACATGCTCATCAAGTGCCAGAAGAGAATAACAAAGATTTCCATTCTTTACCAAATGGAAGACCAAACCATATATTGTAGTCTGTGCCAGCTTAATTGAAAACACATCGGAAACAAACAGATGATATCTGGTTAGCATTGCAGAGAACAAAGATTTTCCAGCCTAAGCTGTTGATTTTGTCCCATACCATAACCTCTGCTCTGACAGGACAGAAATGAGCTTATGATTTTCTCAGGTCCAAGACTGGCTCCAATGACACTTAAAGAGGCCACTGGGCACCCTAAAGTCCCACAACTGACTTACTACTAAAAGGACCTTCATCAGTAGAGAATAGGGGTAGTGAAACTCCACCACACACCCTCTCTTCCCTCCTCTTCTGGGGATGACCCTTGGAATGTGGGTTTTGCACTGCTTGTATTTGGTCTTGAAAAAGCCAATTGTAGACCTAGAATGGGGGCAAAGAACTAATATGTTACTTGATCATAAAGGTCTGCATGTTGCTCCACAGTGAAAGAAAGAGGTATGCAGGAAGTTTATGTATCCTTGAAGGCTGCTATGGTGCTTTAAGTTTCTGTCAAGGTGGAAACACTCCTTGATTCATCAATATGATGTGGAATCCCGAAGGGAACAGGCCGAGTTGCTTCATTCAGAACTTGTAAAGAAATACCTGGCTAAACTTGCCCCTTCATCCAAGCTCTGTCTGTCATGGGCAGAGGAGATGCGGGGGTTGGAGGGGGACTAATTAAGTCTCCTTGATGCTCCATCAATGTGGCCACTATTATGATAGATACAGACTATGGACCTTACAGTCATGGTCAACTGAAGAGCAACTATACTGCCACATACCATACACTAGGGTGGGGAGGAACCTGGCCTTTGCCAGATTTCAGCATCCATAAGGAAAATTCTCCACTGGGTTTCTACAGCAAGAACCTGGCTATTTTGTATTATCTGACAGTCAGTCATATAGTGACCAGAGTATTGGAGAACCTGGTCCACTAAATACAGCAGCCTTAATGCCAACTCTCCATTGATTACTGATATGCACACTATATTTGATATCATGCAATTTCCCTACTTCTAGAATGGAAGGCAAATGGGGTATCTCATCCCAAACTGGGGTGTACTTTGATGGTCCATTAAAGCAAACTTTGTAGGTCTCTAGTCTCCAGCTGTCACCTCTGAGTGGGGACCCATGTCCCTCTCCTGCCAGACTGGTAATTTAGGCTTGGCCCTCCTGCAATTGATGTGTTTATTCCAACAGGTCTTAGTCCAGTGCTTGCCCTTCTGCTCTCTCTAGAGGCTGTGACAGTGGTTGCCAGTGAGCTGCCAGCTTTCACAAAGCACCGCACATTTAGAAAAAAAGCATCACAGAGAAAACATGTCATAAAATGGTCAACAGTCTATGTGCACACTAGCTTACCAGGTGTCATCTTCTTCCTCATAGAGACCCAGGCAGCTCCCAGTCCTTCAAACCCTTCCAGCAGAGTTTTACACTCTTGAATACAATCTCATGTCAAGGTTGGATCAAAATGAGGGAACTCTCAGACAGTTTAGCTTCCCATTTATACCAAGGGTTCTTGAACCTGGTCTGGACTAGTATATGCAATTCCTTCCAGGGGGTGGTACTTCTCTGGAGTTCCTTACCTGTCCTGGGATCTGCAATAATTACCCCCCCCCCATTGATTTTGTTCCTGGAAGAAGCTCAGTAGCTCTCCCCCCATGAAGCTAAAATACAATCCCAAGCCCCCAAAGATATACATACACAAGTTTCTGAAAACACCCTTTGCCCATAGTATCAGGTACATTTCAATATAATAGCTGTTTGAAGTTTCTCTACTTCCAAGGTCTCATCTGTCACAGCACCAGCTGTCTATATTAAAATTCCAGTGAAGTAAATCAGTCTACACAGCCACTTTTCTCTCACTTCAAATTCCTTGCCTCACTTGAGCGCTTGGTCTCTTTTGCCCTGAAAGAAAATAGCCTAGGCCTGCATATGAAACTTACTTTTCAGTATCAAGTGGGCATGTACTTCACACTAGAAAAATGTCTGGTGATTAATTGTAAGGTGGGCCTTATAAACTACAAAGAAAAAGGTTTTAATTCAACCTTTTGCTATAATTTTGTGGGCTCTGCTCTCTACAGATAAAAGTTCAGGACTTCTTTCCAACCCTGTGAAATCTGAAGTTTCATTTTTGTTTAAAAAGTTAAAGACACACTGGGCCTGGTCTATGGAGAAGGTGCTGTACGAAATGTACCATGGTCCAATGTTAGCTGGAACACAAAATGCTTTTACACATCTATTTGCTTTTCCAGTATGTGAGCAAGTATATGGGAATGGCATAAATCAATGGTTGCAAATAATTCTCATCGACTGATAACATCTAGTTGGATTTCATATAAAGCTGCTTCAACAGCATCTGGTGAGGTTCTGCTATGCTGAACTGAATAAAAACATTACTCAAAACACATGAAATATTTTCATATCCTCTCAAGTCACAAATGCACAACATAATGCTCAGGCAAATTATTCTTCCATGAATCTTAGATTGGCAGATGATAGTGATCCCATATGGAAAAGGTTTGTCCTTATATTGTTATGGCTTAAACAACTTACACAAAACTTGAATAGAATACCAAATCTTTAGTGGAAAAATTTCCACTAAGTTTATACGGAATTTAAAATAGGAAGTGTAAAATACAATTAAACATGTAATATAGTCTTTTTTCTTTAAATCACTTAATTGTGAAAGCAAAGGTGATATAGTAGGGAATATGCACTAGGTTCACAGCAGGAATCAGGGCTGCGATTTTGGAATACAGATTTTGTATTACAGGAGATGCTAAGCTTATTGTAATTTGAATCTATAAATCTCAAATGAGTAAGCATCAGTAACCCTTTTTACAAGTGACAAACTGAGGCAGAGAATTGAAGGTACATGGCATTGGCCACACTGAACATCAGTTGCAGATCTGGGAATAGTCCCCAGAATCCTTGCACTGCTCTTAAAAATGCTTTTCTGAAACATTCATGGGAAAGCTTATATTATGTGTCCAGTTAAATCATTTGAATTCAAGAACGGATGAAGTTGTGGATTCATGCAACAAATACCCAAGTTTAAAAGAGCTGCAGAAAGGGAAGTGTGTCAGGGAGAACACAAACAGCAGCTTCTATTAAAGGGTCACACTCATCTTAGATTTGGGAGAATGAAAAATTCCTGTTACAGAGTGAGGACTTGGGATTGTACTGAGCAGATACATAATGGCATGTTGTATTGAAGCTTCCCTATTGGTTCCCTCAGCTTGTACAGAAAAAACGGCTTACTGATGACACACACCTCTCCTATGACCCGAGTAGTGCTGTCCTGATGCAGAAAACAGAGCAATAGATATAAACTTCAGTTCTCTAAGTGTGGTGTTTAGACAAAAGCTAAATGACCATTCCAATGTCAACACTATTTGACTGCTAGTCATTACAGCATTGGTATCAAACTATTCTGGGATTATATATACCCATGCAGGGAAGGAAGGCTCGAGTTTTAACGTAAGCAATGAGAAGGAAGAGATCCCTGGAAAGCTATAAAAATAGCTATGTACATTGAGCCATTAATATCAGAGCCTGACTGTCTCTGTCCAAAACTTTCTAACACTTGACCTCTCAGGATGCTACAGCAGACCAAGCCCTGATTCCAATGCCTTGAAACTGAAGGCAAAGTCTACTCAGTAGAACGATCTTGGTTGTGGAAAGCAAGAGACATCCATAGCACCTTACAAATCTTTTTTTTGGGTAGACCTTAGCAATGAACCACACAACAGCATGACACAGTGTCACAGGGCTCACTCACCTCCTGCTGGTTGTCTTGGGAACTAGCTTTGCCAGCCAGTCCACTCTCTCCTGGTGGTATCTTGCTCATTGTCATAACTAACTGTCTACAGACCTGCCTCAGTCCAAGTATTGCAGCATCATCTTCAGGGTTCATCCTTCCAGCTGTGTCATGTCATTGCCCCTCAGGGGCAGTTTAGCCCCTCAATAGTCCAGCCACTTCCCCAGTGGCAACTGCAGTCAATTGTCCTGCCACTTCCCCAGTGGCAAGTGGGGGGAGACTCAGGCCTGCCCACTACTTTAGGTCCCAGCCCAGGGTTCCTGTGGATTGCAGCCTCCTGTTGCACCTCAGCAGCAATGAGAGGAATATATGTCTCCCTAGGCTACTTCCCCATGGTCCCAGCACCATCTTCACCCTTCCTCAGGGCCTGCAGCTACCCAGTCTCAGCAGCCAGCAGCTCCTCTTGCTCCCCCAGTCCCTGACAACAACTGCTCTGTTCAAGGTGCCACAGATCTCTCAGCCTGCTACACAATCTTCACTCCTTGAGCTCCAGACAGGGATTGACCCTGCTCTGTCCTGCAGCTCTTTTCATGTGAGCCTGCTTGGCCCTGATTCACTGTTCCTCACAGCCCCTCTCCTACTGGCTGCTTCCTGCACAACCTCCATAGCATTCTATTAACCCCTTCTGTGCCAGTGTGGTGGGAAATGCACCATCACACACAGCAAAGTCAGTGTCCCAGCTCAAGTTAACATCCAGTAGGGAAGGGCTGTATATGAAAGTTAGGAGGAGGAGAGCTTATAAGTTATAAGTGACTGTTTTCTAATGTTCTGTATTGATGCCTAAACTGAAGTGACAGGTTCCTGAAGTGATGAGCTCATCATGAATTTTGAAGAGTTTATCTCAACTTCTAAAAATGTTGTTAAATTCAGCAAGGACTGGCAAGAACCTGAGGCAATACAGAATATCACGCATAACAGTGAACAATTCAGGGTCTAGTTCAAAGCAGAGTTATTTTAGAAAACTCCACATACTTAATCATTTTGGATGAGAATTAAGTATTAATCCAGTTCAGCTTGCTTTACTGGGAGGGGGGAAAGCTTTAAAACTCTACCTATCATTTGTTTCCTTGAAGGAGGCATCCATGGGACTTCATACAAAATAGGATTTCATGGTACACTTAAGATCTTTCTTACTATATGGGCTGAAGGGAAAGTCAAAATTCATTACTTTCAATTAATTACTTCTCTGTGACTGGAACACAAAATTAGGGCAACCCCTTCAAAGAATTACACTAAAATTCTTCTATTTGGAAGTTTACTGTGAAAATGGACAATCATCTGTTTCTTAAATGGCATAGTGATATGGTGCTGTTGGAAACAAAGTGATTCCCAGGTAAATGAGAGGGGGAATAGTACAGCCTTCGTGGGTTTCATCAACTGTAGCGCCTCTGCCTTCCGTGGTTGTAGGAAACTGAGTTCCCTCTTTCATTATTTCAGTCCTACTATTTTTTTCATATTCTATAAAGATTCGAGTAATAGTGGTTTACCCCCCTGCTTTCTCTGAATGGCACTCTGTCCTAGGCCACCTAGAGAATGATGAGCCTGCTATAGCCTTGGCTAACATAGATGTGTTTTTTAGTGCATGCAGTAAAATCTCATGCATTTAGCTCCAAAGGTCCCAGGTTTGAACCTTGTTGCAGACACCTGTATGTGGGTCAGCATTACGGTGGGAAGGTGTGCGCAACGAGCACTGCAGCAAGCAGAAAATGTAGCCTGACCAGATTATTTTGACTGTTTCTGGGAACATGTTTGACAGAAGAATCCCTTTCATTGAAGCAAGGCTTCATCCTAAGCTTTGAGCTAGCTTGTTCCAAAAAATGGAAGCTGTCTAGGCAGGTCACGTATGGGATATTACCTCACTCACCTGGGCAGGTCATGGACAGAAATGCAGCCTGCTGCTGGGTCATGGACTCTGGTGGCTTTAAAGCTCAGGCACAAGGATTTGAATTGGAATTACAGGTGGACTGGCAGCTGCTACAGGTAGCAGAGCATGGAGGCAATGCACTATCATTCCATTATCAAAAGTAACTTTTTGTCCTTCAGTAATCAATGCCAGAACTGAAGTAGGTTTTAAACATGGTTTAAGCATATGCAGAACTCAATTCTGGATTGCTAAACTTCTTGCGAAGTGTGGGAGATGGGGGTGTGCATGTAGTCAGTCATCTCATGACTGCAGGATTTATCCTAAATTGTCAACTGAAAATTTAGTGATAAAAAACATCCATTTCCCATGTGTAACAGGGTGCTGGCTTAAGAGGCACTGAACCAGCCCCTGTTAGCTCACAACCTGCTAGCATAGCTCCCATCAAGGGGAACTGGCTGGAGCTGGCAGGGTGTGGCTCATTAACGGAGCCTGAGAGCAATCACCTGTGAGCCTGCTGAGAGGAAGGCCTATGGTACCTCAAGTAGTAAAGAGCTTGTCTACATATGGGGGCTTGTCCAGGATCCCACTGAAGCCAACGAGCATGGTTCATGGCCCGGCAATTGAGGAGACCTTCCTAGAGCAACAGGAACAGACCCAGCAAGCCCTGCAGACTCTCCAGCAGGCACACCAAGCAGAAAGACAGGCTGCTTTGGCCTGGCAGGCCGAGCAACAGAAAAGCCTTCAAGACTTCATCTGGGAGCAAAGCAATGTCCACGGGCAGCTCCTGCAGCGGCTGGTGAGTCCCGGGGCAGAG
Organism: Chelonoidis abingdonii; assembly: GCF_003597395.2. Classification (NCBI taxonomy): domain Eukaryota; kingdom Metazoa; phylum Chordata; order Testudines; family Testudinidae; genus Chelonoidis; species Chelonoidis abingdonii. The sequence goes on along the minus strand of NC_133775.1, from coordinate 80,716,888 downwards.
GAGAGTGCCCAACTGCTGGGCTGGGGACTCTGTAAAATGAGCCTGGTGGATGACTTGGATGCCTTCCTGGGAACTTTCAAGAGGGTACCTGTTGGGGCCGAATGGGACAGGACAACCTGGGCCCTCTGACTAGCCCCTTATTTGACTGGCAAGGTGCAAGCAGCCTATATGGCTCTGGGGAAGAGGCTTCCCAGAACTATGAGGTTGTGAGAGCAGCCATTTTGGACTGAGTAGGCTTATCAGCGGAAAGGAACAGGCAGAAGCTCTGGTCGGCCCGACGGACATCTGCTGTGTGACCACGGGCATTCACCCAGTCTGGCTGAGGCCTGACAGACTTACAGCGGATGAGATAATGGACTCTCTGATACTGGAGCAGTTCTTGCAAAGCCTCTCAGAGACAGTGCGCACCTTGGTAAGGAGACACCAGCCGGGCACCGTCGAAGAGGCAGTTCGGGTAACCGAGGAGTATATAGAAGTGGAGGGACCCTAGGGAGAGGACCAGCAATGGAAAAACAGGGAACTGGGGCAGAAACCCCCTTTTTCTCCTTGCCTCTACCAGGGAAGGAGTTTGGGGAAGTTCTGAGAAGCACCCGAGAGGCCCACCTGCCTAACATGCTGGCGGTGTGGGAAGCCAGGCACGTTAAACAAGACTGCCTGGACATGGAATGTGGCTGGGCAGACTTTTGTGCTTGAACTGAATGGATGGGATGGATGCAGGGGCTGGGTTGTTCACTGTGCCTGTGAAAGTGGGGCAGAGACCCCAAACGGCTGTGGTCAACACCGCCTTGAGTTGCACACTGGTGCGAAAGGTGCTGGTTAAGCCACATTGACTCATTCCGGGGGAAAAGATGGCCCTCAGATGCGTACATGGGGACAGGAAGTCCTGCCCGGTAGCCCAGGTACCCCTGGAAGCAAAAGTTTGCTTCAGGTGGAAGTGGGTAGGGGTCCTGGAGAAACTACCATGTCTGGTACTGCTAGGCCGTGAATGGGCCTCACTATTGGGTGCAAAACAATGGGGTACCCTGAGAAGGGGGGGTGGATACCCAGAGAATCAGGACCCCAGGGTGGGAGGATGGGCCCCGTCCTGGGAACCAAAAAAAAACTCCTAGACAGCAAAGTCCAGAGTGGGGAGACTCACAGGAAGCATATATGGGGGAGCTGGTCAGTCTGGATTTCCCTAGAGAAGGAAGGTGTATGGAGGAACACCCCCTGATCCTGCTCTCTGTGGAAGAAGCCCCAGATGTACTGGGATGAACAGGGGAAACTGAGGCATGGAAGGTCCCACCCAGCGGTGGGATGAATGCCAACCCCTCCTCATAGGGGCAGGAGAGTCTGAGCTGCAAGGAGAGCTGGGGGAAACTGAGGCACAGGAGATCCCGCTAGAAGTGAAAACCACCCCTGAACCCCAGTCAGATACACAGGGGGCGCTGGGGATAGGGGGCCTGCCCCACTGTGATTGGTGTGACGACCCGCAGGTGGAAGCAGAGATGGGAGGGCACCACTCCTGGAGAAATGCTCCTTCTGTGGGAGAGGGATGGAGAAACCATCTGGGGTGCTGGCTGGGCAGGGCCCAGCTGGGAGGGGGAGGGCTCCCCGAAAAAGGGGTCCTTCGGGGGAACTGCAGAAGGGCCAAGGGGCCAAAGGGGGCCCAGGGGTGCTGTTCTTAAGGTGGAGGGTGTGTAACAGGGTGCTGGCTTAAGAGGCACTGAACCAGCCCCTGTTAGCTCACAGCCTGCTAGCATAGCTCCCATCAAGGGGAACTGGCTGGAGCTGGCAGGGTGTGGCTCATTAACAGAGCCTGAGAGCAATCACCTGTGAGCCTGCTGAGAGGAAGGCCTATAAAGCTAGCAGGAAGGAAGTAGGAACAGGAAAGTGAGAAGTGAGGGTCTTTTGCTCCCAGCTGTGGTAAGAGCAAGCTGTTCCCTAAGGGGCTACCTGACTGGTATTGAACTGTATATAGCTGTATATATGTGGTGGTGGGAAAATATTGGGATATAAAAGGGTACTGGTGTATGAAAGAGTGGCCTCCAGCAAATTTGTACCATGAACAATGAAGAGCTCATCTATACCATGGTCGACACCAAATCACACCATAAAGATAAAATTAGAACCAAAAAAGCTTTTGAACAAATCTTAAAATTATTTTCCCAGTCAAATTTAAGACCCCTTTTGAGGCTTTTTGTCATAGTTCATAAACGTACAATTGTCAGATTATTTGACAACTATCCAGCTGTTGGCTCACTTCAGCAGATGCCATCACTCACCTGGCTTAGTCAGGAAGAACTAACTATGTGAAATGCAGTGCCACTCATACAACTCTGAAATGGGAGAGTACAATAATTAAAAACTTGCATTTTAAGATATTACGTTCCATTCAACATGGACAGTTGCTGCAGTCAGATGAATTAGCAAAGGAGTCTCAAAGAATGTCACTCCTCCATGTAGCTGAAAGATTGTAGAATCGAAAAGTTGGTTGTCTGGCATTCTGGCTAGGTAAATACACTGGGAATAGAAGAAAAAAGAATGATAAATCAAATTAAAAAAAATAACTAGGGCTGTTTGATTGCAGTAACTCATACGATTAAATCAAAAAAATCATGATTTAAAAAATTAATCACAATTAATTGCACTTTTAATTGTACTGTTAAACAATAGAATACCAATTGAAATATATTAAATATTTTTCAAATATTGATTTCAATTATAACAGAATACAAAGTGTACAGTGATCACTTTATATTTTTGTTTACAAATATTTGCACTGTAAAAATGATAAACAAAAGAAATGGTATTTTTCAATTCATCTCATATAAGTACAGTAGTGCAATCTCTTTATTGTGAAAGTATCTTAAAAATGTAGATTTTTTTTGTTACGTAACTGCACTCAAAACCAAAACAATGTAAAACTTTAGAGCCCACAAGTACACTCAGTCCTACTTCTTGTTCAGCCACTCACTAAGACAAACAAGTTTGTTTAGATTTATGGAAGATAATGCTGCACACTTATTGTTTACAATGTCACCTGAAAGTGAGAACAGGCGCTGCTGTAGCTGACGTTGCAAGATATTTACATGCTAGATGTGTTAAATATTCATATGCCTCTTTCCAGCGGACATGCTTCCATGCTGATGAGGCTTTTTTAAAAAAACATGCATTAATTAAAATTGTCTCCTGCTCTGTTTTACCCACATTCTGCCATATATTTCATGTTATAGCAGTCTCGGATGATGACCCAGCACATGTTCATTTTAAAAACACTCACTGCAGATTTGACAAAATGCAAAGAAGTTGCCAATGTGAGCTTTATAAAGATAGCTACAGCACTTGACCCAAAGTTTAAGAACCTGAAATGCCTTCCAAAATCTGAGAGGGAGGAGGTGTGGAACATGCTTTCAGAAGAGTTAAAACAACAACACTCTGTGCAGAAACTTCAGAACCCGAATCACCAAAAAAGAAAAACAACCTTCTGCTGGTAGCATCTGACTCAGATGATGAAAAAGAACATGCGTCGGTCTACACTGCTCTGGATTGTTATTGAGCAGAACCCGTCATCAGCATAGACGCATGTCCTCTAGAATGGTGATTGAAGCAGAAGTGACATATGAATCTTTTATGCATCTGGAATGTAAATATCTTGTGGTGATGGCTACAACAGTGCCATGTAAATGCCTGTTTTCACTTTCAGCTGACATTGTAAAGAAGAAGCAGGTAGCGTTATCACCTGTAAACAAATTTGGATGAACAAGAAGTAGGACTGAGTGGACTTGTAGGCTCTAAAGTTTTACATTTTGTTTTATTTTTGAGTGCAGTTATTTTTTGTGCATAATTCTATATTTGTAAGTTCAACTTTCATGATAAAGAGATTGTACTACAGTACTTGTATTAGTATTTTTCAATTCACCTGTCTTGTTTTTTACAGTGTGAATCTTTGTAATAAAAAATATAAAGTGAGCACTGTACGCTGAATTCTGTGTTGTAATTGAAATCAATATTTGAAAATATAAAAAAATATTTAAATAAATGGTATTCTATTGTGCAATTAATCATGATTAATTTTTTAGTCGCTTGACAGCCCTAAAAATAACAAGAGCTGGACCATCTTGCCAATTCTATCTTGTAGAGTCAAACAGGGGGACTGATGAAGTGAGTCACAGTTCCATATCTTAAAGTAGTATTGTCCTAATAATCTAGTGATGTTAGATAAGCACAAGGGAGTGAAAACAGTTTTTCCAATTAAAGTACTACTATATGCTCCAGAAAGCAGAGGAAATTCAGTACCTTGAAAGATAAGAGCCTTATATTTTCCTGACAGCTTGAAGTTAAACATTTCCATTGGCTGGGGAAGAAGATCTTTCCTTAGGGGAACTGGTTGACTTAGGTTATAAGAAGCTCGGACTTTAATAATGAAATAGCTGGCTCAAGTCCATCCTGGGATGGCAGTGAGTCAGTGACTGACAACCATTAATCCATCAAGTATAAATGAAATGAGCTCAAAGTCTCAGTGCAGTTTATTATAGATAACAAAGCTTTATCACATAAAGCAGTTGCAGACAGCCTATTTGGTTGCCTCAGCAGAGAGGCCAAGGAATGAAAGGCCATGGAGATTAAAGTGGTCATTCTATGGTCTCTGTAGATCAGGACTAAGACATCTTATATTGTCTCCTGCTTGTTACCTCTTGATTATCCAAGGCATTCAATCTAGTACCTTTCACAAGCACAGAATTTGTTGGAAAAGAAAATTCTCCACCTCAATACTTGTCTTAATCACTTCCTTATAGCCCAGGGACTCTGTAGACAGCAACTGTCCACTGTGTCCCTTTATCTAAATCACGCTGCTGCTCCAATTCCCTGGGCCACTTCCTCTTGGCCCCACGCTGTCTTCACCCTTACCTCAGGTCATTGTCCTGATGGAGTCCTAGTAACCAGCTCAAGGCTCCTCCTTTCTCTCTTCAGCTTCTGGTAGCACTGCCTCATCTGAGGTCCTGCAGCTCTCTCAGCCAGCCACAGAGCATCCACACTCCTCCAACTCTAGCAAGGAACTGGAACTTACCCTTCCGCTGTCGCTCTCCCTGTACTGACCTGCTGGGCCCCGATTTGCTGGGCCCCACACAGGCATTCTAGGCAGCATGGAGGACCCTCTGTACTGCCCTTGGCTCTCTCTTACTGGCTCAACACTAAGACAGGGACTGCAGGATTGGCCTACCCACCTGGTACATGGGCTAGGCTCAGGGGAGATAGGCTTTTGTTATTGTCCTAAGATCTGTAACTCTTGCATGCTTTGAGACTAAAAGTTGCTGTGGCTTTAGAAATTCCTGAGCAAAGTCTATGTTCCTTCCTTTACCTGCCACGTGGCCCCACACCAGAGCGTCCATGGAGGTAGGCTCTGGAGGGAGCGTGTATAAGTGACTGAGGAGGCTTGGGAGTTCAGGGAACTGGTTTCAGGCCCTAAAGTGGTTAGCTTGTGGAGTCCCACATCCCAAGAAAGAGGCCAAACACAGTCTCTGCTTCCAGGCATGTGCCCTCAAAGGCCCAGAGTTAGAAACCATGTCTGAGCACTGCCCAGGCCCCAATGGCTTGCAGGCATGTGGGATCCAAAGTTAGGACCAATTAAAACAAATTTGTGACTGTCCACCGGGGGCCTCATCCAACTCTGTAACACCTTGCACAGCTCTTCGGCTCAGATCCATCAAGGTACTTAGGCACCACATTTAGGCATCTAAATCCCAGTTTTTAGCTATACTGTGATCCACAAAAGCCCTGCTTCACTGTTACCTAACCCTATAGGCACCAATATTCACTGGATGCCTACATTTTCGAGATAAAAGCTCCCTAGGTGGCTATGTTTGTGCCTGTGAGCATGTGCACTGCTGCCTCAGTTTAGGCATATGGATGCCTATCTCCAACCTATGCCCCAGTGTGATCCATGAACAGCGGAAATAGGCAAGCCTCTGCCCCTATCTTCTCTGCACAACCAGATGCAGTAGGCATGCTCTGAACAGACCATATGGATCAAACCCCATACATAGTTCAGTCAGAAGAGGTGCTGGTGCCCTGCTTGGATCTTTTAGCCCTGGAGCTGGAGCACTCCCCTGTGGGTGTAGGAGACCTGGGTTCAAATCCTCTCTCTGCCTGAGGGTGAGTAAAGATTTGAACTGGGGTCTCCCACACTACTCAGGGGAGGGCTCCAACCACTGGGTCTCATAGGATCCCTAAATCTTCTCTTTTGATGCTACTGCACTTCGAATAAATAAAGAGTCTTTGGAGCTGCGGGGGGGCGGGGCCTGGACCCTGTGTCTCACACCTCCTCAGCGGGACCCATAACCACCAGGCTGTGGAGTCCTTCTCATACTCTCTCTCTATCCCAAAATTCTAATATATGTATATAATCCCCCTTAGCTGCACAAAAGTACATAGCCAAATGTGCCGCACACATCAATGATACTGACAATTTTTGAAGAATTTTCAGACTTTAGTTCCCGATGCAGTCTCTTCTTAACCCAGACTTCACAGAAAGTAAGAGTAAATGCTGGCAAAATGCTTAGAAGTCTGTCATCTTCACTTGATTTCCATATGCATTTACATTGGATGAATTAAATAAAATGAGGTGAGCACCCCACCAAATCAGCCCTGCCATTTTCTCTTTATTTTTGTCCCCCCAGTCTTCTAGCATTATCTGTCTCACTTGGACTGATCTTCAGCCGCTTGTTCTCATCAAATCCCCGGCTTCAGCCAAACACTAAGAAATCCATCTTACAATATCCAGAAGACACTGAAAGGACAGAGCAGAATACCACCAGCACACAATGGCCCTGAAACTAATGATTATGCCATCTCTCCAGTTGGTGTTGCAATACCACAGGCCAGTAATGATCCTGCAGTAGCCTATATAAGAGAGACTTTGTGATAATTGAGCCATTGCCCAATTCTGCTCTCCTGGAGAGAGAAGAGTGTAGCTAGCCAAGTGCAATAATGGCCCACAGATGTCATCTCATGGTCAATGATATCAAAGAGTGAAAATACACCTTCAGGAACCATTATGAACAGTGAGAACCACATTCAGCCCCACCACAAGCAATGGCAGCTGGGGCTGCTTAAACCAGAGCTGAAGCTGGTCTTTCACCTTAGTACCTTGCCAGTACAAAATGATCTGTCAAAAAGACCAATGCCCTATCCAGGGCTAAAATCAGACTTAAGAGTCAAGGAAATAGGGCAAAGCCAAATGAATTTTCACAAATGAAGATGTTAAAGCTGCCAACATACTTGGCATAAAGTCTTTTATAGCCACAAGAAGAATCAGTTTTACTATTCATCTAGTCAAACACCTTACCTCTGCCAGGGTCCAGCACCTAATGCTCCAGAGGAAGGTATTGCCCCCTCACCTTTAAATAGCCATGGCCAATTGTGAAGTATTAAAAGAAGAATGGGCAGCTTCTTCCAGATGCTACAAACTGCATGAGGTGTTTGGACAAATCTAACGTCATGACTTGCCAGCTGGCTCACACAATGAATCAGTGATAGACTCAGGTCCCTCAGCTCCCACTCACCTGTTCTTTCGACCATGCTGTCATAGGAATGAGTGCCTGCAGAGCATGGCAGAGGTTGCATGCTTAGTCCCTGTGGGGGATTAAGTTCTCTGTGGTGCTCTCTAGCAACCTGGCATGGGTAAGTGAAAGAACAATGTTGGTGAGCCATAGACATCATTCTAGCTCTTCACTTTGTTGAAGTAGTTGCAGGAGTCACTGAAGACAGGAGGAAAACGTGGCAGTTCTAGATTACTCCACATGATATACCTGGGAGATAGAAGATGTGGATTCAGATCTTCTCTTTGCCTGATTCAGACAAGGAATTCCTAGCTGAGTGCCTTAGCCACCAGGCTATAGAGTCATTCTCACACTTTTTTTTTCTCTTTGGTCCAAGGAATATTTAAATAATTATACAAAGGAGACAGTGAGAACAACCCACCCAAGAATAGCCTATAGTCTAATGTTTAGGCTGCTCACCAAACAGAATGGAGAACTATGTTGAAGTCCCTGTTCCCACAGTGGTGAGTGAGACCTAGGACTCCTACATCCAAGGAAAGTGCACTTACTGCTAGGCTAATGGTTAGAAAGACAGAAACTCATGGTTCTCTGAAGCTGACTGGAATTTTCTGAAAAATTCCAAATATTTTCAGAACTGAATATTTCTTCTTATTTTCATTTTGCTGGCCAAACTGAAAATTTAGTTATTCACCCAGCTCTAATTACAATGCAATTGCTTGTAGATGATTTGCATTAAAGTTGTGTTTACCCAGAAGAGTTCACAATCAAAATTTTCCTTAATGTTTACTTTATTAAAGCACAAAAGAGTTTCTCTTTAAGCTCAGCATCTGTAGATTAACAGTGACCTCCAGTGGTGCACTACTTAATCACTCTAATGTTTTACTAAGTATGTTTCAAAATACATATTTTAAGCCCTATTACCCATCTAAATGTAATCATTTAAATTCATGCTGATACCAACTATTTAATCAAATCAGAGCACACCTAATTTAAAACAGATACTAGAACTGTTAGTGTGTGCTGCAAAACTGTTGCATATCACAGAAAATATAGATTCTTTGTGATCATAGTAATACTATCCTTTGTTGATGATGTAAATGTGGATAAATTGCATAGTCAATTGCTTGACCACACTTCGGTTCATTATCAAATATACTCAAGAGACCAAATAACCAATGTCAGTCAGATTTATTAATATAGTACAGGAAATTATATCAGTCTCCAAAGAGCAATCCCATGGAGTTATGTCACATTCACCTTAGCAGAAGGCATGCTCCCCAAGTTACGCATTTTAGCTGGTACTGTTTACATGATTTTACAAGTTACACATTTCTTTACACATCACTAAAAGCCAACCCATCAGTTTATTCCAGTTCTCTACCTTGTCATTCTGTTCCTTCCTTATCATTGTTTTGGATATTAGCATTCCAGGTACTGATCCATGAAGGTACTTCCCCAGCTTGTACTAAGACATAAAATAAATGTATCAAGTTTCCTACCTGCTTATGCCAAATGCTTACTTCAGCAAATAGAACGTGTTATGGGATACTTAGCATAAATGGACAGGATTATGGTATAGAGCAGTTTAGGCTACATCGTTGTTACAATATTTGTGCTTAATGTTATTGGTGCTTAATGGATACTTATATAATATGGATATTATTAATATTAATATGATATACATTTATATGCTAGCCAGCATATATTGGACAGCATAGAAACACTATAATAGAGAATATATCTGCAATGACTGGGGTATGGGTGGTCAAGTCTATGGGTCAGAGCCAAAGATCAGAACCAAAGACAGCACCAGGTAGCAAGTAAAAGATCAGATTCAAGTGCCAAGCCAGGGGTCAGAGCCAGACACACCATGAGGGGTAAGGTGTAGGAGCAGGGGCTGGGAGTAGGCAGGGGTCTGGGATAGGATAACAGGAACCAGCAGCAGACAGGAATGCAGGATTCAACAGTGAGCAGTAGCAGCCAGATAAGAATTCCACTGGTTGCTCAGAATTCCACTTTGTGTGTTACTTCCTGGTTCACATAAAGCTCCTCAGTCATTTTGGGAAGGGGGTGCTACATGTTTCCCCCACTCAGAAACTTTGGGAGCAGGGCCCTCTGTGAACTAGCACTTTACTGGTTCCCTTCTGGGGTTATGCAGATGAACTGCTGGGTGTGGTCATGGCCTGAACCCCACCTCTGGGACTGTTCAAGGCCTGGGAGCCCACACAATTCACTACCCCTTCTTTCCACAATAGGATACCAAATTCCCATGAATCTTGGTGCTTAAACTGAACTTTAGATGAACCTAATGTGATCAATGATGGATTATGCATCCTCTTACTCTGACCCATTGACTCTTAGGATATGTGTCCAGATGGCCAGAAAGGGACTACTTATGGTTGATGAGGGGCATATGTTTTCTATACTTGATAATGACCTATTGAGAGATGCTTTTAGCTTATCAGAAATTATTAGATGTTACAGGTGTTTCTGCCATAATGGCTTGAACAGATGTCTTTAGCTTATCAGTTATGTAAATTGAGATACCATGAAAAGAGCTCTATGGATCACTAGTTGTTTTCTTTGACTCTGTATGGTTTAAAAGGGTACGTAGTGTGTAGCTGTGTTGACTCCAGGATATTAGAGAGACAAGGTGCATGAGGTAATATCTTTTATCTTCTGTTGGTGACAGAGACAAGCTTTGAGCTACACAGAGCTCTATTTAGTTAATTCTGCTAACTACTTATGCTAAACTATCTGTTTGACTTTGTATTTAGCTATGAGTACCTTTCGCAGACCTCAGGAAGAGCTCTGTGTAGCTTAAAAGCTTCTCTCACTCACCAACAGATGTTGGTCCAAAAAAAGATATTACCTCACCCACCTTCTCTCTCTGCTTTATAAGGCTGTGAGTTTCTGAGAGCTAGTTCAAACAGTCTAATGCTGCTATCTGCTCCGCAGGCAGGTCTGGTATGTACAACCTTCCTTTCTCTCTTGTGTTGCGTTGATCTTTCATTAATAAATTCCAATTGAACCCGTTTATTTGACTTCTTATTAATACCAGAACTGAACCTCAACCAACAAATATAAGATCAGCATTAATAAAGAATCAACCCCAGAAAAAAATTGTTAAAAAATCCAGTTAGGTGATCAGGGGCTACTCTTACATTGCCAGTGGTCATGGGTACCTAATATAAGCCTCAGTATTCAAAATATTTTCTAGATAAACCCTATAGTGAGTGCAGAAAATACTGTGGAGGTAAACATATCACACTTCTCTTCTGAGCAAACCTGAGCAAGAATATAGAAAAACGAGGGGAGAATGAAATGTCTTGAACACTCCGTGGCTGAAAAACTGCAGTTAGTATTAAACTTGTGAAATATTGTGGCTAATACGGATAAATGAACCTGGCATGGGTTTTAAAATACTAATGCCTTAGCTCATTAACTTTAACACTGTCAATATAAATGTACTTAGAGTACCAACTGCTACTTACCGATGCACTCCAGAAGAAAGGAAAATCTCAATGCATACTCATCCTTTGTACAAATTCTCGCCCTTCAGTACTCTAAAAAAGGTTTGAAAGGAACCAACAGAAAGAAAAGAACATGCACTCCTGCCCCATCAAACATATTACTGCAGGAAATGTCAGGAATGTGGGTGTAAGTAAAGGGGTGTACAGGCACCATATTGTCAAGGACAGGGTTAACTGAGGATTTGACTCAATTAGCCCTGCCCCACCCTGCTATATCTGCAACAGATGTCAGGTGTGGAGAGGGGAGTTAAAAGGAGAAGACCTAAATGAGTTGGGGATTGACCAAGAAGAAGAGAGTGTTGCTTCTTACTCTTTAAGAGAAGCCTGATTGCAGCCAGGAATCATGGGATGACCAGGCCCTAGGAGACAGACCAAAGGACTAGTTGTTTTTGAAGACAGGCCCTGAGTCAAAGGATGGGGTATTGCCAAAGACTTGTTGGAAGAATTCTATTTTTTCTTATTTAGGGACTTTATTACCCGAGAAGGGGTGAGACAGTACATGACCTGGCTGGAAGACCAAGTCACTAGAAGAACCAGACAACTCCAAGATGTCAGTGGCCTTCAGAAGCAGGTAACTTGCAATGCCATGCTTAGCTATGAGGGGCCGTACTGGCTGGTGAATCACTATCCTACAGCTTAAAATGGTATTATGTTCCTTTGTACTCCATTGTTGTCATGATAAGGTTGCTAAGGCAGTAGAAGTACAATACTGTACTTTTTTGATGGATGTCGATATTGTCTGTCAAGCAAGGTTAACTCTATTGAAACACTCTCCCAACATCATTCCTTGCCATCCTGAAATGCTTTCCATGTCCACGTGAACTCGTTTACCAAGTCACTATTATTACAGGAGTACTTGCTCTGTGCTGCCCTTTGCAGGATGATGTTGCAGTAATTGAGAAAATATGAGGGCCTTAATGAGAGTTATAGCTGTGTGGATGGAGAGCAAAGGCCAAATCTTAGATGATAGGCAGGAAGAATCAACAATATTTAGACACTGCCAGGATATGGGGATGTCGAGAGTGGAGTTGAGGATCACATCCAGACTATAGGCTGAAATAAAATGGAGGAATGGGTGGCATTCACAATGACAGGAGGGAAGAAGGAAGGAATGCACGAAGGAGAGATTAAGGGTTTTGTTCTTACCACGGTGAACTTAGTCTGATGTTTGGAAAACCACGAAAAGATGTCAGCAAAACAGACTGGAGGTTTGGTGAGGACATGAGATAGGTCTGGAGTGCAGAAGTAGGTCTGAGTAGACTATCACCTCCAGGCTGATTGATTATTAATTATTATTATTATTGAAAATAAGTTTTCCTAGAGGGAGAATAGGTGGTCAGTGGGCTGAGCCCTTTGAAGCCTCCACAGAAAGTTGAAGTGGGGATGATGAGCCGCCAAATGACACACCCAAAGGAGCAGTTAGAGAGGCAGGAGGAGAACCAAGAGAGAACAAAGTTACAAAAGCTGATGGGGTGGGGACAAGATTTGAAGGTGTTGTAGCACTTCATTTAACCTTCCTCTGTTTTAGATTGCAAGCAGTCGGGGGCACTGACTGTCTTGTTCTAAAATTTGAAAGCACCTAGACCATTTTGGTTACTATGACAAGAAAAAGAAATGGTGCAACTAGAACAGAGTATAATTGTCTAACGTCTGTCATGATAGATAAGTAATTATACAACATCCTTCCACTCTGAGACAATTACATAGTTGTTAGCGTCTTTATGTGCCCTGCAACAACAACGCAGCATATACCATGTACAAAGAAGCAGCTGCACATTTATATTTCTGATGAGCTAAAATAACTGAAAGAAAAATAATTGCTGCTGAAAAATGTACTTGAACAAAAAGAGCGCTTTCTTAAAGTATTGGTAAAGGTATGCAGTATTGTAACTGTGTCAGGCCCAGGATATTAGAAAGACAAGGTGGGCAAGGTAGTATCTTTTACTGGACCAACTTCTGTTGGTGAGCTTGTCCCTCTGACCAACAGAAGTTGGTCCAATAAAAGATATTACCTCACTCATCTTGTTTCTCTATTAGTAAAGGTATCAGAATTGAACATTAGTAAGCCAAAATACTGTTTGTAACAGTTTGCTCAATCTAGAAGCTATCTGCTATTGGAAAGGTAAAGTGCAGGGCTTACATCAGCAATGGGCATGTAGTACATTTGCAAGCTGAAAAAAGTAAGACTTACTTTTTTTCCTAGGAGGGAGCTATGGGCTTCTTTATAGAAGGATCAGGTGTTAGACTGCTTGCCTTTTCCCAGGTGTTAGCTAGCTGTCTGGAATGCTGGCTCCCCAATGCTCCCACTCCCGCAGCACGGCTGCCAGATTAAGATGAGGCAGTGGATTTCCTGACTCCTATTACCCAGACATGATGGGGTTAGGGAAACCAGCCTCTCTTTGATGAAACCAGAGTGGGAAATCCTGCAGACCATGCGTGGGTGCAGGATTGGGGTAGTGGCAGTACTCCACAAGTTGTAGGACCTCTCAGCAGGCAGAATGCTAAAGATGAAGTAACTTTGTATCTCTCTTAGAGCAGTGGTTCTCAAACCAGGGATCCATGAGGGTACTCCAGGGGATCCACAAGTCTGGGGCTGCCAGCCCTGCTGATCAAGTGCTCCCCTCCCTCCCAGTGCCTGTTGCATACCGCAGAACAGCTTTCCAGTGACATGCAGGAGGTGCTGGGAGGGAGGGGGAGGAGTGGGGACAGGGCACACTCAGGAGAGGGGTGGAACGAGGGTGGGGAAGAGGAGGAGGAGGGGTGGAGTGGGGATGGGAAGAGGTGGGGCAGGGCCTGGGGCCTTGAAGGAAGTGGTGGAATGGGGACAGGGCCTGAGGCTGAATGGGGTGTGAGCACTTCTGGGGAAAATTAGAAGCAAGCTTGGGGGTCCACAATTTTTTTTGAAAATTAAAATGGGTGTCCTCTGGTTGGTGAAGTTTGAGAACTGCTGTCATAGAGGGTATGTAGAGATGGGGCTAAGGCCACTGAAATGGGTTCCTCTGTGTGGGGTGGAAGGCTAGTATGATGAGTACCACCACAGCTAAAAGTCCCAATCTTTCACCAGTGAAGGCTTATCCAAGAGTGTCTGATCCAATCATAGTGTGCCTTAGAAAAGCCACCAGAGATATATAGAGGACAGTACATAGAAACAAGGAAACTAGGAAGCTGTGATGGATGTAAGAAAGGGCAAAGGGAACAGGGGCACTGAGACTAAGTCAGCCAAGAATAACCTAGAGCTGGGAAAGGTGACATGTCACCCACTAGACATGAGTCTAATTGTAGGGGGTGAGTTAAGGATTGGGGCAAAGAAAGATATATGGTGGATCCAGGTCCTCTTCATGGGGTTAAGTGTAATCTGGCCTGAGAGACTGCAGTCAAGACTCTAATGGGGGGCTAAAGGAGAGGTGGATAACTATGGTGAGCAGGAAGGCTAACTGCTTGTCATAAAATTGTATATTCAATACCTGAGTTAATCAGGAAAGATGGGGTGCACTGCTGCCTGGGGATCTGATAGGATTTGGACTGATATTAGGGAAGGGTTTAACCATTGGGGAATCTGTGATATACTGAAAACGGTTAAAATTGTAAATCACCAATTTAAACTATCAGGGGGTTTCCTCGGCTTGCTTGCAGGGTAGGAACTCTGTAGGGAAGTGAGTGACCTATGTCCTGAGAGGTCAGTATGCAGAGAGCCAGGCCACAGAAAGGTGGGTTGAGTTTTGCCTCCTTACCTTAGGGAGCTGCCTGCTCTCTCTCTCTTTTTGTGTCTTGTGTGCTAAGGTTCTGGATGATAAGAAATAAACTAGCATCATGCTGCAACTTTCCAGAAAGATAAAAACTTCATAGACTGTAATCTCTCTGTTCTCTGTGTTGGGAACCCAACAGGCCAGCAGGAGCAGGAGCCAGCCAAGTGAACTGCTGGCATCTCTCTGTGATAAACCAGAATTGGAAGCATATTAAGAGAAGGCATTTCCTAGAGAAGGTGAGGAACAGGACTGGGACTTCTAATGTCTGGTACAGCGAGGAGACAGTCCTTTCTTCACAACCCTAATATCAGGCCAACAGTGCTGGCATCTTGGCACCAGGGCTGGGACAGGTTAAAGGTGCAACAGGAACAGGTGCTGAGGGCAGCCCTCTCCCCAGGTGGTAGGAATTACAGATGGACGGAAGACCTGGACTAGGTGAATTATTGCCCGATCACTTCTCACATGCTACTTTCTTATATGTTACTAAGTAAAGTTCCAGCCTAATCAAACTACAGTCCTGGTGTCTTGTTCTTTTTGTAGTGTCTTGGACAATACAAGAATCATGAAGTGAGTTACTATACTAGCAACCTTAACTCTGCACCTTATGTATGTACTAATATGTAGTGTCATTACAGGAAAACATTTCTCCATTGATAACTAGTATGACATATTTCTAGCCCTAGCAGAGGGATTTAATTGTACATGTGGTAATGAAGACTACCAGAATCACAGCAGAGCAATTAAAAATATAGGATAATTCAGTCATTACTAGTAAATAGAAAACAATCTGGAACTTCCTGGTCTGCTGTTTGTGATGACCCAAGTGACTTTTTATTTAAAAGGGACTATTTAATGAAACACAAGCTCCATTAACTCCATCTTCACTGATTAAAGCAATTTGACCTAGTTTTGTATCCCCACAAATATGCAGGTACCTTTTGTTTTTCCTAATCATGCAAACCTCCAGTTAGGACCTGTCACACTGTGATGCTGATGTGTTTTCTTAAACAAGATTGACAAGAATCTGTAACAGCCAGTGGTTACCTTTCAAGAATTGCATTGTACATGGTGATCAGAGCTTTGTATTAATTGTCTATCTAACAAAAGGATTTTGGAAGGCATCTTTTAAGAGATGAAAGGGAGGAAAGGCTGGATTTTCACAAAAATAGATGTTTTCTAAAGTCCCTGAACTATGCAGTGAAAGGTGAGCTCTGACATATTTCTTCTGCAAGATTGAATCTTAGTTCAGGATTATTATAAAGTTCAACAACCAAAGCAAGATTCGAACTGGTCAATTTTAAGTGTATTGGGAATCTCATGTAATTTTGAGGGACTTGTTCTAGAATGAATTGAAAGGCTGATGAATCAAAAGAAATTCAGGTTTAAAAATCTCCACCAGAAAAGAACACTGCTGTTTCAAAGTAAGAGCATTGCCCTACCACCTTGGAAAGGATTAAGGATGCACAACAGGTGCTGTCATGACTAACAACTTCACTATCTGGAACCAGGTTAGGGCTTTGTTCTTTGATGCTCACTTGTGGCTGATTTTAAAGTGCCTTTTAAAAAGTAAATTAAGGGTTGTCTATTTAATTAATTTTTAAAGGCTTCTAAACATGTAAAGCCTTTTCAAGGTATCATAAGCCTCTGTCCCAAATCTGGACCTTAGCGTCCAAAATCTGGGTGCTTAGCATGAACCTCCAAGCTTAATTACCAGCTTGGATCTTATCTCGCTGCCACCAATCAGGATTCTGAGTACCTGATAAACTCTCTGGTCTCCCCAAAACTTTCCCTGGGGGACCCCCAAGACTCAGATGCCCTGAGCCTCCAACAAAGGGAAATAACCCACTTCCCTTCCTGCTCTTTACTTCCTCCCAGATTTTCCCGCCCTGGGGATACTAGGAGATTTCCCTGCTTCAATCCCTTGAAACACAAAACAGAGAGGACGATTTACCTTCCCCCCTCCTTCTTCTCCCCCCTCCCAGTCTTTCCCTGAGAGAGACAGTACTCCTGGCACAGAGATTCCTATCCCCTTGCCTTAACTAGGAAAAGAAAATCCAACAAGTTTTAAAAAGAAAGCTTTATATAAAAAAGAAAGAAAAAACACATGACATGATCACTGCATCAAGATGACATAACACAGGGCTATTGCTTAAAAGAAAATATGAATAATCAGCCTTATTCAAAAAGATATCCAATTTAAACATTCCAGCAACTCCACACATGTAAATACAAAATACAATATAAACCTATTGCTTTTCCTTTTGTACTCACAACTTGGGAACAGAAGGGTAGAAAGAAGCTTGGAGATAGAAAAAAAAAAAAAAGCTCTTCCCTCATAGCCGAGAGAAAACAAACAGGCAGAACAAAGACAAAACACACCCAGAAGTTCCCTCCCTCACTTTGAAAAATCCGGTTTCCTGATTGGTCCTCTGATCAGGTGTTTGGTTCCCTTTGTTAACCCTTTACAGGTAAAAGAAACATTAACCCTTAGCTATCTGTTTATGACACAAGGGTACTATGTAATTCAAAAAATAAAGGATATGAATTTTCAGTGGTTCTTACTGTCTCCTGACTGAGTCAAAGATTTCACAAGGTGCATGCAACCACTGCCAGACTGATTATCATCAATGAATGAAAAGGGCTGGATGAACAAAAAAGCAGGAAAGGATGTGATTATCAGTGCACATCTTGATAGTGCTGAGTTTTTAAAAATTCTTTTGAGAGCAATAAACCACTTAAGTGACAGTGACATTTCTGGGTACATTTGAATGAAGAATGGGAGTGGCATGGCAAACAGAGACTAGGGGTTGAGAAGCTTAGATGAGCTTGTGTGATGGGGCCTATCAGGACTTCTCTGTCTTCTGCTGGAGGCACTGATGCCCAGACACAGCCCCACTTAAGGAAATCCACTCAGATTACAAACAAGACTTGCCCCTCCAGATGCCTAGCAGAGCCAGGAGGAGACAATGTTTAATTAGGAGCCAGCAGGCCTGTTAAGAAGGCTTGGCTATTTCTTCTCATGGGGAGTGCTGTTGAAGCTAGGACCAGAGCAGAGCTTCTCAGTCCTAGCCCAGAATTCCAGGGGCACGGTCTTGGTCTTAAAGTGTTATGACCATGCAGTTGTCTTTTTTGTACATTTAAAAAGTGCAAACAGCCAAATTCTGAGTTAGTTGTTGTTTGGCTGTTTAAAGATGGACAATGACCGTATGGCATAAGCTGCCCTACACTAGACAGACTGCCACACCTTGTGAACTGAGGCAGGGAGCAGCTGCAGTGCTGTGTTTGACCAGAAGGGACTATGACGGGGCAGACACACTTGTGACAGTGCTCACAAAAGAAACTGATGTCATCATCAGCACCATTTATTCTTTGAACCACATAGTTAATCCACTTCATTTGCTACTTAAAAATGACCTATTATGCTGAAAAATAAGAGGAAGGAAACTAGTATTAGTTGGAGAAAATACTTGGGCTTTAGAAATACCACCTTGGTTACTTGGAGTGGTATTTCAGCTCCTTTTACACTGAAGAATTTCACATCCAGGCAAAAAATATGGGAAATTAGGAACAGACTTGACAGAAAATGAAAAATATGCATTTGGCTGACTGATTTGTGGGCTTCTGTTTGGCATTGTTCTGACATACTCCAATGTCAGTGATGAAGTCACCTCTGTAGGAGCTCTATATATTACACACATTCTGAAAGGCTGTGACCAGATGATAACAACATATGAAAAGAAATAGCTTTTTAAAAGTTTGAAATGCTTGGTCCCTCACTTGCTTTACAGCAACTTCCTTTTTGTTTAAAGACCTGTGGAGATTCAGAGACACTAGGTCAAATTCTCCTGGCAGACCTCAGTAACACAATGGAGCCTGAGCTTGAACACAGGTGATAGAGAAGAGGGTTCAGCCACTGATGGCTGAAGGACACCTACCTGGCTGCAAGGCAAAACAGACCACAGAATGGGGGGCGAGGAAGTGCTCCAAAGTGATCGTCCAGAGACAGAATCTGATGAAATGGACCATTTTAAAAGACCTGTTTGGGGCTTTTAAATATGTGAAGAAATAACCACTTCCAGCAGGTTAATAAAATACAGCTATTGCTGATGGCAAAGTTCATCTGCCGTTGCCTCCTTCTCATTTAAATTATTTTGTATGGAATTCCACATGGTCTGATATAGTAAATGTAGTAAATGGAATCTTCTACAAAGCTGCTTCATGGGGAATTTGTTTTCCCTTCAAAACTTGAAATAGTATCTGTGGTTTTTGGGCAGGGAAGGTCATGCTTCACTAATCTGCTGGAGCTCTTTGAAGACTTCACTGCCATGAGACATAAGGAAAACTCAATATATTTCTGAAAATCTAAGCATCAGAAAGTCAGGTTTCACATCAGCGGTTAAAGCTAAACTAAAAAGCCATGGAATAGGAAGTAACATGAGGTGGTGGATAAAACTGCTATACAGCAGGAGACAAAAGAGTTGCAAGCCAGATGGGAAAGCATGAGTGAGACACCAAGGGGAAAGTTTCATGACCTCTATTTACCATATAAAAAATTGATTTGAATGAAGATACCAAAACCAGAACAAAATTCTAATCCTCTACCTGGAAGTATATCTGTCTAATGCTGAGTTACTCTAGATTCAACATTGGAACACCAGTATAAATGACAGGAGAATTGGGCTCAGGAGGTCAAAGTTTCAGGACTAAATAACACTGGTGATAGAAACAATATGAGGAATGAAACAACCTGACAAAATGATTTAGATCACTTCAGTGTACAGACCAGTTGATGGCAATTGCAGAAGGCATTTGGGGTCAAAAGGCCAAACTAGGAAATGGAGAACCAAGAGATGAATTGCTTATATAGGGCCTACCCTACAGCCCCTATTCAGATTACTCACTGTAGTCAAAGGAAGTTTGGCTTTATTAGGGGTATAGGATTTGGCTCATAGCGGAAACTATAAAATACCAGAGGACACAAATTAAAACATATACCAGTTTATCAGCAAAAGTACAAAGAAATCAATGGGGAGCGCTGCTTCAGTTGCATGTGGAAAAATACAAATTAGTTTAAGGCACTTAGGTTTGACCCTGGAGAAATAGGGATTGATATAGGTTTGACCCTGGAGAACTGGGGATTGGGTGAAAATACAAGAAGATCAACTAAAGCAATGAAAGGCAGACAAGCTAAGACAGATCAGAGTCACATGTATGTAAACTGCTTTTCAAAAGTATTAAGTCTCAGTTGGGCAATATTAAAGTCTGTGGGAATTTTGAAACTAACCACAATGAGCACAGGGTCTAGTACTTACAGAGCAGTCACTGAGTTGCTTTAAAGAGATGGAAAGGTCTCTAGTGCTTGCCAGAAACGGTAAAAGCTTGGAGGGAGTGACCCAACAAGTGTTGCTTAAAGATGTTAATCCCATTCAACATACTTAAGGTTTCGGAGACTTTTTTTAATACCACATTTCCTTTGAAAGGCCTCCTATGCAGCTAAACACATATTTTACAGAGAACTGAATGATTAAATCTATAAAATTACAATGAGTTCCATAAAACTTAACACTATTAAACAAACTTTTTTCTCAACTTCATGTATGCAGTTGCTTTGACAATGCTAGGAATGACAAATGAAAGCAAGAGCAGAACTGAAAGCTAAATTAGTAGTTTGAAAAAGCCCCTACTGTGTTTTAAAGCCTCTACTAAACCTCCATTTTAAACCTATTTTAAATTAGGGCTGTTTTTCATTCTACATTTCCTCCCCTGTCTCTCTGTTCCTTGGGCTTAAATAAATATTTGAGCAGTGTGCATGCAGTATTTGTAGAAGGAACGATGGATGCACACAGCACAGCTTAACTGACATATTTTCAGCTGTCGTAATTGTTCCAGAAGTTTTTGTTGTAATATCAATAACCACTAGATGGCATCATACAAAGGAATATTGCCAATACAACAGCCTGCTAGCACAGTTTAAGCAGGTCAGTGTACAACACTGGTAAGTTCAGCAATGTTATATCCGATGTTAGGTAATATGGAATTTCAGTAACAGCACTGTAAACCAACAAAATATTTAATCACTAGGTTTGCAGAAAAAGTGAAGAAGACTTCAAGGAGTTTGAAATAACTTGTAATTTGTTGAATAGTTGGGCACCCACCAAATGAGGAATACACAGCTCTTGATCACCTGCGTAAAGTTTGGTTGAAGCTATTTTCCTAGTAACACACAGGAATTCTGTGGCTGAGGTATGGATAGCATTCAACTGTCTTAACAGTGAGATCATCCTTTCTCTTCCTGCAAAGCCCTGCCTCATTTACTACTCACCTTCCAGTGTCTGCAACGAATGAGGCAAGGGGCCTGCAGATATCCTGATTTACTATACAACCATGATCCTTCGCAAAGCAGGTCCCAACTGTGCATTGGATGAGACAGGGGTCCTGTGGGAAAAACAATATATGATCATCAAAAGGAACGAGGAGTACTTGCGGCACCTGAGAGACTAACAAATTTCAAATAAATTTGTTAGTTTCTAAGGTGCCACAAATACTCCTCGTTCTTTTTGCTGATACAGACTAACAGGGCTACCATTCTGAAATATATGATCATGTAATTATAGACTACAGCATAATAAGATAGAAGACAATAAGGTGATGTGTAACAGTCAGCATGGATTTGTCAAAAACAAATCATGTCAAACTAACCTGATAGCTTTCTTTGACAGGGTAACAAACCTTGTGGATGGGGGGAAGTGGTAGATGTGGTATATCTTCTTGACTTTAGTAAAGCTTCTGATACTGTCATGCATGACCTTCTCGTAAACAAACTAGGGAAATGCAACCTAGATGGAGCTACTATAAGGTGGTTGCAAAACTGGTTGGAAAACCGTCCCAGAGAGTAGTTATCAGTGATTCACAGTCATGCTGGAAGGGCATAACAAGTAGGGTCCTGGCAGGATCAGTTTGGATCAGTTCTGTTTAATATCTTCATCAATGATTTAGATAATGGCATAGAGTACACTTATAAAGATTGCGGACAATGCCAAGCTGGGAGGGGTTGCAAGTGCTTTGGAGGATAGGATTAAAATTCAAAATGATCTGAACAAACTGGAGAAATGGTCTGATGTAAATAGGATTAAATTCAATAATAAAAATGCAAAGTACTTAATTTAGGAAGGAACAATCAGTGGCACACATACAAAATGGGAAATGACTGCCTAGGAAGGAGTACTACGGAAAGGGATCTGGGGGTCATCGTACACCAGAGGCTAAATATGAGTCAACAGTGTAACACTGTTGCAAAAAAAGCAAACATCCTTCTGGGATGATTAGCAGGAGTGTTGTAAGCAAGACACGAGAAGTAATTCTTCTATTCTGATTAGGCCTCTAATGGAGTATTGTGTCCAGATCTGGGCATCATATTTCACAAAGGATGTGGACAAATTGGAGTCCAGAGAAGAATGACAAAAATGATTAAATGTCTAGAAAACATGATTTATGAGGAAAGAGTGAAAAAAATTGGGTTTGCTTAGTCTGGAAAAGAGAAGACAGAGGAGATATGATAACAGTTTTCAAGTATGTAACAGACCCCCTGCCTCTGACGAAGTGGGTATTCACCCACGAAAGCTCACGCTCCAAAACGTCTGTTAGTCTATAAGGTGCCACAGGATTCTCTGCTGCTCTTAAGTATGTAAAAGGTTATTACAGGAAAGAGGAAGAAAAATTGTTTTTCTTAACCTCTGAGGATAGGACAAAAAACAATGGGCTTAAATTGCAGCAAGGGAGGATTATGTTGGACATTAGGAAAAACTTCCTAACTGTCTGGGTGGTTAAGCACTGGAATAAATTGCCTAGGGAGGTTGTAGAATCTCTATCACTGGAGATTTTTTAGAGTAGGTTAGACAAACATGTCAGGAATGTTCTAAATAATTAGTCCTCTCATGAGTGCAGGGGACTGGACTTGATGACCTCTCGAGATCCCTTTCAGTTCTATGATTCTATAATGCATCACACCAGAGGGGCAAATTAAGGTTTCACAGATAAACTTAATACTGGCATTTTCTAATGCGAATACTTGACTTTCATAAGATTGGCAAGGTTGCAATCTTTTAACTGGAGCCAATGTTTTTTAAATTAAAAATTTCAACAATTTAAAATTCATGTCAGTTTTCCAGGGAAAATTTTGATAGTTCCCAAAACAATTTTACAGAGCAAATACCTTGGTTGTGGTACCTCGTGGGAGCTGTAATTTGGTTGCTTCATTGTTCTCTGTAGGCCAGGGACCTTGGTCAGACTATGCCTCTCATGATTTACCACAGTCTCCACTCTTTGTGAAGGAAGGAGGTGCATCACAGCAGCTGCATGGCCATGGAGCCTCATGGGAGAATAAATCCATTGGGGAGCCTTACTCTTACAGGAAATTGGGAACATGAGACACCAAAAACTGGAAGTCCCAGTAGGCATCATGACATTATTTGTGGTTTTGGACTTCAATTTTTTTGATTAAAACACCCCCACAAGAGTTTATATGGAAAACATTTTTCACAAAAGAAAATTATTTAGTAAGAAAAATCATAATTTTAAATTAGTTTTCTTATGTTAAGATTTAGACCACTCCTACTTCTAACATATATATTTTATTTGTAGGTTTTTAAAAAAGCAAATGGAGAAAAAACAAATTCCATTATGTGGAAACTACTCACTCCCACATCATTCATCAGCAGGGTTGGAATGTTTAATATCCGTTGCTAAGACATCCACTACTTGAGCAAACAGTAAATGATAGCAGTAGTAGGTTGCAGTCTTCTATGTGGACCAAAAACTAGAATGGGATGAAACAAACACTTTATCAGTCCAGCTCCTGTTGTTACAGTTTAAAGATAAATAGGGTAGAGATTTGAAGGCTCTAGGAACTGACTAAAATGAGAACAGTAACCACAAACACAGCTGCAAATATAAAATCTTGCTTGTATTGTAAGTTATAAGTTTCACTCACGTACCCATTTACACAACCTGAGAGTCTATGCGCTGGCCAATGCCATATCTAAACTCTCATACCCAAAGATTTCATAGAGTTGGGTGGATCTCTCAACAGGTGGTCATTGAGGGGTGGTTCCTATAGAGGTCATCACAATGAAGTTTTCCATGCATCTTCCTCCCATTTTAGCCTAACCACAAAATCTCTTTTATATCATTATGACCAACACCTTATGCATATGTGTACAGGTTTTAATACTACTTTCCTTATTTGTACTTCCATAGCCCATGAATGTTGGGATGCCCTGTTTTTCATAGGTTGTTTTATTAGTTTTCCTTATTCTCATTAGCATCTCTGCACAACATGCCTCCATGATAACCTGTGGTCAAAGCAGGACATCCATGATGTTACAATCAGGTGTCTTGCAGTCTAGACTAGTTGTTTTCAAACATTTTTTCTGGTGATCTAGTTGAAAAAAATTGTAGATGCCTGAAACCCAACAGAGCTGGGGATGAGGGGTTTGGGATGAGGGGCTCAGGGCTTAGGCAGAGGGTTGGGGTGTGGGGATGAGGGCTGCCAGGTGGGGCTGGGAATGAGGGTTTCAGGGTGTGAGAGGGAGCTCTGGGCTGGGGCAGGGGGTTGGGGTGCAGGAGGGGTCAGGGCTCTGCTCTGGGGGTTCAGGCTCTGGGGTGGGGCTGGGGATGAGGGGTTTGGGGTGCAGGAAGGGGCTCAGGGCTGGGACAGGGGATTGGAGCACAGAGTTGGGATGTGGGCTTACCTCATCTTCCAGTCAGCAGCGCAGTGGAGGCGCTAAGACAGGCTTCCTGCTTGTCCTGGCACTGCAACCCATGCTGCACCCTGGAAGCAGCCAGTAGTAGGTCCTGCTCTTAGGCAGAGGCACACAAGTGGTCCTACATGGCTCTTACCCACAGGTACCACCCCACCCAGCTCCCATTGGCCAGTTCCCAGCCAATGGGAGTGTGAAGCCAGTGCTCTGGGTGAGGGCAGCACGCAGAACCCATGGCCCCCCCGCCTAGGAGCCAGACCTGCTGCTGGCTGCTTCCAGGGCGCAGCACAGTATTAGAACAGGTAGGAACTAACTTGCCTTAGCCAGGCAGCACTGCTGATGGGATTTTTAATGGCCCGGTCACAGTGCTGATCAGAGCCACCACGACCTCGTGCCTTACATTCTGCAGTTTGAAAACCACTGGTCTAGACGGGTACACTATTTCCCACAACATCACCCCATTGGCCCACTTTTTCTATTACTCTTGTAACCTTAGTGGTGTAGGGTTAGTCATAGGACATCCACTTATGTCAAGTGTTCTAAAACCTATGGCCTAGTAGAGCTAAGCTAAAATCTTACAGGCCTCAGCCTATAGGCCTTGCATTACAGCCATGCATTACTTCTATATCTAATATACACTTATCACTCCTAAATACTTGTCAATCTTCTACTTCTAAAATCCTATAACTTAAAATCTATTGAGCATATATTAATTATATATGGAATAGCACGTGTTGACCATAACAAAATAATAAATGAATGATTAAATGAAATAATTAGCTACACTATCATAAGAAATAAATAAAGGTTTGGCAGGCCACAATTAAGCCTTCAGTGCAGTTGTGGAAGCTCATTGTCTTCAGTAAGTTTGCAAATGGGTAACTGAGACAATATATTTGTTTGCTGTTTTGAAAGCTTATCTCTCACACACAGCAGTTGGTCCAATAAAAGATATTACCTCACCCACTTGGTCTATACAATATAGTTGTACAGTTAGCAATGACTTAAATTGGAGTTAAGCACATTCTTGAAGGTGTAATCATCAGTGATTTGCCAGGTTGGTTGGAGTTGGTTAGAAATGGAACTCAGACGCTCTGATTCCCAATCAAATACTCTAACCATTTTAATATTATATAGGAGAAAATCACCTACACTGAAACATCAGTTTACAGAAAAACTGCATAAGAAAAAAATTAAGTAGCTGAACAAGTAGCTGCTGATTTGTGTTTTTCACAAGTTATGGAGAGAGAGAGAACAAAGGGGGTGAGGGAGCTGCCTACAGGAGACTGGAAGCCTGGAACAGACTTGCTAAATGAGCAACTGGTTCTTTAGAAGAGCACTGAAGGAGCTGTTCGAGAGGGCTGTCTCTGGAAAGGCTACATGGGAGACAACTCTAAGTGGGATAGTTACAAGCTGAGCCCCAGGGTGAGTCACCCATGAGAACTGATAACAAAAGGATTTAGTGAAGGAACACTTTTGCTCACCAGGCTCTGAGGTAAGAGCTATGGCTTAAAGCTTATTTTTGGGACTCTGAATTTTACTTTTGAGTTCTTTTTCTGAATAAACCCATACTCTGATAAGGATGATGACTGGGCCAGTAAGTGTGTGGAGTCTCCGTAAAAAGGCCTGGAATTGGGAGAACAAAGGGTAGGGCAATACATAGGCATCCTGCCCACAATAGGATGCATAACAGTGGCCAATGTGTTTACACAGACTTATAAATCTCCATGAGAAGATGGTATCTGGAATCTATCTTTGGCTATTGCCCAATGACAGCTGTTAAAATATCTTGCTGGAGGTTTGTACCATATGACTTTGATTTTTAAAATGTTTGTTTTACAAAAATGTATACATCCATCTATGCACTGTTTATACAGATGGGTTTTAAGCATGGGTAAATTTCTTAGGCTTTTCATAACCCATAGTTTGACATGGTACTGTAAATTCCATATTTTACATGAATTTACAACTATAACTCTTAGTATAAAGTGGGTTTCAGGTGTCAACTTCTAAAAATCAACTGTTCTCCTCTTCACCTGAATTATTACAATTGGATTTTCTCTAGGCAAAGTTTGAAGAGATTTTGTATGCCTAAAATACCAAAGATAGTATTTCTAGTCAGACTGGGCTTGAGAATAAGATGTTTACAGAGCTTCTTGAATTTCAGATTAATCAGTTGCTAATTAAATAGTCTTTGTTTCTGAAACTTTTTTTTAATACACTCAAAGACTGCAAAGCTGTGGCCACCCAGTACAGTAAATAATCCAGCACAGTGAGTATTAAAGCATATAATATGCACTATTGCATCTAATACAACATGCATTTAACTGTAGCATTTTTAGATTGGACCACACACTATAATAAAACTGAAGGTTTTCATTTACATCTCAGTGCTTCAGGGATGTAGCTGAAGGATGAGAACAGCCCTCATCCTCCATTTAGGACTGTTGACCATAGCGGTTGGTTATGTGTCATAAGAAGAAAATGGAGGGAAGTGGCTGCTACAGGTTAGTAAATTGGGAAGAGAGTTATGTTCCACATATATCAGATAGTGAGCTGCTAGCTGTAAGAATGCTTTGGTGATAAACACTTGAAGTCTTGTATAGTAAAAAATCTTGTCTTGTGACTGCTCCTACTTTCTGTCCTAAGGCCAGTAACTACATGTGCTGAAGTGAGCCTTAGCTCCTTATTAGCAGGAGTAATTGAAAAGCCTAAAAATGGCACCTGCTCACACTTGGACTCAGTTGATTGCACTTATGTCCTGATTTCAACTTCTCTAGTTCATGTTATGCCCATTCCTCCATCATCATGCTCTTTCCTAGGTAGGGGTGGGAGGAAGGGGTGGTTGCTGAGCACTGTGCTGCACAGCTGATGAGCAATTAGTCACGAGGCTCACCCAGCTTCTCAGATGCTGCAGGATTGAGCCCTCAGCTGAAGTAAAGACTGGTATTAGAAGTTTCATTACTCTGACATGCAACTAGCAAGGTCATAACAAAGAAAAATCACAGTGTACATAAAATTTCTTCTCTTCTCTGGATTTCTCCCTGTGATGCTATGGCAGGACTTGTGCTCATCTTTGTCCTATACAGCAGGAAGCTTGCTGTCCCTGTTAGGTGAATAATTAATAACAAGTCTGGTTATCTGAGGTGACTTTTTGATATTAAAACTTGATCACTAAGTAACACTTTGACTTGCATGTTTTGCTATAGAATAACATTCAGCAGAAGCTGAAATGGAGCCCCATAGTTTTCAGTCAGTTGCGGGGGTGCATGGGAAGCAGGGAAGGAAGTGCTACAATAAAGCCCATAGGTGAGACAGCAGAAGCAGCACAAGAAACTACTAGGAGATGTGTAAATGCTGGTCCCAGTCACCTGCACTTTTTCCATGAATTAACCACAGAAAGGATCATCCTATGAAACACCTAGAATGTTTGACAGAGTGGATAAAAATCAATGATATTTTTTATAGTTGTTTTTATTTGAAATTATTAAAATAAAATACGTTTTATTTTAAAAAGACAACCTAGTCCATTTCAAACACTTTTGTACTAGATTTAGGTCTTAATCTATTAAAATCACTGAAATTAAAATAGACAAAAATTAAGCACTACATATTTGCTGCTGAGTTTTAAAGAAAGTTGATTCAGTTCAGTGGTTTGAGTTCAGTGGTTAAGCACTTGGAGCCAGTGTTGATTCAAGTGCTAAACCAGTTTTACACAGCAGTAGCCTCTTCAGCTGGTGCAGAGACTGTTTTCTCCAGTTCAGTTTATTCATCTCATTCAATGCAGTGACTAATTCATTCAAAGTTAAGAAACCCATTGAAATTTTCAAATAATAGAAAAGTTTATTTTCCACTTCAAATGTATAAATTAAAATGATGTGCAAGAGAATGAGATATACTAGTTGTAAATCTTGAAGGACATGGTGACTAGAAAAGTCAGTTCAAACAGCTACAGATAATATTTCTTGATTTTAATAATCCATTTTAAATACAAAACATGTTGGATAAGTTTTCTGGTAGACTTTTCTTACAGCACACTAAGATAAAATAATGCTATATTTGTTAATTTTAAGCTCAATTTGGATGGAAATTAAATTAACACAAATCACAAATTACAAAAAAAAATCATCCTGCAAATAAGACCTGCATCATTCACTGTTTTCTAATGCAATAATAAATGTAAAATTAAGAATCTGAATACATGTAAATTTAAGCTACGTAATTGTTACGTGCCTAAGTGCTCTGCAGGGACGACACACACACACACACACACACACACACACAGTGAGTGAGATATGGTTTTTAATGAAGGTAAGAAAACACACCCGCAACGGGGACTCTGCACGTTGCTAATTCAAAGCAGGGAACGAGTCCAAAGCAGCAAAACAGATCCTACTAAATATAACTTTATGCTAATAGCATGTAAAACAACTCATACATAGGCATGTGGGAGCTTTCCCACAACTGGACTATCTCTGATGGCAAAGGGCCAGGCTTTTCTAAACACGCCGGGCTTCCCAGGCTAAGCGGTTCTAACCGGCTACAAACAACATTTGCTAACACACAGCACCCTTTAGTAACCTGTCCTTGAGAAGGCGAACAGCCTTAGCTAAACCACCGTGACAAAATCTTCCGCAGTCTCTTACAGTAATACTCAAATGTTTATAAATGTAGTTTATTCTCCTGGTTAACTAAAAGAAGCAAACTTCATATAAAGGCTATATTTAGTTAAAAATCAACATTTTAATAGTTAACCTTTTCTTTGTAAAATAATAGAAGTACAAATGCAAAACATCATTAAAATGTATTATTTAAACCAAGGTTTCCTGCTTGCTGCCTTAAATCATTATTAAAATTGGTGATTTAAATCAATCCACCCTGATGTTTGACTGTCTGATAAACCAACAGATGGCCTTCTAAGTGGAGAGGCAAGAGAGTGGCAGATACTTTGGAAATGACTCAGATATGCCTGCCATGGAAGTAGCCAGCAAAAAGTGGAAGCAACCAAAATAATGACTTTTGTTTTTTGTATTAGTTGTGGCTCAAACGGGAAAGCACTAGGAGATGGGCAAAATACCAAGCAGTTTAAATACTTCAGAAACTGGAGTGGAATTTTTATGGACTTTGAAAAAAATGCACTATGGTGTATTTTGTTTGTCTAACTATTCTCCACTTTTATAGGTCAAAATTTCACATTTGCTTGTTACAACAGCCAACCAGGAATATATGAAACTCTTTAGAGCCAGCAGAAAGATTCCACATGATACTTACACAGAACATAGAGAAGATCTCTTCACTATTTTCAATCCAGAATACTATTACTACATGCTAGAGAATATAAAATTGCTTTAACTGAAGGTATCAGTGCCACAAGACACACTGAGAACCCTCTCAAAGAATTACACATCAGCAGATAACATAAAGTTGTGAATATCTTACTATGTAGTCAAGAGAAGAATGCTTGTTAAACACTGGACTAGGTAGAAGTAATACCTAATACTGTGAAGTGAATAGTAATTCGGATACTACCGGATTATGAACCATTGTCTCAATTGCCAAAGCTAAACAGGATAATAGTTTATTTCTGAGGATACTTTGCAATTGCAGAGATGATGACGCAGCTTGAAAGTATAGCAGAAATAAAAGCAGGTATAAGCAATATCTGGGTTAAGAAGATTGTAGCATGTAAGTAATATGTGACTCTCTTAATGATGGTTCTCAAAGTCTGCTTTACGACTTATTAAACACAAACATCCTAGACCACTATCAAACCAGTGCAGGAGCTGTGCATATGCAATAAGGCTAACACTTCAAACTGTCATGGCTTGACTTTCAGATGCTAAAGTTAGACAACGTTGGCTAACCTCTGTACTAAAGATGTTAATGACACTTTGATTACAGCTGTTTGTTTGGGGTCCTTATACTGTCAAATGCAGCTGAAATCCTCACAAAAAGTATCCATAGTAGAGATGCTGGGAGGTGGGGTGGAATTACAGAGGAAAAAGATGCTTCCCAAGAGCTACTGAAGGGTCAAGAGAGCAGGCTTAGTCAATGTTAGATGTAGTGGACGTAGCCACTTTTGGGGCCACCCTCAGATTCTAAGCCACATGGCTGGGATGGAGGAGAGGAACTTGATTGCCACCAACTAGCCCCCAAAGCTCTTTGTTTCCTTCTACGACATTGGTGTTAAGAATTAACACTAGAAATAAATATTTCATTCAGCTATAACATCAACACTTTTTTTTTAATCAAAGGGGGCAAAAGCAGTTGGTGAAAGGAGCCATTCTGTTGCCCCTTAGGGGAGTCTCAGTACCACCCCAGCAATAGTCTGATGTACTGAATCCAAGGCTGAAACATAGGGTAATGCTGCCCAAACTGACCATTGGCATTGCCCCTTAGACTTGTGCCATGCTGGGGATTGAAGAACTAGCACCTGATACTTCAAATGCTTGCTGATGTTGAATGGTGACCCTCTACTGAGTCAGGCCACTGTATGATCCTGGCTGCAGTTGTTGCCCAACTTTTCCCCTGGACTGATGACCTAGCACTGGGTCTAGGTTGCATTTAGACCTTGTTACCTCTAGCAGCTACCAAATCAACATGTGCTCCCTGTCCAAACCCTCAGCCTTCTCCCAGTGCCATTCTAGAGCCAATCATGCGTTCTGTAATCAAATCCTGCAGGATTAAGCTCCCGTGTAGGAGTGGAATTCCTCTTCTCCCACAAGATGCAGGTTGGCATCTCTAAGTGAAAGGTAGGACTTTCAGTGCTCTTGCCAACCAGGATTCTGGACTAGGAGGGCCAGCTCTTGGCCTTAACTACCCCTAATGAATCAAGCTCACAAAGGAATAGGTCTGGCACAGTAGATGTACATGTGGAGTAAGGGGCTGCATTGTCAAGAGTAAGGATCCACAGCCAGCTTGCTTAACTACACTGCAAACAGCTTAATGCCAAGCAGTGTAGCCAGGAGAGCTGTGCCCAGTGTGAGCTGCCTGATTGGCTGAAGGGACTAACATACTTGCTCTCAAGACCAGCATCAGGGCAGAGGTTACTCAAAGCATTCATCCATGGTTGTGATAGCTCCTGTGTCTGCTTGACCCCAGCCTTACTCCATGTAAACTGGGTTCTGACCTTTGACTCTGACTCCTGCTCTGGCCACTAGACCTGACTAGCCACATCCCAGTCCCTAATATCCACAGATATGGAGGCATTTGATGTCCTCTGCTCTTGTAATGAGCTTAATCAAAGTCCAGGTAACCTGGGCTCGGAATGTAAACAGAAGAAAGTGTGAGAGGCTGAGGGAAAGGGGCAGGAAAGCGGAATACCTGAGAGGTAAAGGATGTGTAGTATTGCTAGCCAGAATAGGAGAATGCTATAATACTGCTTGGGCAGCATGTATGGATGCCCACTTGGGAGGCATTTATTTGCCAGACTAGAATCTGGCCCTATGTCCAGTAATAATGTGGGTGGATGGGAAATATTCTAGCTGTTTCCATTATTCATTCCAAACAGCAAAAAAGATGAGCCCACTTTACCCACTGCTAAGCTGAGAGTTAAAAAGCCCGTAATGTACAGACTTTTGTTTATTTATTTATTCAAGTAATGAAGGCAAAGGGCTCCACTCATAACTCAAATGGCACAACAGGTTTTTTTTTCAAAACAAATACATTTCTTGGCTGAGATATTGTGTGGTAGATTTCAGCTTGGAGACTTTTTATAGCTGAATTAAAACCCCCTGAAAATAAGTTTCTGTTGCAAAGTATGACAGACCATTAAGTGCAGTACCACAGTATTCTATGCATATTTATAGTTAGTGATGAATGACATCTCTGTAATTGTGTTTATTCAGTACTATAGCGAATAGACTTAATCAGGCACAGTCTCATTTTCCATATGAAATGGGGCGCCATCTCTGTTTCTGTATGCAAGAGTGCCTGTACTAAAACAGATAAAGAGGAAGTAAAAGAAAACATGTTCTTGCAAGTAGTGTATCGTAAATGGAGAACTCACAGAAAACCAAAGAAGCAAGAGTCTGCTGGAATTGCAAACAATCTCATGTGTTAAGGATAAGTTCAAGTAAGTGTACCATAGAAACCACATTAATTACAGTGCTTAGGGAGATTTTTTTCTTTTAGATACACGGTCAGGTTAAACTGTCGTGTCTAGTAATGTTGGCACTTAAAGTCTTTTTTCTATGTTTCTTTTTATTGATTTTGGATGTTAGGTATAATTCTTGGCAACTAGCCCTTCCATTTCTGTAGCTTTTCATAATGTACTAACAGCAAGGGCAGCTTGAGTTCTGACACTGTTGGTTTTCCATCACTTGTCAGATTGTTTGACAGCAAGCATACAGTATGGGCCACATTGTGAGTTGGTGACACCACTATAAATCTGCAGCAAGTCCAGTGGAATTGTAAATGGAGCTGGGGGCACCACCTATGGTTAAAAAGTTGCTTGGCACCCCTCATTACAAGATCCTTTTCCCCATTCTTACAACTTCACCAAACTAAAAATTGCAGCTGAATTATTCCATGACAGGCATTTGCCTCAAGCTTTACAGCAGAGACATGAAATTTGGCCGGGGTGTCACAATGGAGCCAGGGAGCTTCCTCCTGCCATCCCTGTGAAAAGTGCTCAAATTTGGCCAAGGTATAAGCCTCTGAATATCTCAGATCATGTCATTAAATACTTGTAATGCATATGCACAAGTGGCCCAAATTAAGGTTTTACATGCAACTTTAATTCTGGCATTTCTTATCTTTCCAGTGATTAAGTTAATTACGTTCTTTTAACATAGTCTTGGGGGTTTTCTGCATGTCTCTATATTCCTAGCTTTTTACAAAAGCAAACTCATATCAAAATTCCATCCTGTGGCATCACTGACAGCCACAAGGGTCCTCAGCAAGGTAGGAATCTTTAGGTCCACCTCTAGACCTCTGCCACTTGAGCAAGACAGTAACTGATGGCAGCAGTCAATTGTCATCCTGTAAATAGACCAGAACTAGACGGCAAGACATCCCATTCCCAGTGAGTTTCATGGCAATTGGCTAACTGCAGAGGAAAAGGGAGAATCAGAAACCATGGGTTCCATTCCAGATTCGGTAGGGAAGTGTGCTCCAGTGGGCAGAGATTTTTTCTGCTGTTTTTTTGCCAAAACTTGACCACTTCTGCCTCATCCCTGCCAAACTGTCCCAGTCCTGTGTCTTCTCTACCCACAGTTCCTTGTCCCATTCTCTTTGCCTGCTAAATTGCAGCTTCCACTCTTCAGTTTTATCATCCTAGTCTGTCATCCCCCTGCCCAGCTAGTTCTAAACTCCCCCTTCAGGCTCACTGTCAAGTGCCAATCCCAATCTCCACCCTCGCTTTCACTGGCTTCTCCTGCCCACTCCTAATCTCAGTCCTGACTGCCCGCTTTCATCTGAATTCTCTCCCGCAATGGTTCCCAGTCCAATCTGCTTCCGCAGTCTTCTCATCCACTCTCTCTCCACCCTCCGCCCCTTTTGCCTGGCCAATGGCCATTCATGGTCTTCCTCTCCGCAGTCCAATCTTTCCTCCTTTCAATCCCAGTCTCGTCACACTCCTTGTCTCAACCTATTCCTTTTCCTCCACACATCCAGCTTTTGTCCTTTCTGCGTTCAAATCTGATATCTTTCTCCTCCACACTGGTTCAGAGCTGGGAGAGGGGGAGGGGGGCTTGAGTGCACAAGAGTGACAGGCTTCTTGCTCTCAGTTCCAGTGCCTGGCCCCAGCCTGAAGCAACAACTACAGGGAAGTTTAGCTTCGCCTCTGTTACCTTGGATTGCTCAGTCACTCTGGAGATGGTGGATCTTCAGTTCATGACTGCTAGAAGCTGTGAATGGATGGAGCATGTTCAGTTGCTCCATGGGGATGGTGTATGCACAGTCTGGTCAGCACAAAGACTTATGAGATGCCTGAGCATGCTCAGTGAGGATGGAATTTTGGTATATTTAAGCGGTTACATTCTAGCGTTTTCACTGAAAGAGTGTGGGGTCCTCCTATTCCCGTGCCCTGCTCCAATTTATAATTTGGGCATATTTTCATGGGGGAAGCCTAGAGGCATAAATCCCTGACACACGGGTCAACCCTTGCCAAATATTAAGTCCCTGCTTCAAAGTACATAGTGCTAGAACATTTTAAGGAAAAGGTAATTTTTTTCACATGGGTCAAACATTTTTACTAGTCTCACTCTCTGAAACAAAGTTGAAAACCATTCTGGCTGACACTTTCCAAAACCATTGAGCATGAGGCAAATACTCAACCTGGAAAAGTTCACTTTGCCTAACTTTAACTGTTTAAAGTTAAACAAGGTTTTATGATAAGATGTGTTGGACAACTTTAATAGGCACTGCTGCCAGCTCCACCTATAATACATAAACAAATGTTTGCAATCAGTATTAAGAATAGTTTTGAATAACACATTAAATTGCACTATTAGGAACATCAGTAGATCAACTGCCTTATACAGGTTTACCCAATTCACTGCTGTTGCATAAATTTCTGTGATGCTATGTTCCCTTCTGTTCTCTTAAAAGGTGATTTCTAAGTCTCTGTAGTGTCGCCTCAAAATGGAGACTCCACTTGATATAACCAGAGTCTGAGATTGGCGGCCTCTGTTTTCTTACAAACTCTTCAGAATTTCCTCAGTAAAACAGTAGGTCAAAAAACCTTAAAGCCAGCATACAGTTCCAGTCTCTGTTATAGTTGATGGTCTCTTCAGTTTTTAGCAAAAGAGGGTAGCTGTAGCCTATCTCCAAGGTTGAATAGTTATTGGAACAGGTATTAGAATGCGGCCTATACTGATTCTATTGGGCTTTCTCCAGTTTCCATGTTTATAAGTCCCTCCCCCCACACCCTGAGCTCTTACTGACACATAAGAACAGCTACATTGGGTCAGACAATGGTCCCGTATCCGGTATTCCAACAATGGCCAATGCCAGGTGCTTCAGAGGGAATGAACAGAACAGGTAATTACAGAAAGTCCTCAGACTTATGTCAGACACCACTAATGACGCTTTTCAATTGACTGCCTGTTTCGCCCCTACAATGCTTGTTTCGCACTTACGACATTTGAGTTGCATAAAGTTCACTTGAAATCACTTCCTGGTTGCGTTATGCTGGTATGGAAATGGAAGGGGTCGCTTCTGATTGGCTTCAAGGCAGAAGGGTGGCTTGTTGCTGGGTATGGTTGCCACTTGTTTTTTATTGGCCCCGGCCCTGGTATCAGTAAATACACTGATGTTGCAACATTAGTCATCTATAATTCATTTGATACAAAAATCTGGGTTATTGTGGTGAAAATAGTTTATCAAGCCCTGGTTTAGGAATCAATCCCACCTTCATACCATTAATTCCTATGGGAAAAGTGGTTTTGCCTTACAACGCAATTCTGAGAAACGAATTGTGTTGTATGTTCAAGGACTCCCTGGATCAAGTGATCCTTCCCCTCACCTATTCCCAACTTCCAGCAAACAAAGGCTAGGGACATGTCAGAACATAGTTTTGCATCCCTGTCCATCCTAGTTAATTGTTATTGGTAGACCTATTCTTTATGAACTTATCTCGCTCTTTTTTGAACCCTGTTATTGTCTTGACCTTTACAACATCCTCTAGAAAAGAGTTCTACTGTGAGTTGTGTGAAGAAATACTTCCTCTCGTTCATTTTAAACCTGCTACCTATTAATTTCATTGGGTGAACCCTAGTTCTTGTGTTATGAGAAGGAGTAAATAACCCTTCCTTATTTACTTTCACCATACCGGTCATGATTTTATAGACCTCTATCATATCCCCTCCCTTAGTTGTCTCTTTTCCAAGCTGAAAAGTCCATCTTAATTTCTCCTCAGATGGAAACTGTTCTAGAAACCTAATCATTTTTGTTGCCCTTTCCTGAACCTTTTCCAATTCCAATATATCTTTTTTTGAGATGGGGCAACCACATCTGCATGCAGTATTCAAGATGTGGCATACCATGGATTTATATAGAAGTTATATGATATTTCCTGTTTTATTATCTATCCCTTTCTTAATGATTAGCATTTTTTGACTGCTGCTGAACATTGAGTGGATGTTTTCAGAGAACCATCCACGGTGACTCCAGGATCCTTCCTGAGTGGTAACAGCTAATTTAGACCCCATCATTTCACATGTATAGTTGCGCTTATGTTTTCCAGTGTGCATTACTTTGCATTTATCAACGCTGAATTTCATCTTCCACTTTGTTGCTCAGCCTCAGCTCTCACTGCATGTGCAGAACCTGGAAGACTGCTTGCCTTTAATGGAAACTTACTGTAAAGTTTCAGAAACAACTACTGAGTATGGCTAGTAACCACTGCACCATTCCTCTACATGTCTTTTGGGCCCTTCTAACTAAACGGCCCTAACCTACTTTCTGCACAAGTGCAGAGACAGATTGTTCAACTTGCCTCCCTGCTTTTGTTGCTTTCTTTGAACTTAACATAAAATAAACCGCTGCAATATAAACATGATGGGTACACAGACCAAGTCACAGAACAGACTACAATCCAAAGATCAGTCTATACTACAAATAGAACTATTAGAAAGCCTGCTGAAAACATAACTTACCCCCAAATTTTAGCATGGCTCAATCTTGTAGCATTGAGGGTACTTAGCCATTCTTTAAGCTCCCTGCCTATCCCCAACACACACAATAGTAAAACTTTGTAAATTGGTCACCTGACGATTGCTTATGCATATGTCCTTATAGCAAGAACAAAGTGAAACTCCCTCTCATACTGGAAGCAACTTTTCTATTAAACAGCAAATAAAAATAATACATTACTTGTTTCCCATTTTGTGTAGTTAAATGATTCAGTTCATCTTTTCCTCTATCTTTTCCAGGATCTGGTGTCCATGCTTTCACTCTTTCAATAATGTTAATAACTATCTCTTTATGTCTTTCTTTGCAAGTGGCATCCTTCCATATCATTCCCTATGCCTGGATTTGTGCAGAGATGATGTAGTTTATGGACCAGATATCTTTTGTTTATATCTTTACATGGAATCACAATTCTTAAAGTAGCTCATGACATGTTTAGAACTGACAAAAATACTAATGGGTCCGTTTTCATATAAATGGGCTCATGAGTATGGTGGCTGTTGCTAGGACAAGATACCAGGGAAATCTTAAGTAACTGGTTAACCTGGCTGCAGTGGTACAGGGCCACCCTTAGGGAAAATGGTGCTCTGGACAAACTTTCTTTGGTCCCCTGTAAGCACTACTCCCTGAGCAGTGGGTTGCAGCTCAGCAGGCAGAGCAGTGGCAGCGGTGTTGCATGTGTCATGCTGCTGGGAGGGCAGAGAAGGGACATGTGTGAGTGCCTGGCTTCCACCCGGTAGCCCCCTTTAGTGCCTCCCAGGTTGCCCTTCTGCAGCCTCTTGCCCATGGTGCCCCCCGACCACATTGTCCTGTATGGTTGCCCACATCACCCACCCAGAAGGCCAGCCACGTGTGGCCATGACCTGGTCTATACACTTTTTATACAGAAGGTAACAAAAAAGTCAAAGTGGGAGTGGGAGAGGGGGGAATCTTGATACTGTGCACATTTTCTTGGTCCATTTTTACACCCTTATACCAGAGAAGCACTCATTTGTAACCCCCTTGCTCATGCTAGATTGATGGATGTATAACTCCAAAACATTAGGGTGAATTGCAGCATAGGAAAAAACTTCAAACAACTAAAAGACACTAATAGAAATTAAAAGAAAATTAAACCTAGGAAAAAAATTAACTTTTTACAAATAAATACCATGTCTGGACAGTACCAAGCACCTTTTTGTTTTACTTGCGTATCCACATTTAAAACAAGTCACAGACTGAACTACCATGAAGTGCAATCAGAGTGCTATCTTGCAACCATGGGGAAGTGTGGGTGCTTGGCAGAAGATGGGAATGACCTGGGCTGAGTCACTCCCATGTCTGCCCAGGTGCCCCTGAGCGACCTCACTGAGATTGACTTAAAGAGCGCCCAGAAATACGACGACAATGGCTACCAATCGTAATGCACCATCTGCTGCCAATTGTTCCTCTCAGTGATGTGAATATTAAGAAGCAGAAATATGTTTTTACGATCTTATTATGTAAAACCAGATAAGGTGTGAGATGGCTTAGTTATTTTAGGTAAGTGCCTGGCAAGTTCTGGATATACATTTTTTATTTTAAAAAAATCACTGTATCCGGCGATAAACTACTGACAGCTTGTAAATTGACTTATTGACTAGGCCTGGTTTACACCTATGACTTTAGATCAAAATTTAGAGCACGTTAACTCAATTAACTCCGACGTGTCCACACAACAAAGCCCGTTTTCACTTAAATCGATTTCTTACCCTCCTCCGACGAGGGTATTAGTGCTGAAATTGGCTTGCTGGGTTGAATTTGGGGTAGTGTGGACGCAATTCGATCGGTATGGCCGCCAGGACTACCCAGAGTGCTCCAATTGGTGACCGCTCTGGGACAGCGCTCTCAACTCAAGATGCACTGGCCGGTAGACAGGAAAAGGCCCGCGACTTTGTGAATTTCATTTCCTGTTTGGCCAGGGTAAGCGAGCTGATCAAGCACAGGTGCCGCATGCAGAGCTCATGCAGAGCTCAGCACATGATGGGCATGTGCCAGGGCACAATTGCCCAGCCCGTAAACTTTGTGAGAAGTCTATGACCAGTCTATGAACCTCATCCCTCTCGTCACATGCTGCCGTCACCTTCTCAACCTGGTTGCGCAAAAAAGCCTTGTCTGCTGTTTGCTCTGGACAGAGGGAGGGGTGACTGATCGACATGACTTACAGGGATTAAAATCAACAAAAGGGGTGGCTTTGCATCAAGGAAAAACACAAACAACTGTCACGCACAATGGCCCCCTCAAGGATTGAACTCAAAACCCTGGGTTTAGCAGGCCGTTGATTTCACAAAACAAATTGGGTCAATTTCTTGTTTTGATCCACTCCATCTATCTTTTACATCTTAGGCTGGCCGCACACTGTGCAGTACGACTGCTAGCCATCGTCATCTCCTAGGTGCTCGGCAGAAGATGCTGCATTACGATTGCTAGCCATCATAATCTCCTGGCTGCTTGCCAGAAGATGGTGCAGTACAAGTGCACATTTTCTTGGTCCATTTTTACACCCTTATACCAGAGAAGCACTCATCTGTAACCCCCTTGCTCATGCTAGATTGATGGATGTATAACTCCAAAACATTAGGGTGAATTGCAGCATAGGAAAAAACTTCAAACAACTAAAAGACACTAATAGAAATTAAAAGAAAATTAAACCTAGGAAAAAAATTAACTTTTTACAAATAAATACCATGTCTGGACAGTACCAAGCACCTTTTTGTTTTACTTGCGTATCCACATTTAAAACAAGTCACAGACTGAACTACCATGAAGTGCAATCAGAGTGCTATCTTGCAACCATGGGGAAGTGTGGGTGCTTGGCAGAAGATGGGAATGACCTGGGCTGAGTCACTCCCATGTCTGCCCAGGTGCCCCTGAGCGACCTCACTGAGATTGACTAAAAGAGCGCCCAGAAATACGACGACAATGGCTACCAATCGTAATGCACCATCTGCTGCCAAAAGGCAGACGTACAGTGACGGAGAGCTGAGCGGTCTCCATGCTTGCCATGGTATGGTGTCTGCTCAGGTAACCCAGGCAAAAAGGCATGAAACGATTGTCTGCCGTTGCTTTCACGGAGGGAGGAAGGGAGTGGGGGCCTGATGACATGTACCCAGAACCACCCGAGACACTGTTTTTGCCCCATCAGGCATCAGAATCTCAACCCAGAATTCCAATGGGCAGCGGAGACTGCGGGAACAGTGGGATAGCTACCCTCAGATACCCACAGTGCAATGCTCTGGAAATCTAGGCTAGCCTCGGTACTGTGGACGCAGTCCTTCGACTTAATGCACTTAGAGCATTTTGTATGGGGACACACACAATTGACTGTATAAAAATGATTTCTAAAAAACCAACTTCTATAAATTCAACCTAATTTTGTAGTGTAGACATACCCTAAGTATCCCGGAATCCTAGCTGTGACCCCCTGCTATTCTGAATACCCTATTAAAATGAACATTTCCTGAACTCTTGTTTCCTGAATATGTTTTTTAGTACTTGAAGGGGAAATAGCATATTTATAGCAATTCAGAATGAAGCTCCCTAGTTTATAGCATAATTAAAACGTGGGGCAGCAATATTGCAGGATTATCCCATTCTGCCCCACCTGTGTGCTTCCTCTATGGATCAAACAGTCAGTTAACCTCTTTACCTATTTGTCTTTTCTTCTCTTAGATGAGACTGGTAACACAGCTCCAAATTAATGGTAATTAAGAAAGGGGCTTATGAAATGCACATCTTTTCAGGTAGCTGAACTGAGGCCCTACGCATGATTTCATACCAATTACCAAACAGCTGTGACATAGTAAAAAATATCAGTTTGGTATGTCAAGAGTTGAACCAATGATAAGGAGTTCAAAGCCTTAGTAGCCCATTACTAATTCCCTGAGCCATTTAGTATCCCCTACAGAAAGACAGCAAACATCGCTGTGCTTCGTAAACCAACTTTAAAATGTGTAGTAATTTATACTTGATATGTACTAGATGCAAAACACACATTAGGCCATGTTATTGAAAACTTTAAAAACTGCATTGAAAACAAGCAAAAATATAGCTAATTTAGAGCAGTTATTTATGTGCATTTCAGTGTATTGAGATTTTGGCATGTTTTGGACACCACTTAATTTGACACTGATTGCCAAGACAAAATTCTTGAAAAATATGCCTACCGTTGCTTTAAATCTGTAGCAAGAAAGCAGGAAGAAAAAAGCTGGGAAAGCTTCCAGACAGAGGCTCTACAAAGAATTAGAAAGGAAATAGCTATTAGAAAAACACTGCTTTCTTATTGTAACACTGAGCAAGGATTTTGTTATAAGAAATAGACTCATGTTCTTTAAGTTGAAAGGCAGCTCTCAATGGCTTGAGGTCAAAGGGAATTGAGGATGCTCAGCATGTTGCTGAATGGTGCTCTTCAGCCATAAGAACAACTACTTATTTCAGTGCTGCTGGAACAATGTTTATAGTGTGTGGGGAAGGGGAGAGGGCTGAAGGTGGAAACCGTGTATTTGGGTCGTTATTACTACTTCAAGCCAGGGGGTGCGGCAGCACCCCTAGTTCCAGCACCTACTTATGGATGGCCTGCTCCAAAGCCTATTGTAATCAGTGTAAAGATGCCCATTGACTTCGGTAGGCACTGGATCAGACCTGGAAATAGCTTAATTTGAGGGAGTTGCACATCAGTGTTTCTGATGTACATTACCACTCATATTCAAAAATATTACTTCTAAAAGATTTATAAAATAAACCTCCTCGTAATTCAACATTAAAGCCTTTACAAAACAAATGCACCAAATGCTGCAGTTCATAGATCAGTAAAATCTCCCATTCACTTAGGATTTGTCTGAATAAGGACTTGAAGATTTGACCCTGTGACATTAAGCCAGATGGAAGAAATACATTTGGATACTTTCAAAAGGGTGAACCCTGTATATGAGGAGATTAGGCCTAACTCAAGTGGTTTATTTTTCTGCTCAGAATAATTAAAGGGCTGCCAACTCAAGCTCCCCGTTAAATCAATAGGAGTATAGTTAATACTTTTCTGGATTAAAGATTTGTTCGTGTTCATGCTGTTTTTGTATAGCAGGCCTCTATAGCCATAAAAGGATTATACATGTTTGTCCTAACTCTAAGTAGTGGAAAGACCGAAAAGTCCCATAACTTTTACAATGAAGTTTCCCACCTCTAATTAATGCCACATTAATGGTAGGAAGTTGAAGCACTGACCTCTCTTTTGTATAAGACTTGAAGCCAAGTGGATAGGCTATACTACACACACT
Source organism: Chelonoidis abingdonii (assembly GCF_003597395.2). Lineage (NCBI taxonomy): Eukaryota > Metazoa > Chordata > Testudines > Testudinidae > Chelonoidis > Chelonoidis abingdonii. Next base: position 80,674,386 of record NC_133775.1, on the reverse strand, counting down.
TTGCGTTCTGGCTACTTTCCCATACTTGTATATATTATCTTTGGTTTCTGCTAGTTTTGTTACTGTTTTAAACATAATTTAACATCTAATACATCATTCTAAAACATGTTTACTTGACAAAAAGCTAATGTGTTTCATATGTTTTACTCTTTTCCATTAGTAATTTAAATAAATAAAAGTGGACTTGAAATATTACCTGTTTGCATGCATTCAAAGCTATTGTAAAATGTGCCTATTCCACAAGCTATCAAAATATCCGCTCCAGAGGAAGCTGGCAAAACCATGACAGCACCTGTTTATGTTCAACTTTGTAGACTTTGTTTTTTCTCTCAACTTGTAATGTTATACGCTGAGGAATAAATAAAGTAAAATTACTAATGGTCCCAAAGAATATGCCAATTGTAAAATATAGGATTATAGACCATTCATGCAGAACGCTCTAGCCTTTTTCAAAATAAGGTTCTGTACTTTCTATGCATTCTATTTACAACCACAGCATCATTGCTGGTGGAGAAGGGTCATCACCAGTGATGGGTATGCTATAAAACAAAAGTGCCTGGATAGAATGATGGAACTGAGCATCCTAAATTTCAGATATCTTGCTGTTCTGTTCTTGAGGTTTGCACTCCTGTCCCAAGATTTTCAACTCTGCTATGAGAACACTGGTTAGAAAACACAGGAAGAAAAGGTGATTTAAAAGAAAACATTTATGTCCAAAGCTTCAGTTTCAGGTGTAGGCCTACTTGAGTATGTCTAAACTGACTTTCCTAATCCACTCAACTACTAAAACAATTTCATTGGATTTTGATGATAAGAAATTGTTCTGAAGATCCTGGACTAGTCTTTGATCTCACGTATGCTAGTGTAAATATGGATTAACGCCACAATCCTGTTGGGTGGAGAGACAATCGGGATTGAAGAACAGATGAGACTTCTGTATGAAAATTTGAATGTGTGCGTTTACGTTTTAGATGATAAAGAGGTACACAAGAGATATCCTTCATGCTTCAGAATACAGGCCAACTACCAAGTGCCTCAAGTCAAGTCTGCCTCTGCTTTTCCCCACCAGCATGTTGTAGTAAAACTGTCCATTATGGGTAAGTTTTGTTTTTGTTTTACTTGGAAGCATGCCATACTGGCTTCTGATGGATACAGGATTTTAGACTAGTTTTAATGCCTGACATGAAGCTTAATGTTTGATGTGATGCATTAGGACAACTGCTATTCGCTTCAGTGGAGAAACTGAGAGTTTACACTAATGTAGTTGAATCTGGTCCTACAACAGAAAATATACCTGCATAATTAAAACAGAACAACTCCTAGTGTGAATGCAGTTACAAACAAATGTCCTTATACCAATAGAGCTTATTCATGTAATGTCCTCACTAAGGGTTTGTACAGTAGAACTTTGTCTTTGGTTTTTTTTTAAAAAATGACTCAACTTGTGGACCTAGCTATACCAGTACAAAATTTGTATGTAGACCAAGCCACATTGTGTGCAGTATGGGAAACAAGAGAATATGGACAAGTGATAATGTTCCTAGCATCACAAATGGAGATAGAATCATAGAACTGGAAGGGACCTTGAGAGGTCATCTAGACCAGTCCCCTGCACTTTTGGCAGGACTAATTATCTAGAACATTCCTGACAGGTGTTTGTCTAACCTGTTCTTAAAAATCTCCAGTAATGGAGATTCCACAATCTTTCTAGGCAATTTATACCAGTGTTTAACGACCCTGACATTTAGGAAGTTTTTCCTAATATCCAACCTAAACCTCCCTTGCAGCAATTTAAGCCCATTGTTTCTTGTCCTATCCTCAGAGGTTAAGAAAAACAATTTTTCTTCCTCCTTCTTGTAATAACCTTTTACATACTTGAAAACTGTTATCATGTCCCTCGTCTCTTCTTACCAGACTAAGCAACCCATTTTTTTCACTCTTCCCTCATATTTCATGTTTCATAGACGTTTAATCCTCATTTATTTGTCATTCTTCTCTGGATCTCTAAAACTCCAATTTGCCACTTCCCTTTGTTAAATATGTGCCCAGATCTGGACACAATACTCCATTAGAGCCTAATCAGAACGGAGTAGAGCAGAATTACTTCTCGTGTCTTGCTTACAACACTCCTGCTAATACATCCCAAAAGATGGTTCGTTTTTTTGCAACAGTGTTACATTGTTGATCATATTTAGCTTGTGGTCCACATTGACCCCCAGATCCTTTCTGCAGTACTCCTTCCTGGGCATCGTTCCCATTTTGATATGTGGCAACGAGGACCGCTCTACAGTTTTCGCCGCCCCAAGTAGCGCACCGAATTGCTGCTGCGCGGGCAGCGGGGGGCAGATCCATGTGCCCTTAGGGCGGCAGGCATGTTTCCTAGCATTGGCAGCGGCAATTCGGCAGCCTGCTCTATGTTTTAGCCTGAAGCCGACCGTGGCAGCTTAAATATAGAAGCTGCTACCGAATTGCCGCCACCGCCAGAACCCGCGGCAGACATGACCTCCCAAGGAACATCGGACTCCTGCGTCCGCGGCGGCTATTCGGCACGCTGCTTGGGGGCAAAACAACAGGGAGTGCGCCCCTTGAAAATTGCCACCCCAAGCACCAGCTTGGAATGCTGGTGCCTGAGCCGGCTCTGTGTGCAACTGATTGTCGTTCCTAAATGGAGTACTTTGCAATTTTTCATCATTGAATTTCATACTATTTACATCAGACTATTTCTCCAGTTTGTCCAGATCATTTTGAATTTTAATCCTATCCTCCAAAAGCACTTGCAATCCTCCCATCTTGGTATGTACACAAATTTTATAAGTGTACTCTCTGTGCCATTATCTAAAATCATTGATGAAGATATTGAACTGAACCGGACCCAGAACTGATCCTTGCGACCCCACTCATTATGCCCTTCCAGCTCCTGACTGTGAACCACTGATAACTACTCTCTGGATCGGTTTTCCAACCAGCTTTTACCCATCCTCTATAGTAAAGCTCCATCTAGGTTCTCATTTCCATAGTTTGGTTTATGAGAGAGGTCTTGCGTGAGACAGTATCAAAAGAACTTTACTGAAGTCAGATTTACCACTCTAGTGCTTCACCCCATTCGCAAGATAATTGCTGTACAAAAAATGCCAGTCAAGTTACAACAGCCTTACTTTTTAAGTATGCCTATTTGGATGCCAATAGTAGCTTTGTTATAATGCAATTATATAAACAACATATGAAAGAAATAGCATATATGGGGGCAGTTATTAAAATTTATCAAATTAAACTCCTTTAAGAATTTAAGGCTTATAAGTAGCTTTTTGAGGGGGGATGTACATAATAGAACTATTGTCTATGGTATGTAAAACAATACATGTTTTAAAAACTGTTGTGATAAAGGACTCTTCCCAAAAACTAGCTGCGAAGGAATGACGTAATTCAGAATCTTGATGATTAAGCTGGCATGGCTCCAAGGTAGCCTAGCACTTCATTCATCTGAGCCCTTGAGGGAAGTGCTGCAAAGCAGAGCAAGTGAAATTTTGAAGCCATAAGAATCAAGTGAAAAGGCTGAGAAACCTAACTTCCTGATCATCAGGCCACACAAGAGAATACTGATGTTCCAATATCTCCAAGACCTGACTACCTTGGGAGAGGGAGTAAATGTAGCAACAAGTTGGTGTCATAAACAGATAAGAAAAGTTAATAGCACACAAGTACTTTATATCTCTTTGACTAAAAGGGTTAACAAGTCAGTAGGCCTGGCTGTCACCTGACCGGAGGACCAATCAGGAGACAGGATACTTTCAAATCTTGAGGGAGGGAAGTTTCTGTGTGTGCTGTTAGAATTTGGTTGTTGTTCACTCTGGGGGCTCAGAGGGACCAGACGTGCAACCAGGTTTCTTCTCAATCTCCCTGATACAGTTCTTTATAGAGTCCAAATAGTAAGTACTAGGTAGATGGCGGTTAGGTTTATGTTTTCTTTATTTGCATGGCATTTGGCTGGAAGGAGTTTAATTGTGCAATGGCTGGAAGGAGGGTTCAAATTTGTATTTTGCTGAAAGGATTTTATTTGTACTTGAATACTTAGGCTGGGGGTATCCAGTGCCTATAGCAAAAAACCATTACCTAATCCATCTTTAATTTACAAAGTAATTTTACTGTTTTCTCTCTTTAATTAAGAGAGAAAATTTGTTTAAGCACCTGATTGTTGTTTTTTATTCTGTGTGAGGACCCCAGGGGATTGGGTCTGGATTCACCAGGGAATTGGTGGGGAGAAAGGGTAATTTCTCTCTGTGTTAGGATTACTGTCTCTCTCAGGGAAAGTCTGGGAGGGGGGAAGAGGGGGAAGCGTGTTTTCCTCTCTGTTTAAGACAAGGAGTTTGAATCACAGTGACTTCCAGGGTAACCTAGGGAGGGGAAGCCTGGGAGAGAAATGGTGGGGGAAGGGTTTACTTTCCTTGTGGTTAAGATCCAGAGGGTCTGGGTCTTGGGGGTCCCCGGGCAAGGTTTGGGGGGGGACCAGAGTTGTACCAGCACTGAATTCCTGGTTGGTTGGCAGCGCTACAGGTTCTAAGCTGGTAATTAAGCTTAGAGGAATTCATGCTGGTACCCCATCTTTTGGACGCTAAGGTTCAGAGTGGGGATTTATACCATGACAGTTGGATACACCAATTTCCCTGCACTTGAAAAAGGTCTGCTAGTGAGAAGTACTATGCGAGCAGAACTACGATGTCTGACTCCTTGATTATAGTTCCAGCTCCTATTTCATGAGAGTCCAGAAGTCTGAAAGAGCTGAACAGTTTGCAAAAACCCCAGATATCTCAAGTACTTTTATTTTCCTTCTCTTTCCTCTTTGCGGATGGTGGATACCAATGGGTTAACCCCAAAGCCTGACCAGCTCCCCCTATTTAGCCTTTTGTTCTCACAAACATGAACCAAGAATGGTTCTAGCAGGGCATTAGTTAATACCGATTAATTTAGCATGTTTGGCTTGGAAAGCAGGAACTGTGTCTGGATCAGCTTGGCACCACAAGGTGGAGCTGATGCCTTGTTTTGCCAAAGGCTTAGCTGCAGATGTCACTTAGCTCTATGGAGTTAGTGGAATTCTAGTCAGATTCAAGAAGTACAAAAGCAATACTGTGATATGGCTGGCAGAGAGAAAGGACAAAAGCATCTTAACTAATACAGCTCTTGAAAAGGAGATGAGGATGCTACTGAGGAAAGCAGTCTGATTTGTAAATAAATGAGTTCAGAAAGACTTGGGTTGTTAAACTGCTACCTGTTCCATTTTTTGTGCTCTGTGTGTGTGTGGAGGTGAGGGGGGAGCAGTAAGTTTGGTTGGGTAATAGTGTTTGCATCATTTTCCATTAACATTGTCTTAAATTATCTCCCCACAATAGAGACCCTGGGGCTGTTTCCTAGCTGCTTCTCTCTATCAAAGGGGGCGGGGGAATGCTAATGTAACTACTGATCAATGCAACAGTAAAATCTCAGCAGGTGCTTGCTTCCTTGTGTTGGAACTCGGATGGATATGAAGTCAATGAAGCTATGCTGATTCACACCAGCTGAAGATCTGGACTAAAGTTGATTAATCTAGTCTTCTGTTACAGCATTTGTAGTTGGCCAAAGTAGTCAGTGTATCTGAACTGATACCTGTGAGGCACATATGAATAGAGGGCTCTCTGACAAACTAATAATTAAATTGCTTAAACACTTTTCTACAGAATGGGAAAATGAAAGCTAAACCCATATCAAATTCAGATTAAATAATACTGTAGGTATATTAAATTTAAATTTATTGTGTGGGTTGTCAGATACCTTACTGAGTATTACAGTTTAGTACTTAAACATCAGTGCAAAATAAAATACAGCATATTGAAATCTCAAACAAAACTTACATTAGAGGGACAATTTGGGCTTTTGTCACAATTAATCTGATAAATGTCCTAGCCAGTCTTTCCAACATTCATGGTTTGATTAAGGGAGTGTCTTTGGGACCAGATATTGTAAGCAGTATAGACCTGTCATAATGTTATGACAGGTGGTGGGAAGGGGAGGAATGCATTCTCTATCTCAAACTGTAGCAATTTTACAGGACACTGATACTAAATCTATAATTTTAAATCAACTAAGATGCTGCCCTTCATATCTTCTTTGCTTTTAGTTTCACATCAACAACTTTCCCTTGACAGTACCCATCAGTAGCCTGAGCAATAGCACTGTGATATCAGAGGCAATCCAGCCTATCATCACCTACTCCCCCCAGTAACTTAACGCTAACTGTACCGCCTACCTTGGTAATCTCTCCCCTTGGCAGTACTCATTTGGTGCTGCAGACAGAGGAACTAAATTAGCAGTGAGTGGGCAAAGGTAACACTTCTTGCCTGATCCAAACATGAGGTGGAGGGTGTCACAGTGCAGAGCTCCAGCCTCACCCCAATACAACGCCTGATCTGAAGCAGCCTCTACTGTTCCAGTCCTGGATCCTTGTGCCCCACATCCCCAACTCTGCCAAAGCACCTCAGTCCTGACTTTTTCATTTGCTGATTCATTGTAACCAATGGGATTAAAATATACAAATAACATGGAATTCAGTGAGTGATAACTGATTGACTTACCTCTGCTGTCACAATGCTCTGTTGCCTGCAGCAACAAATAGCCACTGTAGGAAATCAGACTTTTCTGGTTCACCAGGATCAATAGAGCTCTTCCCACTAAGGCATCAAACATTCCCTGACACTGTTTTGAATTGATGGGACAAACAGACACGAGAAATACCATCGAGTTGAGTGTTAAGCCTTACTTCACTTGGCCAACACCATGAGGAGGTACAGGAGCAGATTGTGCTTGGCACAAAAGCAGGCAGGAAAAAAATCATACAAACGCAATCCTGGCTTAAAAAAAAAAAAAAGACTGCTTCCTCACCCATGCTCGAAGGGGTGTGGGGGGGGGCAGGGTGGGGGTTGGAAGTTGGATAGAATAATAGACCTGCTAGTGGACCAACAAGACCCATAGACAATCCACAATTAATAAAGGAATACATAAAATGAGAATTCAGTAGCTTCCTCTGCCTTTTACCTCTGGCTGTTGGAGTTCACTCAGTGCCTTGCACTAGACAGATAAACTTAATGGTAGACTATCTCATTTCTCTCTTGAGCTTTCATCTTTTAATACCCCATCTTATAGGATTATTAGAACATACTCTCATGTAACTCAAATGCTAGATTTCTCCAGAATCATCTTGTTCATTTTGTACTAAGTACCATTGTTACTCCAAGAACAGATTTAGGGTTCCCCCAGAATAGCTCACCTATTTACCAATCTTTTCTGTGAATGTATTCATTTCCAGGGTGACTAAGGAAATACCTGAAGGATTCTGATGGAGCCTTCTGATAAACAATTGACAGACACAGCAGTATTCTTTTCAAAACAAATAATAATCCCTGACACAGTATCAGTATTGATGTTGATAAAAACACAAATCCATTATCACAAGTTAAAAAGCACTCCAAACCATATTGCCTTACAATTTGAAATGATTCTTAGTGGCTGCACCCTGCTTCAGATGGCCAGTCTGCTGCAGGTTGCTAACGTCAATTGATAACTGTTCTTTAGATCTTGCATATAAACATTCCCTTACAATCAATGCATATATATATACATCTTTATTAACCTATACATATACACTAACACTATACTATAACTGACAAGCTTAGTCTGCCTGCTTACTTCACTGCACTGTCTCTCCTGGATAATCTGTCTCTTCTCCCTCTGCTCCAGTGACAGGACTCCCCTTGCTGCTTGCTTGTCTGTCAACCCTCAGCTCCTGTCAGCTGTCCTCTCTCCTACTTTCTCAACTGCCCACTGACCAGGGGCAGCTCTAGGGATTTTGCCGCCCCAAGCATGGCAGGCAAGCTGCCTTTGATGGTTTGGCTGCGGAGGGTCCGCTGGTCCCGCGGCTTTGGTGGACCTCCCGCAGGCACGCCTCCTCCGAAGCCGTGGGACCAGTGGACCCTCCACAGGCACCACCTGCGGGAGGTCCACCAAAGCTGCGGGACCAGCGGACCCTCCGCAGGCAAGCTGCGGAAAGCAGCCTGCCTGCCACCCTCACGGTGGCATGCACGTGCTTGGCATTCAGGGGCCTGGAGCCACCCCTGCAACTGACACGCTGATCTGTATCTAGAAAGTTCTGACTTCTGCTAATATCTTTCTGTCAGATCTTTCTTGGATGCACATCACATTCTAAATGGTCAGTTCTCTTTTTAGGCTTTTCCTTAGTGTTATGACCTGCTACTGCCATCCCCTTTCCCTGCCAATTCTATTTTATGTGACCTGCAGTTTCCATCTAAAGTTGGAGTGACTCCTGCTTTTTCAAAATGAAAGCTAGGATGCAAAATGAATCTGGGGAATTTCCCCAGTATCACCATAACAACCTAATCTTTGATCTCTTAGCATTTGGTGATCATAGCAATATTGCTACCTTTTGGCCAAATTCAAAAGAGGATTGCTCAAAAGGGCAAGGGAATCTAGCTTCATTTTCCTTTTGTTCATCTTTATCTCCCTTCACCTCTCATAGCTTGAGACTTATTTATGCCCTTTCCAAAAAAAAAAATTTTCAATAAAAAATACATGCTGTCATAAACAGATAGTTAAGGGTTAATGTCTCTTTCACCTGTAAAGGGTTAACAAACAGTGAACCTGGAACACCTGACCAGAGGACCAATCAGGGACAAAATACTTTCAAATCTCGGTCGAGGGAAGCCTTTGTTTATGTTTTTTGGGTTTTCGTTTGTTCTCTCTGGGTTCTGAGCGTGACCAGACGTGCAACCAGGTTTCTTCCAATCTCTCCTGATACAGTCTTTATAATGTCTAGAATAGTAAGTACTAGGTCGATAGGCGCGGTTTTAGTCTTTGATTGTTTTCTTTGTTTGCAAATGTGTATTTTGCTGGAAGGATTTTAATTTTGTATTTGTGCCTGGGAGGACTCTCTCTAGTGTCTATAAGCTGAAAGACCCTGTAACATTTCCAACTTGATTTACAGAGACAATTTTTATTTTTCTTCTTTTATAAAGCTTTCTTTTTTAAAGACCTGATTGATTTTTCCCCTTGTTAAGGCTCAAGGAATTGAGTCTGTACTCACAAGGATGGTGGGAGAAGGAGGGAAGGGAGGTGGGAAGGTGGAATTCTCTTGTGTTTTAGATTCCCAGAGCTTGAATCTGTATTACCTCTTGGTGAGGGGAAAAGAGGACGGGGGAAGGTGACATTCCTCTCTGTTTTAAGATTCAAGAAGTTTGAATCAATCACAGTGATCTCCTAGTGTACCCAGGGAGGGGAGTATCTGGGAGGAAGAAAGGAAGGGAGGGGGAATGGTTTATTTCCCTTTGTTGTGAGACCCAAGGAGTTTGGGGTCTTGGGGTCCCCAGAGAAGGTTTTGGAGGGACCAGAGTATACCAGGCACTACAAGTCCTGGTTGGTGGCAGCACTACAAGATCTAAGCTGGTAATTAAGCTTAGAGGAATTCATGCTGGTACCCCATCTTTTGGACGCTAAGGTTCAGAGTGGGGGTTATACCATTACACATATCTACATATCATCTACCTTGTGATGGAAGAAAACAGTATATGGAAGTGAGATGAAAAATGAGTGCTATTTAAGAGTTAAATTACACAAGCAAAATGGATCCAGAAAAATTGGACCCCTAGCTCTTTACCAAAAACTGACACCATATTTGATTAAGTATTGAATCATCAGAACTCTCATTGGGTAAATATACCTTACAGACCAGACACTGTTAGTACTTTCTGAAAGTTGCTGATTTAAAAATTAACTAATTTATGGCTGTGATGCTACAGTACTGTAATTGGCTTCCTGCACAGATTCCTTGCTGCACTGGTTACAGTAGTTTGCCTTTATATGGACAGCATTACTATCTAGTCCCTCTCCTCTACAAGTGCTGCTGCAGTAGTTGTCATGATTGCAGGGCTAGCTGCATTTTTGGCCCTGCGTGCCTCTTTGATTGCATCCACTGCAACATGTAAGCCTTCAGCCTCTACCTTCCTGGAGTGGAATACCATTATTCCCCCATACTTTGACTGTGTCCCCAGCCTATAGCTCAGGCACATCAACCATGATTACTCAGCGGATCTGACTTAGTTCAACCTCTGCAATTCTTCCCTTCAGGAACTGTGACCAGTGGTTAATATGGTGAACGAATAGCCTTTTCAAAAGTAAGTATTGTTGAATCTTAACAAAGCATAAGGGGGAAAGAGGACTTTAAAATGACAGATCTATATACCTGGCTTTAGGAGGCCCACTGCTTCAGACTCCCACCATGTTGACCAGTAGGTTATCCATATGGAGACAGTGTGTTGCCTTCCCATGAGCTTCCTAACACCCCACTCTTAAACTAAATGAACATATGCATACAGTAAATATTTCACCAACCCAATATGGCTATAGGGTAGCTATCTCACTAAACAGATGGTATTCAGTATAGACAATGAAGCTGAGGGAGGAGCCCTTGGTCCATGGCAACCACTTTGTGACTTGAGATGAGAAGAGGAAGATCAGGTAAGGGCAGGAGGAATTTATGCCTCTCCCCACTTTATGTCTCTCCATAGCCCTTGATGTACGTTATTCATAAACTATTACAGCTCAGCCTCTGGCCTTCAAAATTCTGTTTTGGGTTGCCAGATATAGGGCTGGTATTCTCAGATTAAAGGAGAACTGGAAGACTTTGTAATATATACTGGAAAGGAGAAAGAACTGGTAGCCCCTAAGTACAATGATGTTGGCATGGGGAAAATGTTTGAATGTCATCTCTAAAAAATATGATAAATGAGAACCTGCTCCCATTGTAAGTTTTTTCATCTATAACCTGCTTTCATGTGATAGGAAACAATTCATAGTCAACACAGAGATTGGGGCATAGTATAGTTTTTTGTTTCATAATACAAAGTGGCTGTATAGTAATTATGTTGGTTCAGCTATGGGTTTCTATTCAGAAATTGTAGGAAACTGAATACTACTCAAGGTAGGAATTTTAATGACCTATTTCTCAATTAACATGTGTTAGTAAAGAGCCCTTACCATTGCTTCACTTTTCTCTCTTTGAGATTCCCTGCCATCCCATATGTACAGAAACAATAGCGGGAGCACCATGTGAGCCATAAATTAAAGCCATATAATAAACATAGCTTTTAAATCTTCAGTAATCGAAAACAAACTGAGCCATTCAATTTTGTTAAAAGCCTTTCCTGTAGATAAGGAAAGGGCTGCCACCAAACCGTCAAACAAATCTGTAATAGCACTTGCCTTAACCAGTTATGTACACTTGGAAAGATTAATTTTCATTCAATTTCTATTCTCTACCTGACTCACAAGAATGGTTTATAATACTGAGAGTAGTGCCCCTGATTAAGGTGAGATGCTTAAACACACAAAGCTATCAGCAGACAGCTGGAGTTCAGTCATGTGCATGGCACTCCTCTCCCCTCGTGAATGCGGAGCAAGGAGCTTGTTTAGATGTTATGGGTCTTAACCAATGTCCATTGAAGTAGAATGAAAAATTTCCCATTGATTTCATGATGGTTGCAAGCAGATGACTTCACATTGATAAATTTAAATTTAGTCATCAATATTTTGGGTTCCTTTTACTCTGTGAGTTGTTTGTGAACATGGAGTTCTGCGTGCTCAGAACTTGATGGCAGAATTGACTGATTGGATCAAGTAAGAAGTTATTTGTATATAGAGTTGATATCTACAAAGTATTGAGAGGTCACTTTTTAGGGGGGTCATTGCTGCACATTCTTATAAATTTTGGCAAAACCATCTCTCACCCTTAGTCACCAAGGAGATGTTGCATTTCGTCTTAAATTCATTTTGGTTTCTGTTTTGTTTTGTTTGTTACAGCCCCTCTCACTCATTTGCCGTTTGCCTTACATCTTGCTTGAAGTTGCTGTTCCTCTCCAAAAAATATTTCTTTTGCCATCCGCAGTTCAGAGGATGGCTTGTTTCTTTCCCGCAGAAAGGGGACAAGGATTTGGCCCTAAATTATTGTATTGGTATTTGTATTCCTCCATGTTTTAGAGTCTCTCTATACTGCACTGTGCTAAAGGGACAGACTTGCCTGTAACATAGTGTGCTATGGGGATTCTCATTCCTACCGCATTATCAAGCCAGTGCAGAAAACTAGAGAGGGTCACAGTTTGTGAATGGAGAGAATGATAGCAAATTGTCTGCTCTTCTGATGATAAAAGATTCTTCCACCCAGTCTGACTCCTGAGTTGTTCATGCAGCACAACTGAGCTGGAATCTGGTTCTAACTGCACACATGAGAATTCCCCCAGTGGGGACTAGGGGTGCCAATGACACCCATACAGGGGGATTTTCAAGGTGGAAAGAAGTATGTTAGGGTGCAAAGTAACTGTGGTTGACTAATCTAAGCTGCCTTTGGGACTCTTCCTACTTTTGGACCCCCTTAGCTGCTCTAACTTATTAGTTCACAGTCACAGAGCAGTGACCCGATACTTGGTGTGCCCTCCTCCATACTTTTGTATAGGAGATAACAATGCCCAATATGTGCCTCTAGGGAAAAGAGGTCTCCTTTGCCTTTGCCATAGAAGCAATATGGAAGGGTGTGGCCCAGCTATATACTCCTGAAAACTGAAGGAAAACCTGCCCACTTGAGGTTGGAAACAAGTGGAGGAGAGGTACAATGAAATGAAAAATACCACAGCAAAACCATGGTATCAAACATTCAGTCAACTAAATCTTCTCCTCCTGTTTTTTCTGATTTTTTAAATCTGAGTAACTTTTATAAATATTTAAGAATTCTCAACAAAGAAATAGATCAAGGGCTGGCTGCAGGAAAACCAGTCAACCAAAGTTATGCAGAGCCTGAGTAAATACTGCTTGTTTTTTAAAATTAGATATTTCCTATGGTAAAGTTTCCACTGTATTCAATGGCATCTTGGCTAGAGAGTACTGAATATAAAGACTGCAAGATTTGGCTTTTCTTTGTTAGATGCATATTCATTATTTAGCCCTTTATATATAGGGCATTAAGGCTGTGCCAGAATAATATAATTTATTATTAATACTGCATTGTTGCAATTATATGAGTGCATGTAGTAACATAGAATTGATAATTAAACAGTCATTTAAAGAAACAATCTTAACAATGTTGCTCTGGCACAAATTGAGCTACAGACATGCTGGTAACTATTTAATATTCATATCTTAGCAAATGATCTGTTGTATAGTGTGAAAGTAGAATGAATTATATTGTAAAAATAAGAATGGATTAAAGAAATGCTGTATGTACCTTTAAGCAGAAATAAGAAATGTTGAAATACAGGTGATGCTAATCCAAAGCCAAACAGCTACTAATTACCTTGGTCTGCAAAAAGGTCTGTCAGTGTTTGCAACTTTGAATAAAAGTCAATGATTTTTAGTGCATTAAAACAAAACAAAACCATTTATCTCACACCTAGAAAACAGGAGTGTTTACAAACCAGATTGTTGGTTTAGATTCTTGAATGTTACTATTTTCACAGACAAAGATACATACACATTTTCTTTTGCCTTAACATTTCTTTACAGTGCTTTGTTTTGCAAGCTGTTAATATATATATGATTATTTACAAGGCATTCTTCTGGAAAAGGGCCCATTTTCCCTTCAGAATGGCTGCAAAGAAACAAGATTCTCTCTTCTTTAACATGGTCCTTTTTAACATTTTCCACAAGTTTAACTGGCTTATTCTCTCAGCGCTCTGTAGAGTTAACTTTTCACTTCTTTCCTTAAATCACTTGTTATGTCCCAGATGACACCTTTATCACCTCAGATTTCACCATTTTAGTATTGTTCCAGGGGTTCATCCTGCACTTACTGCTTTTCTTACTCCTGGACACTCATTCCCTTAGGGCTTTCAACCTGTTTCTCAGTTTATCTGTTGCTTGCCTGCTGTTGCGGCCCGATCCTGCTTTTTCCAGTGACCGGTGTGAGTGCTATTGTGGTCACTTCACATTTGAAAGAATGTTCAAGGAAAGGACCAGGAAAGGGTGGGCTAGTGAGGACCCTCCCCCTTGCTGAATTGTTAGTGGAACACTAAAGAATCATTTTTTGAGGCAGACAACAAAGGGGAACAACAAGGGCTTTTTGTCCTTTTACAATGAGATGGGAGTTGAAAGTGGTTGGATCGATCCGGGGTTTGGAGAATTGAGTAAAGGGAGCGCTTAGTTGCGTGGTGGGGAAGAGGAGGCTTTTAATAAAGCTTTTAACTTTGATTTGATAATTGAGAGAGGCAGTTTTGATTTTGTCCACCTACGGTTTGCCTTTTCCACCACTGCATGAAACAGTTAACCTCTCCTTTAGCCATTTAAGTTTAGGTTGGCCGAGTTTGTCCTTTAAGACGTCCACTTGGTCTTTGTTCCAGAGTTTTAACAGTGGCCACTGAGTTTTGGGATCCCCTGAGTTAGTCTAGACATTTTTCCAGAAATTTACGGAGGTCTGGACCCTTTTTTACAGGAGTCTGGATCCATCCTAAATACATAAAATAAGCTGGCGTTCATTTAGGGAACTGTCCAAACTTAGATGTCTGGTTACCCATACAGGAGGACTTCACACACCATGTCACACAAGAAGGAAATTTGCCCAGGTGCAACACACAAAGAGGCCCACAGGCTACTGCTCAATCGCCCTTGCTTTCACACCAGGGGTTTACCCAAAGTGCGGTGCGGCTGCGATTGTGCAGATTCCACTCACTCAGACCGCTAGGGACAGGAACCCCTTGGTCGGCCGACCCCAGACAGAGACGGCACCCAGTCAAACACTCCACAGCGGACGGATAGACACAGAGACAGGACAGTCCTCAGTCCGGACAACACAGAAATATTATCTGACCAGTTCTCTGATGTCAGATCCGGGATCCCTACCAGAGACAGAGTGGGAACAACAGGTTCAATGGCGGTAGACTTCACTGTGGTTGTGCGCCTTTCCGTTCTAGTGGAGGACCGCTTGGGCAGAAACCCAGGTGCCGGTGCCGCGGTCACTCTACAAAAATGGTCGAGAATCAATCAAGCCCGAATATGTTGCCATCTCGGTGGAACCTCCAAATTGTTCAAAGTTATACTCAGGACTCACAGTTTGTCAGACCCTCTGTTTTATTAGTCACAGCAGATGCTAATACACGCCAGATGTGAATGTAGCGACCTACAGACACAACGTTTCTTATTATAACAGATCAAAGGGGGGAGCTTTACTATTGCATGATAACAAAGGAAGCGAAATCTGATAAGTTTACGCTGGTATGCCATGGTCATATGTTTATTTCGCTTTACTATTACCGATCTTACTGTTAATGTTTCGCCATTTAGCCACCCTTGTTATTGCCTAAGTGTTCTTTATCTCTGGTTGGGCG